>NC_074682.1:12359700-12959700 GCF_029448725.1 Salvelinus fontinalis
TCTACTCCTTCCCTCTACTCTCCCCTTCTGCTGTCTACTCCTTCCCCCCTACTCTCCCCTCCTGCTGTCTACTCCTTCCCTCTACTCTCCCCTTCTGCTGTCTACTCCTTCACCCTACTCTCCCCTTCTGCTGTCTACTCCTTCCCCTCTACTCTCCCCTCCTACTGTCTACTCCTTCCCTCTACTCTCCCCTCTTGCTGTCTACTCCTTCCCCCCTACTCTCCCCTTCCTGCTGTCTACTCCTTCCCCCTACTCTCCCCTTCTGCTGTCTACTCCTTCCCCCCTACTCTCCCTTCCTGCTGTCTACTCCTTCCCCCTACTCTCCCCTTCTGCTGTCTACTCCTTCCCCCCTACTCTCCCCTTCCTGCTGTCTACTCCTTCCCCCTACTCTCCCTCCTGCTGTCTACTCCTTCCCCCCTACTCTCCCCTTCTTGCTGTCTACTCCTTCCCCCCTACTCTCCCCTCCTGCTGTCTACTCCTTCCCCCTACTCTCCCCTCCTGCTGTCTACTCCTTCCCCCTACTCTCCCCTCCTGCTGTCTACTCCTTCCCTCTACTCTCCCCTCCTGCTGTCTACTCCTTCCCCCCACCCCTCCCTCCTGCTGTCTACTCCTTCCCCCTACTCTCCCCTCCTGCTGTCTACTCCTTCCCCCTACTCTCCCCTCCTGCTGTCTACTCCTTCCCCCTACTCTCCCCTCCTGCTGTCTACTCTTTCCCACCTACTCTCCCTTCCTGCTGTCTACTCCTTCCCCCTACTCTCCCCTCCTGCTGTCTACTCCTTCCCCCCTACTCTCCCCTCCTGCTGTCTACTCCTTCCCTCTACTCTCCCCTTCTGCTATCTACTCCTTCCCCCCTACTCCTCCCTCCTGCTGTCTACTCCTTCCCCCTACTCTCCCCTCCTGCTGTCTACTCCTTCCCCCTACTCTCCCCTCCTGCTGTCTACTCCTTCCCCCTACTCTCCCCTCCTGCTGTCTACTCCTTCCCCCTACTCTCCCCTCCTGCTGTCTACTCCTTCCCCCTACTCTCCCCTCCTGCTGTCTACTCCTTCCCCCCTACTCTCCCTTCCTGCTGTCTACTCCTTCCCCCTACTCTCCCCTCCTGCTGTCTACTCCTTCCCCCTACTCTCCCCTCCTGCTGTCTACTGCTTCCCTCTACTCTCCCCTCCTGCTGTCTACTCCTTCCCTCTACTCTCCCCTCCTGCTGTCTACTCCTTCCCTCTACTCCCCCCTCCTGCTGTCTACTCCTTCCCTCTACTCTCCCCTCCTGCTGTCTACTCCTTCCCTCTACTCTCCCCTCCTGCTGTTTACTCCTTCCCCCCTACTCTCCCCTCCTGCTGTCTACTCCTTCCCCCTACTCTCCCCTCCTGCTGTCTACTCCTTCCCCCTACTCTCCCCTCCTGCTGTCTACTCCTTCCCCCTACTCTCCCTTCCTGCTGTCTACTCCTTCCCCCCTACTCTCCCTTCCTGCTGTCTACTCCTTCCCCCTACTCTCCCCTCCTGCTGTCTACTCCTTCCCCCTACTCTCCCCTCCTGCTGTCTACTCCTTCCCTCTACTCTCCCCTCCTGCTGTCTACTCCTTCCCTCTGCTCTCCCCTCCTGCTGTCTACTCCTTCCCTCTACTCCCCCCTCCTGCTGTCTACTCCTTCCCCCTACTCTCCCCTCCTGCTGTCTACTCCTTCCCCCCTACTCTCCCCTTCTGCTGTCTACTCCTTCCCCCCTACTCTCCCCTCCTGCTATCTACTCCTTCCCCCCTACTCCTCCCTCCTGCGGTCTACTCCTTCCCCCTACTCTCCCCTCCTGCTGTTTACTCCTTCCCCCCTACTCTCCCCCTCCTGCTGTCTACTCCTTCCCCCTACTCTCCCCTTCTGCTGTCTACTCATTCCCCCTACTCTCCCCTCCTGCTGTCTACTCCTTCCCCCTACTCTCCCCTTCCTGCTGTCTACTCCTTCCCCACTACTCCCCCCTCCTGCTGTCTACTCCTTCCCCCTACTCTCCCCTCCTGCTGTCTACTCCTTCCCTCTACTCTCCCCTCTTGCTGTCTACTCCTTCCCTCTACTCTCCCCCTCCTGCTGTCTACTCCTTCCCCCTACTCTCCCCTCCTGCTGTTTACTCCTTCCCCCCTACTCTCCCCTCCTGCTGTCTACTCCTTCCCCCCTACTCCTCCCTCCTGCTGTCTACTCCTTCCCCCTACTCTCCCCTCCTGCTGTCTACTCCTTCCCCCCTACTCCTCCCTCCTGCTGTCTACTCCTTCCCCCTACTCTCCCCTCCTGCTGTCTACTCCTTCCCTCTACTCTCCCCTCCTGCTGTCTACTCCTTCCCCCTACTCTCCCCTCCTGCTGTCTACTCCTTCCCCCTACTCTCCCCTCCTGCGGTCTACTCCTTCCCCCTACTCTCCCCTCCTGCTGTCTACTCCTTCCCCCTACTCTCCCTTCCTGCTGTCTACTCCTTCCCCCTACTCTCCCCTCCTGCTGTCTACTCCTTCCCCCCTACTCTCCCCTCCTGCTGTCTACTCCTTCCCTCTACTCTCCCCTTCTGCTGTCTACTCCTTCCCCCTACTCTCCCCTCTTGCTGTCTACTCCTTCCCTCTACTCTCCCCTCCTGCTGTCTACTCCTTCCCCCCTACTCCTCCCTCCTGCTGTCTACTCCTTCCCCCTACTCTCCCCTCCTGCTGTCTACTCCTTCCCCCCTACTCCTCCCTCCTGCTGTCTACTCCTTCCCCCTACTCTCCCCTCCTGCTGTCTACTCCTTCCCCCTACTCTCCCCTCCTGCTGTCTACTCCTTCCCCCTACTTCTCCCCTCCTGCTGTCTACTCCTTCCCCCTACTCTCCCCTCCTGCGGTCTACTCCTTCCCCCTACTCTCCCCTCCTGCTGTCTACTCCTTCCCCCTACTCTCCCTTCCTGCTGTCTACTCCTTCCCCCTACTCTCCCCTCCTGCTGTCTACTCCTTCCCCCCTACTCTCCCCTCCTGCTGTCTACTCCTTCCCTCTACTCTCCCCTTCTGCTGTCTACTCCTTCCCCCTACTCTCCCCTCCCGCTGTCTACTCCTTCCCTCTACTCTCCCCTCCTGCTGTCTACTCCTTCCCTCTACTCCCCCCTCCTGCTGTCTACTCCTTCCCTCTACTCTCCCCTCCTGCTGTCTACTCCTTCCCTCTACTCTCCCCTCCTGCTGTCTACTCCTTCCCCCTACTCTCCCCTCCTGCTGTTTACTCCTTCCCTCTACTCTTCCCTCCTGCTGTCTACTCCTTCCCTCTACTCCCCCCTCCTGCTGTCTACTCCTTCCCTCTACTCTCCCCTCCTGCTGTCTACTCCTTCCCCACTACTCTCCCCTCCTGCTGTCTACTCCTTCCCTCTACTCTCCCCTCCTGCTGTTTACTCCTTCCCCCCTACTCTCCCCTCCTGCTGTTTACTCCTTCCCCCCTACTCTCCCCTTCTGCTGTCTACTCCTTCCCCCCTACTCTCCCCTCCTGCTGTCTACTCCTTCCCCCCTACTCTCCCCTCCTGCTGTCTACTCCTTCCCCCTACTCTCCCTTCCTGCTGTCTACTCCTTCCCCCTACTCTCCCCTCCTGCTGTCTACTCCTTCCCCCTACTCTCCCCTCCTGCTGTCTACTCCTTCCCCCCTACTCTCCCCTCCTGCTGTCTACTCCTTCCCCCCTACTCTCCCCTCCTGCTGTCTACTCCTTCCCCCCTACTCTCCCCTCCTGCTGTCTACTCCTTCCCCCTACTCTCCCCTCCTGCTGTCTACTCCTTCCCCCTACTCTCCCCTCCTGCTGTCTACTCCTTCCCCCCTACTCTCCCCTCCTGCTTCCCCTCTCTAATGTCGGCAAACATTGGTAGCGTCAGTCCTCATATCCTCAGACCCCAGTCTTTCTGCCTAGGGCTCTGTATGCTCAGTCATTAGCCTAGTCGTAGCCTTACGCCAGCCTGGCTGTGCTGTCTCTGTGAGTCTGGGAGCAGGGCACCCCCTCCTCACCCCCAGAGCTACTCCAAACATGCCCGGCCTTCTGTCTGAACTGTCACAGAACTCATCTACTGTGTGTGTGTGTGTTGCTGTGCCCTTTGTGTCAGTCTCTCAGCGTGTGTATGCTCTTTGTGTTAATATAGCCTCTCTTTTGTGAACAGACACTGTGCTTTAGCAAGCAAGCTGCTTTAGCTAACAGTGTGTATTATAGTGGCTGTTGGTCACATGATGAAGGCTCTTGGTCAGATGAGTAGGGCTATACTCCTGGTTAAATTGTTGCCATAGAATTAGGAATTGGAATGCTAGAAAGGACATGAACCTTCTTATGACGGTCCGAAGGTCAGCCATGTTGGTCAGGGAGTTGGATAACCATGGTTTGCCAGTGCTGTGATCAGAAGATATTGTGTAAAACAATGAATGGGAAGAAGGTAGCTAACCAGCCAGTTTTAGAGGAATGATGATTACATACATTTTTCCAATGAACTGCCACTATACCAACATTCACAGCAATATAGTCAATCCACAGCATGAACCAGTATAAACTGTAATGATAATAGTTCTGACGATACTTTAGCTTTACTATTTGTATTTATTATGGATTATGGATCCCCAAGGGAGCAGCTACTCTTCCTGGGGTCCAGCAAAATTAAGGCAGTTATGCAATTTAAAAAAACATTACAATACATTCCCAGATTTCACAACACACTGTGTGCCCTCAGGCCCCTACTCCACCTCTACCATACAAAATCTGTGTGTGTGTGTGTGTGTGTGTGTGTGTGTGTGTGTGTGTGTGTGTGTGTGTGTGTGTGTGTGTGTGTGTGTGTGTGTGTGTGTGTGTGTGTGTGTGCGTCTGTGCCTATGTTTGTGTTGCTTCACGGTCCCTGCTATTCCATAAGGTGTATTTTTATCTGTTTTTAAATCTGAATTTATTGCTTGCATCAGTTACTTGATGTGGAATAGAGTTCCATGTTGTCATGGCTCTATGTAGCACTGTGCGCCTCCCATAGTCTGTGCTGGACTTGGGGACTGTGAGTAGAGGCAGCAAATGTATCACCTATGCCTCTACTGCCATTCATTCCAACTAGACTAGTTTTGGATTCCTCCCTGACCAAGATGGCTGCCATTATGGAACTTTGAGGGTTTATGACATAGTCCCTCTAGTAATTTAATGAGACCTCTAACGGTTCTTGGCCTCTGTGAGCACAGATACATTAGATGTTTGTCTGCCTACACTGCCTACTACATGGAAGCACACACACACACACATGCGCCCGAACACAAGACATGCACACACACTCACACAGACACCAGAAGAGGCTTTCTCACAATCCTGCTTTCGTGTTAGCAGACTCAGATCTTGCTGATTTAGCTATCGAGGTCATAAATATTTTCAGGTGTTCACGCGCGCACATGAAGTATAACTGTATCTCTCTATCAAATTAATATCTGGCCTTTAACTATGTGTGAGCAGGTGTAAATGTGGGCCTGAGTGTTTCTGTTGTGATACTGGCACCTCTGCTCTCAAAGCCCACACATTCTGGCACTGCCTAGAGTGAGCCAGATAACACACACACACACACACATCTCTATCAGTGTGTAACGAGTGCGCTGGCAACTGTAGCCATGCTTAGCAGCCAAATACCACACTGCGTCATGCCAGGTAGTCCTGAGGCATGGTCCTAGGGCTCAGGTCCTCTGAGAGAGAGAAAGAAAGAGAGAATTAGAGAGAGCATACTTAAATTCACACAGGACACCGAATAAGACAGGAGAAGTACTCCAGATATAACAGACTGACCCTAGCCCCCCGACACAAACTACTGCAGCATAAATACTGGAGGCTGAGACAGGAGGGGTCAAGAGACACTGTGGCTCCATCCGATGATACCCCCGGACAGGGCCAAACAGGCAGGATATAACCCCACCCACTTTGTCAAAGCACAGCCCCCACACCACTAGAGGGATAACTTCAACCACCAACTTACCATCCTGAGACAAGGCCGAGTATAGCCCACAAAGATCTCCGCCACGGCACGAACTCAAGGGGGGGGCGCCAACCCAGACAGGAAGATCACGTCAGTGACTCAACCCACTCAAGTGACGCACCCCTCCTAGGGACGGCCCCTGTAATAGGGTTAGAGGCAGAGAATCCCAGTGCAGAGACAGCAAGGCCGGTTCGTTGCTCCAGAGCCTTTCCTGTCACCTTCACACTCCTGGGCCAGACTAGACTCAATCAGAGGACCTACTGAAGAGATGAGTCTTCAGTAAAGACTTAAAGGTTGAGACCGAGTCTGCGTCTCTCACATAGGTAGGCAGACCATTCCATAAAAATTGAGTACTATAGGAGAAAGCCCTGCCTCCAGCTGTTTGCTTAGAAATTCTAGGGACAATTAGGTGGCCTGCATCTTGTGACCGTAGCGTACGTGTAGGTATGTACGGCAGGACCAAATCGTAAAGATAGGTAGGAGCAAGCCCATGTAATGCTTTGTAGGTTAGCAGTAAAACCTTGAAATCAGCCCTTGCCTTAACAGGAAGACAGTGTAGGGAGGCTAGCACTGGAGTAATATGATAAAAATGTTTGGTTCTAGTCAGGATTCTAACAGCCGTATTTAGCACTAACTGAAGTTTATTTAGTGCTTTATCCGGGTAGCCGGAAAGTAGAGCATTGCAGTGGTCTAACCTGGAAGTAACAAAAGTATGGATACATTTTTCTGCATCATTTTTGGACAGAAAGTTTCTGAATTTTGCAATGTTACGTAGATGGAAAAAAGCTGTCCTTGAAACAGTCTTGATATGCTCGTCAAAAGAGTGATCAGGGTCCAGAGTAACGCCGAGGTCCTTCACAGTTTTATTTGAGACGACTGTACAACCATCAAGATTAATTGTCAGATTCAAAAGAAGATCTCTTTGTTTCTTGGGACCTAGAACAAGCATCTCTGTTTTGTCTGAGTTTAAAAGTAGAAAGTTTGCAGCCATCCACCTCCTTATGTCTGAAACACAGGCTTCTAGCGAGGGGAATTTTGGGGCTTCACCATGTTTCATTGAAATGTACAGCTGTGTGTCACTCGCATATCAGTGAAAGTTAAAATTATGTTTTCGAATGACATCTCCAAGAGGTAAAATATATAGTGAAAACAATAGTGGTCCTAAAACGGAACCTTGAGGAACACCGAAATGTACAGTTGATTTGTCAGAGGACAAACCATTCACAGAGACAAACTGATATCTTTCCGACAGATAAGATCTAAACCAGGCCAGAACTTGTCCGTGTAGACCAATTTGGGTTTCCAATCTCTCCAAAAGAATGTGGTGATCGATGGTATAAAAAGCAGCACTAAGGTCTAGGAGCACGAGGACAGATGCAGAGCCTCGGTCTGACGCCATTAAAAGGTCATTTACCACCTTCACAAGTTCAGTCTCAGTGCTATGATGGGGTCTAAAACCAGACTGAAGCATTTTGTATACATTGTTTTTCTTCAGGAAGGCAGTGAGTTGCTGCGCAACAGCTTTTTCTAAAACTTTTGAGAGGAATGGAAGATTCAAAATAGGCCGATAGTTTTTTATATTTTCTAGGTCAAGGTTTGGCTTTTTCAAGAGAGGCTTTATTACTGCCACTTTTAGTGAGCTTGGTACACATCCGGTGGATAGAGAACTGTTTATTATGTTCAACATAGGAGGGCCAAGCACAGGAAGCAGCTATTTCAGTAGTTTAGTTGGAATAGGGTCCAGTATGCAGCTTGAAGGTTTAGAGGCCATGATTATTTTCATCATTGTGTCAAGAGATATAGTATTAAAACACTTGAGTGTCTCTCTTGATCCTAGGTCCTGGCAGAGTTGTGCAGACTCAGGAAAACTGAGCTTTGTAGGATTACGCAGATTTAAAGAGGAGTCCGTAATTTGCTTTCTAACCTTTCCTCAAAGAGGTTCATGAATTTATTACTGCTGAAGTGAAAGCCATCCTTTCTTGGGGAATGCTGCTTTTTAGTTAGCTTTGCAACAGTATCAAAAGTAAATTTCGGATTGTTCTTTTTTTCCTCAATTAAGATAGAAAAATAGGATGATCGAGCAGCAAGTGAGGGCTCTTCGATACTGCACGGTACTGTCTTTCCAAGCTAGTCGGAAGACTTCCAGTTTGGTGTGGCGCCATTTCCGTTCCAATTTTCTGGAAGCTTGCTTCAGAGCTCGGATATTTTCTGTATACCAGGGAGCTAGTTTCTTATGACAAATGTTTTTAGGGGTGCAACTGCATCTAGGGTATTGCGCAAGGTTAAATTGAGTTCCTCAGTTAGGTGGTTAACTGATTTTTGTCCTCTGACGTCCTTGGGTAGGCAGAGGGAGTCTGGAAGGGCATCAAGGAATCTTTGGGTTGTCTGAGAATTTATAGCACGACTTTTGATGCTCCTTGGTTGGGGTCTGAGCAGATTATTTGTTGCGATTGCAAACGTAATAAAATGGTGGTCCGATAGTCCAGGATTATGCGGAAAAACATTTTTATTTATTCCATGGGATAATTTATTCCATGGGACAAAACTAGGTCCAGAGTATGACTGTGGCAGTGAGTAGGTCCAGAGACATGTTGGACAAAACCCACTGAGTCGATGATGGTTCCGAAAGCCTTTTGGAGTGGGTCTGTGGACTTTTCCATGTGAATATTAAAATCACAAAAAATGTGAATATTATCTGCTATGACTACAAGGTCCGATAGGAATTCAGGGAACTCAGTGAGGAACGCTGTATATGACCCAGGAGACCTGTAAACAGTAGCTATAAAAAGTGATTGAGTAGGCTGCATATATTTCATGACTAGAAGCTCAAAAGACGAAAAAGTCTTCTTTTTTTTGTAAATTGAAATTTGCTATTGTAAATGTTAGCAACACCTCCGCCTTTGCAGGATGCACGTGGGATATGGTCACTAGTGTAACCAGGAGGTGAGGCCTCATTTAACACAGTAAATTCATCAGGCTTAAGCCATGTTTCAGTCAGGCCAATCACATAAAGATTATGATCAGTGATAAGTTTATTGACTATAACTGCCTTTGAAGTGAGGGATCTAACAGTAAGTAGCCCTATTTTGAGATGTGAGGTATCACAATCTCTTTCAATAATGGCAGGAATGGAGGAGGTCTTTATCCTAGTGAGATTGCTAAGGCGAACACCGCCATGTTTAGTTTTGCCCAACCTAGGTTGAGGCACAGACACGGTCTCAATGGGGAAAGCTGAGCTGACTACACTGACTATGCTAGTGGCAGACTCCACTAAGCTGGCAGGCTGGCTAACAGCCTGCTGCCTGGCCTGGACCCTATTTCAATGTGGAGCTAAGGGAGTTAGAGCCCTGTCTATGTTGGTAGATAAGATGAGAGCACCCCTCCAGCTAGGATGGAGTCCGTCCCTCCTCATCAGGCCAGGTCACTCCTCAGCAGGCCACACACACAATGTAATCTGCTCCCACACATGCCACGTGTGGGAGAGAGAGAATGAGCGAATGTGAGAAATAGCGTGACAATGTCGATGGGGTGACCTTGCAATCGTCACTAGAGTGAAAAAATAGACCCCTTATCCAAATGTGGTGCTCATGTAGTATAAGTGTAATGCGCTACAGTGACACAGACCTGTGTGTTAGAGCTGAGGGCTGCAGTGGAGGGCCAGTTGATTATCTCTGTAACCTGGAGTCATGTTAAACTCTTGTCTGGTGTGCAGGCTGCCCGGTGTCTTGGCCTTCAGTCTGACTCAGAAGCTGTAATGGTCATCGCGGCTGGAGGTGTACACTATTACTGCACCAGAGACCTGATGAGAGATGACCGCTCACATCTCAAGGCCCTTCTCAACTCTATACTCTGTCTCTCTCTCTTTTCCTCTCCCTCCCACTTTCTCTTTTGTGCTTACACCAGCAGAGATCGATCCCCCTTTTCGCCAATAACTCCACATACCCATTGTGTTTCACTGAGTCAGACTGGAGCCTAGTAAGGGTTGGCTGGGCTTTATCGACTCTGGGAAAGGTAGGGGTTTTGGGGGGGCTGAGATGGGATGGGGGCGTGGTCTGTCAATGAGCTCCTCTCAACCTCCCCACCACCCACTATCCCCATCTGTCTCGCTCTGTCCCCATCCTTCTCCTTCCACAGTGATGATGGTAATGGTGTTGACGGCTGTCTCTGCTGGTAGACTAATCTATCGTCAGCTGATACTGATCTGGAGAGAGGCAGGCAGCTCTCTGCCTGTCTGTGGTTACCACTGGAGAGAGACAGACAGCTCTCTGCCTGTCTGTGGTTACCACTGGAGAGAGACAGACAGCTTTCTGTCTGTCTGTTGTTACCACTGGAGAGAGATAGACAGCTCTCTGCCTGTCTGTGGTTACCACTGGAGAGAGACAGACAGCTCTCTGCCTGTCTGTTGTTACCACTGGAGAGAGATAGACAGCTCTCTGCCTGTCTGTGGTTACCACTGGAGAGAGACAGACAGCTCTCTGCCTGTCTGTGGTTACCAATGGCGAGAGATAGACAGCTCTCTGCCTGTCTGTGGTTACCACTGGAGAGAGACAGACAGCTCTCTGCCTGTCTGTGGTTACCAATGGCGAGAGATAGACAGCTCTCCCAACAATCTTTCAGAATCTAATCAACCTCTGACAGGGGGATGGCTTGAGGAGATAGACAGGCTCCATCTCTTTAATGGAGGATATGTCTCCTCTGACGGAACAGCCTCCCTCTCTTTGACAGACTGACAGAGTCCACCTGAACAGCTGTCTGTTAATCAAATGTTTTAATGAATAACCTGCTGTATGCCTTGAGTTGGTTGTGATTTAGAGAAAGACCATAGCTAGATATTGTTCTCTGACTTAGACGCACACACATGCACGCACTCGTACACACGCGCCCACACACGTACACACACACGCTGTACAGACACACACACTATTATTTGGCCATCTATTTTGACAGGGGCACTAGCTGGACCCTGTTCATATGGTCAAGACCAGGGCCACAGGGCAGAGGGGACAGGTCAGGGGTCAACGAAAGGTTAGTGGTCATCTTCATCACTGACCCCTGGGTGATAATCACGTGACCTCCACGCATGGTTTCTCCTGAAACCAACAGACAATAGTACCCATGTTTACAATTCCTCTTTATGGAACTAGACCTCATGAAGTTCTCTGAGATTTCTGTTCTTGATCATTGCCAGTGCTTGCCTTGGAGTTAAATGGGTGCCAGTACTCATTTTGGGTGCTGGTACTGTTTATATTTAGGTACAGGAACTCCACAATAATGTTGAGCTAATATTCTATAAGAGGTACAAGAACTCAAGCAGTAGGACCTGTACTTGATTCTGCTGTTTTTCTGAGCATGTTGATAAGAGTGTATGTATAATGCAGTAAGATGACCCGTACATTATAAATCTGGAGGTTTCTCTCATGCAGCATTGGTAGCGCTAAGGCAGAGCACAGCAGCCATGTTACTGAGTGGCTTCCTGCTCATGCATATCAGGTGTTATGAGCTGCGAGACCGCATCTCTCTCTCTCTCTCTCTCTCTCTCTCTCTCAGAGGATGTGGCTGGGCTGAGCTGGGTGCCGTTGCTTGCAGGAAGAGAGAGAACGGGGGGAGGGTGTTTTTGTAGCTCTGCAGAAAGCTCGTTGGCAGATAAGACTCAACCACAGATGGTTGAGCAAGGCTGCGAGAGAGAGAGAGAAAGAGAGAGAGAGAGCAAAACAAACACAAAAGGAGAGATAGCGAGTGGGAGGTGCAGCGCAAAGGCTTCTCTGTTAGTCCGTGAGTCTGAGAAGAAGAGAGGAGAAGAGAGGAGAAACCGCTGAATGTCAGAAGCCTGAGCAGAGGTCTCTTCCCCAAGAACCAAGGACTACACACACACAGCCATACAGCACAGGCCCACTGCAGTCTGGAGCCACTGACCTGAACTACAGTTACCGGAGTGTGTGTGTGTGTGTGGGAAAGAGCCTGTCAGAGTAATTGATGTGAGCGTGTGTCTGAATGGGTAAGCAGCAGTAACCTGCTGAAGTAATTTGTGTGTGTGTGTGCACCCATTCACAGTTCTTATTAGCTGATCAGCACAGACAGCTGCAGGGCAGGAGGGGGTTGAAGGGGCAGTGTGTGTGTGAGGCATTCAGGTGAGCAGGGTTAACTGACTCTGTGACACCAACGCGTGTGTACAGTATGAGTGTGTGTGTGTGATATCGGGGTCAGAGCACACACACGACAGGAGGAAGTGACACGTCTCTGCTCGCGCTCTCGGATTTCCTGAAGCCTCTCCGGTGACACGAGGAGCGCTGGTAGGACCCGAATCTGAGCTGACCTCACCCCTGATTCTGGAGCCTAAGCTTATCTGGGTACCTACAGACACAATACTGTGGAGTACTGGCAGTGGATGTTTGGAATCGAGAGGCGCCACTTGGACTGTGAGCCGTACGTGTGTCCCTATACTGACCTACTGAGGTGACTGACTGTGGATGCAGAGTGGATGTGAAGAGCTCTGGGACTGTGAGCGTTGTGAACAGTGTGACTGAATGTCTCTCCAGACAGAGTATTTCCCCCCTGGGGACAATCAGGTTTCCTCCTGCTGCTCTGCTGGGTGTTTATAGGCAGTCGAGGGCTCAAATTGAAGCCCTTAAATGACGGGCAGCAACAGCATGAGCAGCGGCTACTGCAGTCTGGACGAGGAGGGCGAAGACTTCACCTTCTTCACCGCAAAGACAAACTTCTTCCGCCAGCCCCCAAAGCTGGTTAAGGTACGACAGAGATAAAAAAAAAAAGATGGAGGGAGGGGAGGAATGGTATGTTTCGCTTCATGTTGTGTCCGTTTTTGATGCCTGAAAAAGGAGAAGCGTTGAGCTAAGAGGAAGTGTGTGTGGTAACACTATGTGGATGGTCCATCGGTAGAGGCTCTACAGACTATCAGTAACATTTCAACTAACTATCTGCTAGCCCTAACCCTTATCCCTAACCGTAATCTTAGCAAGCATTTGCTTATCAACAGATAGGTTGACCATCTGTAGAGCATCTTCAGATAGAATATCCGGACTATCCAAATAAAGTGTGACCGTTTGTGTTTGACTGTGTGTGTGTGTGTGTGTGTGTGTGTGTGTGTGTGTGTGTGTGTGTGTGTGTTTGTGTGTGTGTGTGTGTGTGTGTGTGTGTGTGTGTGTGTGTGTGTGTGTGTGTGTGTGTGTGTGACAGAGAGGTGAGCCTGCATTCGATCAGCTATCCATGCAGCCTTCCTTGTAGGAGCTAGCCCCTCTAGGACAGTTCTTCATGGCTTAAAACGCAAAGGACTGCATAGCAGCAATATGGTAATGGGTTCATCGAAAGCCCTCGCCTGTCGCTGTTTCCGTAGTAACAGGGAAGTTAGTTAAATAGTTACACACATCCGTTGTTCAGTGTGAGTTTTGCTATAGGTCTCTCTGTCATTCTCGCTCTTCCACGTTCTTTCTTTTCACTTAGCATAATTCAGCTGGTCAATGTAACCATGGCAACGACAGATCTAACTGATTCTGCTTTGAGATCAGAACTCCACAGGAGCGCGCGCGCGCACACACACACACACACACACACACACACACACACACACACACACACACACACACACACACACACACACACACACACACACACACACACACACACACACACACACACACACACACACACACACACACACACACACAAGGATGTGTAGGAAGGAAACGTTTGCTGATTAGGACAAAGGGCATAGAGATGCTGTTGTTTTACAAACACACTTACACAGACACACACACACACACACAGACACTTACACACAGGCCTTTGTCAGTGTGATCTCAATATCTGCAGTGCCTCTGCTCTCTGGTTAGGAAAGAGCACCATCATTAAATAATTCAGCCCCAGCCCTGTGTCTGTCAGTTTGGAGTTTGGGTTGCCAGGGTGGAGACTGTTGTGTGTTCGTTACTTTGGAAGGCCAGAGTGGAGATCGTTGTGCCCCAAAAACAAAGGACCCAGTCTTAAACCACGACACAAAGTTTCCAATTCCCCATAAACTGTAAGAACGATACCGTGCGGTAGCAACAGTCTCTCTGTACAGGAAAACCACCCTGTCACTCACTAACGTTTGAATATGAAAAACAGACATGCAAATATAGGAAAGCCACAGTTTGCCTGTACTCTCTGACACAATCTACTAGAGTGCGTGTCAGTTTACTCTTGTTGTTGACTACAATGGCGCCAGCCACAGATCTAAAATCAGCTTAGAATCAGCTCCCCAAACCCTGATCATAATGGAGAAACCTTAGGGTTTAGGGGCTTTTACTTCCTACTCCCCAGCCCTACTCCATCAACTTAATGGACATGGCAGTTTCACTGCTGCGGATTTCAGCTTTAATGACCTCTGAACTGGAAGCACTTTGCCTCCCACAGAAGAAACGCAGAAGTAATGGCGCCAATGCAAACCCAGAGAAACAGACACACGCACATTTACATGCATTCATAAACACTCTCTCTCTCTCTCTCTCTCTCTCTCTCTCTCTCTCTCTCTCTCTCTCTCTCTCTCTCTCTCTCTCTCTCTTGAACGCTGTCTCTTGAACGCTGTCTCACTCACCCTAGCTGAGTGTTAAAGCTGGCTGATCTGGAGCAGTAGGCTCATCTCTTGACATTAATTCACAAAGAAAAGAGGACCTCTAATCTCCTCCCTCCCGTCCTGATGAGCATATTCATCAGTGTTATGTGCGTGTGTGCGTGGATCAGTGTGTGTGTGTGTGGTTACTGCTGTGGAGCGCTCGCTTGCTCTAAAGGGAGCTTTGATGTCGTGGAAATGAATGAATGAATTAGTAAAATCACCGGTGTTTATAATTAATGTCACACACACACGTACACACACACGTGTCTACATGTGCTTGTGTGTGTGTGTCTGTCTGTGTCTGCGCACACCGAGCTGTGAAATGGAATCAGTGCTGGGGCTGGATCATGTGTTGCTTCCATTCGACACTTGACCCACTAATAGAGCTCAGCTAAGGTGGTCAAGCAGGAGTGTGAGTGCGTATTCGTGTCTGTCTGGCGCTTGCTGATCACAAGAGAAGCGAACGTGATTGGGGGAGATACGACACTGAATGAACGTATGAAACTAGTAGCACAGGGAAACACACACACCTGGTCTACTGTATATGCCGTCTGTGAAATGGGAAACGAGGCATGGGTTAGAGCTTCCATTACAGGATCTGTGCCTCTCTTTTCCCCTCCCTCCCTCACTTAGTCACTCCCTTATGTCACCTCCACTGCTCATTATCCTAGCAGCACTCTGCTATCGCAGCTGTCACAGCTCATCTACAGGAGTTAATTTGGCTATCAGAGACTTGGGGAGCTAAGTGTGGTCTCCTCTCCTGTGTGCCTCCTTTACTGGAGCAGTCTGCTCAGGGATCAATGGTTTTGTAGACCGCCGTTATACCAGCCCGGATCCATTTCAGAGAGATCATTTCATAGAATTGTACGTGGGTTTCATTCTCTGTGATGTCTGTATGGCAGTATTTTTGGATGTGAGTCCTCTACAGGCTCACTCTAGATCGTAATGGCCACAGCGGTGTGTGACACCAGGGATGTTGTGTTACCTGATCACGTCCAACGACCAGGTGCCACTACAGGAAGTGGGTTTTGTGTTGCCGTGGTAACGATGACGTGTAGAACTGAAGCATAGCGCCTCAAGTACAAAGACGTACTTTGCTTTTTATTTAAAAAATATTAATATATGATATGTCTGCTCAGCCCACATGCCCACTATCTCTATGTATGTAATGTATACCATAACTATGTATTTATACTATGATCCTCCCATTAAATGAAATGCCCACCGCCTTCATATGTCATGTCTGCTAAAATGTTTTACTTGGTTCTTCAATGATAGACGGAACAGATAAGGTTAACTTTGATTCTATACAAGTAAAGACCAACAAAATCCAACTTATCACATGGAATGTGCACGCGCTCCATGATGGGTAAAAATGCATACGTTTCTTGAACATTTAAAGAGATATTGTCAGCTGATGTGGTATTCTAGCTAGAGTTACATTTTTTTTTAATAGAAATTGAACATTTAAAGAGGAGCTGGGTTGGAGAGGCCTATGCTGCCACCTACTGTAGTAACAGCAGAGGTGTAGGCATCCTGATAAATAAGAATACACCATTTTCCGTTATATCCCAGCACATGGACCAAGAAGGCCATTTTCTAATGATGAATTGTACCTTACATGGTAAAAATTACACATTGATTTTATTGTATATTCCACCAGCGACAAATCTGCTGGTTTTAGATAGAAATCAAGCTATATTAGATGAAATCCAGACAGGAACTATTATTTTAGCAGGGGACCTAAATTATACATTCGATAAGATGAACAGACACATTAATAAAAAAGGCTAATTTAGGGAGCCTCCAAAGAGGCTGAACATGTTCATCTCTACACATATTTTACAGAACACCTGGAGATTTATTCCCAACTACAAAAGACTATTCCTTTTTTTCTCAAAGTAAGAAACCTATTCAAGAATTGACAACATTTTTTTTCCTGAAATGCGCTCAACAATTTACTGGATTAAAAAAGTAATGATATAGTCATATCGGATCATTACACCAATAGAAAATACATATAGCGACAGAATTTGGAGAATGAACAGAGCACATGTATTAAATACGTAAATGAAAAGTACTTTGGGATACCTTTAAGGCATACGTTAGGGGGATGATAATCTTATCCTCAGTAAAAATTCTATCTGGTTTAGAAATTAAAATGAAATAAAAATAAATCACCATCTTAGAGAAAGCACACAAAATATTCACAAGGTAAAGAAGAAAATACCATTTCGGAACTTAATCAGGAATACAATCTTTTACTTTTGAGAGCCAACAACTACAGGTTAAACTCAAATAAAGCATACTATGTAATGGCAAATAAACCTGTTAAATATATTGCACCTCTCACAAAACTAATACATGCTAAACCAGTTATAATTTTAAGAGATAAAGTTACAAAACTGTAATTACAAATAACAATGTTTAAAAGTTTCTATGAAAATGTATACAATTATGAATTGTTGGACTGATCCTACTGCCTTCTTAGACTCAACAATTCTGAAGCAATTATCAGCAGACAAAAAATCATCACTAAAAAGAGAGGTCACCTAAAGATAAATACTATATACTGTTAGAACATTCATGCGGAGAAAAGCACCAGGTATGGATGCTTTTCCTATAGAATTCTATTCAACATTTTGGGACAAAGTAGCCCCCTTATTTACACAAATGACAACACACGTCACTCAATTCTGTACTTCCTAATTCCATGTATCAAACAGTTATTTCAGTTATATTAAAACCAGGAAAATCTGGAGGATCCCCTGCTCATTATAAACCCATAAGTTTAATAAATTGTGACAATAAAACAATAACAAAGATCAAAAGCAATAAAATGACAAAAGTCTTACTAGACATGATGCTGTACATGTCAATCAAACAGGGTTTGATACTTACAAAAAAATACGAACATGTTTAAGTTTAATACAGTACGCAAAAAAACAAGATATAGATTTATTAATAATGGCTGTTGATGCCGAAAAGGCTTTCGACCGCCTTGAATGGCCTTTTCTATTCAACACTTTGGAAGCTTTCAACTTTCCAGCTGAAATAATACATTGTAAAAAAAATGTTGTATACATGTCCTAAAGCAAAAATATACACAAATAAAACATTATCTGATTAAATTGCTTTAGAAAGGCGCACAAGACAGGGGTGTCCCTTATCTGGCAATTGTTCCGCTTGCAGAAAAATTTAGACAAGACCCAAATGTAACACGTATCTGTATTGGTAAACATGATTATAAACTAAACTTATTTGCAAATGATCTCCTGATATACCTGACCAATATTGAAAACTCAATGCCCCCTTTGCTAAAACTATTTTCAGAATACTCAGAAATCTCAGGATAAACAATTATCACGGAAAACTCCCAAAATAATGGCAATAGGAAAAAGAAAAGAAATATCTCCCGATCTACTGCAATCCTTTAAGTGGACCACAAAAAATATGACATACTTAGGATGCTTAATAAGTGACAACAAACAACAAATATATACAAATAACTTAATTTCATTACTCAACAATCTGAAAGCAGATTTAATTAAATGGAATAATCTTCCCATAAATTTACAGGTAGAATAAACCTCTTTTTAGAAGTTTTTGTATTTATTTTCTGTAATACTAATGACCCCACCGAAGACACAAAAAAGTATACTCTGTCATAGGACTTTTATATGGGCAAATCAAATGAATAGAATAAAAAGGAAGTTTTACATCTTCTTAAGTCAGAGGTTTTAACCTTCCAGATGTTGAACTGTATCAACTCGCTACTCAAGACTTTTACTTGTGACCATACAGTTAAATGCACTAAAGAGGAATAATGGGTACATATTGATAATGCACATGCTCATCCCCAGGATCTTTTTATGTGTCTGTTTTTAAACGATAAAGCTAAGCACATTAACATCTTCATAGTTAAGAACACTATAACAACATGGAGGCAAATGAAACGTATTCTACAAGAACCAATATCCCTTCCTAAAAACAATACTTGGTAGCTTTTCAGAATTCACCAATGAATTTGTCCACATTGAAAACTAAAGGCATAGAAATGGTAAATTACTTGGTTAAAGGAAATGCATTTATTTCCATGACAGAATTAAAACGTCATTTTGGACTAACCAATATACAGTATGTAGATAGTTTCAAATACAAATACATTCAAATACAATACTATAGTTACAAATACTACTTTGACATCTTTTGGACATCAGAGCAAACTTGAGGGAAAAGGATGTTCATATGACAGGAAATATTTACAAAACCTTGCAGAGAGCCTATCCAACTGAGAATCTCGTAGAAAAAAATATTAGCTATTGGAACCAAGACTTAAAAAGAACTGATGTTGGTGTAATATGCAGGGAAAGTTTGAGTATAACTAACGAAGTTACAGTTAATGAAAATGTACACTTAATCCAGTGTAAACTAATGTATAGAATTTATTATACGGGACAAAATTCTCAAATTCTACAGTACAGCAGCAGAGTCATGTCTTAAGTGTAAAACGAATAATGACTCAATAATCCATGCTTTCTGGGAATGCTGAAAGTCTGGAAGTTGTGGGAGGAGCTAGAAAGTTGACTGTCAGAAGTATTACAATGTAAACTTACTTTGTAATCTGTCTGTCTGCATATTTCAAGACATGCCATATGGAGGTGCAGTGAGATACCCGATGGGTTGGCTGATCATCTTTAATCATCTTGAAAAAATGTATTCTAAAAGAAATCAAGCCGCCATCATTAAAACAATGGAAAAATCAAGTCCGTGGGCTACAGGGAGAAACAAAATGGTTCCGTTTCAGGCCATGTGGCGGAAAGTGATTCGGGCACTGGAGATGGGGGTGTGTGTTAGTGGGTCTGGGCAGGTTTGATGTTTGTATGATGTTGTCTTTTGTATTTGTATGTTGTCTATTGTTTATAAAATGTTTTTTTAAGTAAAAATAAAGACCTAACGTTCTGAGACACAGTCTGAGATGAGGGTGCAGCTCAGGTTTGGGTTAGGTAATCAAGTAGCAGGACGCCCACAGACATCACTTAAAGTTCTATTTTGGAAAATGTTTATGACACTAAAGTGCTGGAACCTTCTGTAAGCTGGTATCTGAGAGTGAGCCACGGAGTACCCAGGCCAATATGAGTCATCACCATTTACCGTTGTGGGGAAAGTTGAGTAAATGTTGAATGTTAAGTTGTTGTGTTTGTTGCGTAAGCTACAGTAAAAGGCCTGAATCTGTTTGTAATGTTTCTGGGGCAACACTGCAGGCTCAGATGACAGTGGCCGTGTCCGAATACCCATACTAGCGTACTACATATTTAAACTGTATATTATGCACTTATTGCCGCATACTATTTAGCATGTACCATTTAGTACAAAGTATGCAGTATGCCATGGCCACAACGCAGTAGCAGCTCCTGACTGGCTGAGTAGGTGGGGCGGGGGTGGGGACGAGTGCGATGGATTTTTCAAAATTCAACAGACGTGCATCACATTAACCAGCCTGATAATAGCTAATTTCCAATTCGATTAATTTTCTCTAAACTCTGAATAGGAATGGAGTTTTAGGCCTACTCAGGCTGGTTATAGTCAGACGGTTACATTCAACCTATAGCGTAGCTCATCTACCCTAATTAAAAAGGACTGAAGACAGAAACAGATCATTTGGTTCCATTACAACGTATTTATTTGTGAAACCAAAGTGCTCCAACATACAGTATCAGTCATAAGTTTGGACACACCTACTCATTCAAGGGTTTTTCTTTATTTTGACTATTTTCTACATTGTAGAATAATAGTGAAGACATCAAAACAATAATATAGCACATATGTGTAGTAACCAAAAAAGTGTTAAACAAATCCAAATATATTTTGTATTTGAGATTCTTCAAAGAATCCACCCTTTGCCTTGATGACAGCTTTGCACACTCTTGGCATTCTCTCAACCAGCTTCATGAGGTAGTCCCCTGGAATGCATTTCAATTAACAGGTGTACCATGTGAAAAGTTAATTTGTGGAATTTCTTTCCTTCTTAATGCGTTTGAGCCAATCAGTTGTGTTGTGACAAGGTAGGGGTGGTATACAGAAGATAGCCCTATTTGGTAAAAGACCACGTCCATATTATGTCAAGAACAGCTCAAATAAGCAAAGAGAAACGACAGTCCATCATTACTTTAAGACATGAAGGTCAGTCAATCTGGAAAATGTCAAGAACTTTGAAAGTTTTTTCAAGTGCAGTCGCTAAAACCATCATACACTATGATGAAACTAGCTCTCATGAGGACCGCCACAGGAAAGGAAGATCCAGAGTTACCTCTGCTGCAGAAGATAAGTTCATTAGAGTTACCAGCCTCAGAAATCGGAAATGAACTGCACCTCAGATTGCAGCCCAAATGAATGCTGAGTTGGGGTTGGGGTATTCTGGTTTACTTTCCCAGGCTGTGGATGTCTGGGAGCCCTGGGTCTGAGTTGGGGTGTTCTGGTTTACTTTCCCTGGCTGTGGATGTCTGGGAGCCCTGGGTCTGAGTTGGGGTATTCTGGTTTACTTTCCCTGGCTGTGGATGTCTGGGAGCCCTGGGTCTGAGTTGGGGTGTTCTGGTTTACTTTCCCTGGCTGTGGATGTCTGGGAGCCCTGGGTCTGAGTTGGGGTGTTCTGGTTTACTTTCCCTGGCTGTGGATGTCTGGGAGCCCTGGGTCTGAGTTGGGGTATTCTGGTTTACTTTCCCTGGCTGTGGATGTTTGGGAGCCCTGGGTCTGAGTTGGGGTGTTCTGGTTTACTTTCCCAGGCTGTGGATGTCTGGGAGCCCTGGGTCTGAGTTGGGGTATTCTGGTTTACTTTCCCTGGCTGTGGATGTCTGGGAGCCCTGGGTCTGAGTTGGGGTATTCTGGTTTACTTTCCCTGGCTGTGGATGTCTGGGAGCCCTGGGTCTGAGTTGGGGTGTTCTGGTTTACTTTCCCTGGCTGTGGATGTCTGGGAGCCCTGGGTCTGAGTTGGGGTATTCTGGTTTACTTTCCCTGGCTGTGGATGTCTGGGAGCCCTGGGTCTGAGTTGGGGTGTTCTGGTTTACTTTCCCTGGCTGTGGATGTCTGGGAGCCCTGGGTCTGAGTTGGGGTGTTCTGGTTTACTTTCCCTGGCTGTGGATGTCTGGGAGCCCTGGGTCTGAGTTGGGGTATTCTGGTTTACTTTCCCTGGCTGTGGATGTTTGGGAGCCCTGGGTCTGAGTTGGGGTGTTCTGGTTTACTTTCCCAGGCTGTGGATGTCTGGGAGCCCTGGGTCTGAGTTGGGGTATTCTGGTTTACTTTCCCTGGCTGTGGATGTCTGGGAGCCCTGGGTCTGAGTTGGGGTATTCTGGTTTACTTTCCCTGGCTGTGGATGTCTGGGAGCCCTGGGTCTGAGTTGGGGTATTCTGGTTTACTTTCTCTGGGCCTGAGCTCTGTGTGGGTGTGGTCGGCCATGGATCCGGCAGGGGTGAAGGGTTCAGTATTGTCCTACTATTCTTTTGTCCTCTGACCATTCTCTCTCTCACTTCTAGAGGAATGCACAGAGGGAAGGGAGAGAACTATATTTAGCAGTTAGGAAACATCAAGCCACAAACACAGGAATTCCTGAGAGACTTGATCGTTTTCAAGAACTAAGAACTAGTGAAGGAGGATTTTTCAACTCTGACCCTGGAATCTTGTATCTCAGCCTCGTGGCAAAATGTGTAGAATAGCAGGAAATTAGCTTTAAAACGGCAAAATCTTTTCTCATCTTCATGGCAAAATAAAATAAAATTTTAGTTATAAAATACAACCCGTGTAGATTTGACCGTGAAATACTTACTTACGAGCCCTTTACCAACAATGCAGAGTTAAAAAGTAAGAAAAGATGCGCAAATAAGAAAACTATTTTTTTTTAACAATAACGAGGCTATATACAAGGAGTACCGGTACCGAGTCAATGTGCAGAGGTACGAGGTAGTTGACATAATTGTGGTAATACGTACATTTAGATTGAGGTGACTAGACAATCAGGATAGATAACAGAGTAGCAGCAGCGTATGTGAAGAGTGTGAAAGGTTGTCTGTGTGAGTGTGTGTTTTATGTGTGTGAGTGCATGTAGTGTGTTGGAGTGTCAGTGTAGTATGTATGAGTGTATGGGTAGAGTACAGTGAGTGTGCATAGAGCCAGAGCAAGAATGTCAGCACAAAAAAAGAACAGAAAGAGTGCATGAGCACTTTCTCCCTCTCCATCAACTCCATTCAAATTGCATCCAAAATAGATCATCCTGTTCTAGGTTGATACAGTATATAGCCCTATATATAGACGTCCTAGCCTACCTATTTCAGGTAATACATTCATTGCAGTATTAGCCTTATATTTAGCAAATTAATGATGGGTTAAGCATCATACACTTCTAACTTATTGCCTCTGTCTCTTGCGCAATACCTGTGCTCCGCTGGCCTCTTATTAAAGAAAACTCCTTAGCTCTTGGAGTCCCATGCAGGAAAAGCTAGACTAGAATAGCTTGCTGGGCATCATGTCTTATAACAGTAGACTACTCGAAGAGGAACGCAAGCTCTTTTTTGCTGAATGTTAAATACAGTGGCCAGTAGAACTCACTGGTAGTTTGAAAGAAGAGCGAACGCGCTAGGTTATAGCAGTTATTTTCTGGTCTCTCCAGAGATGTTCAATCAGGTTCAAGTCCGGGCTCTGGCTGGGCCACTCAAGGACATTCAGAGACTTGTCCCGAAGCCACTCCTGCGTTGTCTTGGCTGTGTGCTTAGGGTCGTTGTCCTGTTGGAAGGTGAACCTCCGCCCCAGTCTGGGGTCCTGAGCGCTCTGGAGCAGGTTTTCATCAAGGACATCAAGGATGTCTCTGTACTTTGCTCCGTTAATTTTTGCCTCGATCCTGACTAGTCTCCCTGTCCCTGCCGTCTGAATACTTTACAAAGGCACGATGCATATGCTTTATAATGATTTTGAATGACACTTCCGGTTTTGGCGGGAAATACCAGGTTACCCTGGAGAAAAGTCATTTATTTTCAGGATGGAACATTTGTAAAATACACCGGAAATATTCAACCCTAGTTTAGATCATGATCGAGCCTTAGTGATGTGGACACCAAGGAACTTGAAGCTCTCGACCTACTCCACTACAGCCCATCGATGTGAATGGGGGCATGCTTGGTCCTGTAGTCCACGATCAACTCCTTTTGTCTTGCTGACATTGAGGGAATGGTTGTTGTCCTGGCACCACACTGCCAGGTCTCTCCCCTCCTCCCTGTAGGCTGTCTCATTGTCGTCGGTGATCAGGCATACCACCGTTACGTCGTCTGCAAATAAAATGACGTGTTGGAGTCGTGCTTGGCCACACAGTCATGGGTGAACAGGGAGTACAGGAGGGGACTAAGCACGCACCCCTGAGGGTCCCCCGTGTTGAGGGTCAGCATGGCAGATATGTTTTTTCCTACCATGACCAACTTGGGGTGGCCCGTCAGGAAGTCCAGGATCCAGTGTCAGAGAGAGGTGTTTAATCCCAGGATCATTGGAATATCTTGGTGAAGAATAGCATGAGATGAGCTATAAAACAGCAGGGGGGGTTGGGGAATTAGGTGCCTCGGCGTCCCAAATGCCGTAGTCTGACCCTGCCTGTGTGAGGCAGGTGTGTGTGTTCAAAATGCATCTCTATGGCATAGAGCAACCGTAAGGTATAAAACAAAATGCATACAGTCTGCAGTGGAGTATTTTCCCCATCAGCAGACTTTGAGTTGCACATAATACAGTAATGCTGTGCCAATCCTCCAGTTTTGATGTTGCAGGAATGTTCATGCTGTTTCAAGGTCTTTGTGTTTAGTCTCACGGCTGTTTAGAGATGGTCAGTTTGACATTTTATACCAGTTTGCCCAAAGCTCCCTCTGCGTTCTCACATCATTAACTCTTACTGCACTGGAACCTGCCAAGATACACACACACACACAACACACTAAGCCGTAAACGCACAGCAAACATAACTCTCCGCCCGAGCAGATTGTTCATGGAGGAGAGAAGTTAATGGTCTGTCATGCGACAAGAGAGGAGTGAAGAAAGGGAAGACACCACGTCCTGTTCAGACGGATCCTACTCCCCATCTCTGCTAAACGCAAGCCAAGATATACTGCACCCTCACCACACACACACACACACGCGCGCGTATACAAAGCGACTGTACTGAATGAAGCAGACTCTGTCCCCTCACGCCCCGAGGACTCCCATACATAAATGATTCCTGCCCTGCATTCTCTCTCTCTCTCTCTTCCCCTAGCTGTCTGTCGCTCACACCACCGTTTCCCAGAAAAAGAGAGTGAAAAGGAGGAGAAAAAAAGAAAACAGCATCTACATAAGAGGATGCATCTATAAATAACCCAGTCAAACTCTGTGTTGCTAAGGCTTGCTCAGCAACCATGCCTCCCCATATTCTCTCCTCTTCTCGCCTCCTCTCCCCCATTCTCATCTTCCCTTCGCGCCTCATCATCCCCCCTCCCTCCTTCATCTCTCCCTCACCCCCATAATGAGCGAGCCTCATGATGAGCCCTTCACTCACACTGCATGGTGGGAGGGGAAGTTTTGTGCTTTTTCGTGGCCGTAGCAGTGGGAGGGATTGGAGCTGTCCGAGTGACTGCTTGATGTGTCTGTCAGTGGGGGTGAAGAGGGAGAGAACGGGGGAGAGAAAGAGGGAGCGAGACTGAGAAAAAGAGCGACACAGAGTCACAGTCATAGTGTCAGTGTAATTCTCTATATCTCTGCTCCATTCAGAATATTTCCTGCCACCTGTTCAGTCTGTGGGGGCAACTGCAGTGTTGTCATGCTGGGGCTTGGGTGGATGGGAGGAGGAGGAGGGGAAAGGGAGACAAGAATGAAGAGTCACGCAACATTCTATAAATGTTAGAGCCCAATGGGAAATGTCCAGAAGTGTGGGGGTGCGTGTGTGTGTGTGTGTGTGTGCGTGGACCAAAAGTCCCCACAAGAATAGTAAAAAAATAACAATTCGACCAACTGGGGACATTGTCAGTCCCCACGAGGTCAAATGCTATTTCTAGGGGGTTTAGGGTTAAGGTTAGAATTAGGGTTAGAATTATGTTAAGGTTTAGGGTTAGGAGCTAAGGTTATGGTTAAGGTTAGGTTTTTGGGTTAAGGTTAGGGTAAGAGTACAGTTAGGATAAGGGAAAATAGGATTTTGAATGGAACTGAATTGTGTGTCCCCACAAGGTTAGCTCTACAAGACTATGTGAGTGTGTGCGTGTGAGCGCAAACAGTGCACCCTGGGTTCTTAGGTCTAAGTGGAAACTCCACTGTGCCTGTCTGAAAGACAGCGCCCTCTGCTGTTTGGAGGGATAGCAGCAGACTGAAAGAAACATCATATAGTCCAGGTGTCCTCAGGTCTGAGTCATAATGACTGCTCTGTCTGTCTCAACTTCCCCTGTACTGCAGTTCCTGTTTCTCACACAGCCTGCTGTCTGTCTCTCTCTCTGTGTTTCAGCAGAAGGAGGTCGAAGAGGAGAGAGGGCCCAAGGCTCTGTCAGAGGAAGAATTGCGGGCCAGAATAGAGGACTACAACTCTACGGTCTCAGAGAATGGCATGAAACTGGTGAGTGCTACAACACGTTACATATACACATAGCTACATTCTTAGAAAAAACGGTGTTATCTAGAACCTTAAAAGGGTTCTCCAACTGGGACAGCCGAAGAACCCTGTTGGAACCCTTTTTTCTAAGAGTGTACTAGTATGAAGTACTGAGTGGGAATTTACCAATACAGACACACATGAATCTCTCTCTCTCTTTTCTCTCTCTATCTCTTTCTCTCTCTCCCCCAGGGTGCTGATGGTTTGTACACTGGCTTCATTAAGGTCCACCTCAGACTAAGTCGACCAGTCACGGTGCTCGCTGTGGAGGGGACGGGATTAGACGGCCAGGCGGAAAGACACGGTCGGCCAATGACGGTGTCAGAAGGCCAGGAGGGGGCGGGAGCAGGGTTCAGTGAGAAGCGGACGTCGTTCTACCTGCCCAGTGACTGTGCGAAGCAGATCCACATCAGTAGTACTACTACAGTCAGGGAGGTCATACAGGGCCTGCTGAAGAAGTTTATGGTGCAGGATAACCCACGCAAGTTTGCTCTGTACAGACAGACATACCGTGATGGACAAGGTGAGTTACGCACACAGATTACGCGTATATACATTCACACATTTACATTCTGCCACCCGACTGAGTGTCGGTTTTGAAGATTTCTGATAATATGCAAACGGCTTGGATGTGGAATCTAATGTGTCTTTCCTTTGTCTTGTGTCTGTGTAGATCTGTTCCAGAAGCTTCCTCTTGTGGAGTGTCCTCTCGCTCTGAGACTGGTGGTGGGTCCAGATCCTGAGCTGCTCAGCTTCGTCCTCAAGGAGAACGAGACCGGAGAGGTAGAGGTAAGACAAACACAACACACACACACACACACACACACACACACACACACACACACACACACACACACACACACACACACACACACACACACACACACACACATACTGTGTGTCCTAAAATCATTAATTGCTACATGAATGCCATCTCTAACATCACTAATACCGCTCTCTCTCCCTTTCGTTCTCTCCATCTCAGTGGCATGCGTTCTCGGCTCCTGAGCTGCAGAACTTCCTGGTGATTCTGGAGAAGGAGGAGGCAGAGCGTGTGCGATTGGTGGAGCAGAGATTCGCAGTCTACCGACAGAGCTTGCAGAAGGCATTACGGGAGGATCAACCCTGACCCCTCACCCTTTACACCTCATCTCTCACTCTGACCTTTCAACCCTCACCCTCTTTTGACCCAGGGAGAGACAGGAGCCCACTGAGGTTTAGGCTACTATTCTCCCCTCAGGACACGGGCAGCCCCTCCCTCACTCCTCACATCCCCTCTGGAGAAGAGAGGCGGGGTTGAGAAAGCACGGAAAGGGGAAAAGGGACTGTTTGAAGGACGAGTGAACAGGATGCTGGAACAAAAGAAGTCTGTGTATCCCTGCGAGTAAAAAGACACTGAACTGAAGGACCGTCTGACTTCGTTGGATATCTCGGTTTGATCTGACAATCTGACCTGATGGGTCTTCTAATGTTACTTTGAATCTCAGTTTGGTCTGATAATGTTTTGTAGATTCTACTGCTGCTGCCGCTGCTACTGCAAGTGTTACTTACGCATGAGTCTCACCTTGCTCTATCTGCCCCGGTGCCCATGCATAAAGATTTAGGACCAGAACAGACATTACTATTCAAAGCAACGCTCCATGGTGGGTGGACCATCTGGAATGTTCCATTACTTGATGTTTATTATATCAACTCTCATGTTGTCCCTGCATGCCTCCTGTCCAGGGCCGAGGGTAGGATGGGGGGGGTTTATGGTTGGATTTGGAAGCAGGGTTGGTATGGTGGGGTAAAGCTGTGTAGGGTTAGGGTGTGGAAAAAGGAACACCAGAATCCATTCTCATCTTCAGACTCCTCTCATATCAGTCCCAGGGATGTACAGCAGTATTTCTCATAGAACTGCTCTATTGAGCTCAGAAGGCTACAGAATCATAAGAAGACTTGAACATCTCTGTCCTAACTTCTTTATCCAGCACTGAAATGAACCCTCTATCTCAGGCGGCTAACTTGCACTTAACCCTGCATCTCCCTCTACCAGAGTAACCATGCTAGTGTGGGAGGTCTTGTGCAGACAGACGTGTATTTCATAGGTAGATGTTATTCCCATCTCTTCAGATAGCCATTTGTGTACCCTGACAGCAGTCACATATATCTATATATAGCAACATACAATAGGCCTTCTATACCCAATAGATATCCACCCTGTTATTCATTAACCCATTCTACGTAAGCATACAGTACGTAAACAATCAACACAAGTAAGCATTCCTTCACGGCTTGAACTGTCTGCTGGTGTTATAAGCATTTACAAACAGCTCAATGGGATGTTGATGTTCTGATTCTTCGTGAACTGTTCACCCTGTCATCAGTAACCCCCGACCCCTATCTCCTAACCTGGAAATGGACATTTCCTCTGATGAGAGACTTGCCGTGCTGCTGGCTCTGTGTCTGTGTAGAGCGTATGCAGCTGTAGCTACTGTTGTTAGAGGCCTGTTAGAGCCTGCCACTCTGTGCTGCTGTGACAGGCCCATGAAGCCCTGCTACTGAGTCGACTGTTACAGGACTGAGTGAATGAGAGGAACTGATGCTTAAACACTGATTGGAGGTCAAGGGTCATACCGCGAGGAGGTACTCCTGGTCAGTTCATGTGGTCAGGAAAAACTCCTGTCCGTATTGTTCATTGAGAAACACCCTTCTGTTGATCACACCCAAGTGACTCCCCAGCGGTAGTGGGATATCTGACTGGAAATATGACTTATTGTAGAATAAACAAACTGATTCTGGCCACAGGTCTGTAGAGTATCCTAGTGAAGGGGCATGAAATTAGGCATGAAATTAGTGATTATTTTGTAGAAATGGAATTTTATCGTACCAATGATGTTTATCTGAGTGTGACGCATACAGAGAGTTCAGAAAGTTTTCGTACCCCTTGACTTATTCCACATTTTGTTGTTACAGCCTGAATTCAAAATGGATTCAATATTTTCGCTCATCCATCTACACACAATATCCCACAATGACAAAGAGAAAACATGTTTTTAGAAATGTTTGCAAATGTATTGAAAATGAAATACATAAATATCTAATTTACATAAATATTCACACCCCTGAGTCATAGTTGTAGAAGCAACTTTGGCAGTGCCGACAGTCTTTTTGGGTAAGTCTCTAAGAGCTTTGCACACCTGGGGCCTCATTTATCAATCATGCAGATGCACAAATCTGTGTGTAAACCATACATGGAGTCGTTTCCACGCAAAGTGTAAGATTTATGAATATGAACGCTAGCTTGAGAGTGTGCATAAATGTATGCACGACCATGACCATGCTTACGCACAGTGCCAAATGCTGGAATATGGGAACTGCTTGTTGAGTGTAGAATGGGGAAAATATATGTTGAAAATGTGTGAAATTATCAGAGTAATAATTAAAGAATTTTTTGATTTCATTGTATTTTCATTGTGAATTTATGCAACATACATGCTATATAATTTGACCGCATCGGGTACATGTGTTAAGATAATAATCCATATAAAGTACAGTCATTTGTTAAAGTATTTCAAACATTGTTGAAATGGTATAAAAGCCTGAGCTAATGTGAAATGGAATGAGTGATTGCGGATCTTGCTCGGTTTGAAGATTAGGCACACGCTGCATTTCGCAAAAAGCGTGTTTTGTAGAGACAGGTGGGACTTTTTCTGCAGAAAGTACAGATTGGCTCATCAGATATAATTTAATTTTGAGAGGATTTAAGACCTACTTTAAAAAGGGTATTTTAAGGGTACTTGACAACGGGTACTTTTCAGCGGGAGCTTGCCGTTTGGCATCTCACAGCCCTTGATGAGCCAATGTTTTGGATGAAATCATCAGCAAAACTTAGTTACACATACAATTTCCATACACCATCGCACAACACATTGAAGTCAAGAGGGCTTTCTTTGCCATGATGCCATCAACGGGTTCCCAAATAGGAACGGAGCAATAGACGGCACCCACATCGCCATCAAATTACCATCCCAAAACGATTTAAACTATGTGAACACAAAAGGCTTCCACTCTTTATGTGCAGGTTATATGATGCGCAAAAGACGCTGCTGAATGTGGTGGCGAGGAGGAACACACGACTCGTTCATTCTGCAGAACAGCGATGTTGACCTATACGCCTACCTGAGGGAACTGTTGAATCAAAATCAAGTTGAAGATGGATGGCTTATTGGTTAGTGTTACCTACTTATTTCAAGTATATTTGCCATTGCTAAAGCAACTTGAATTGTCATAATGGTCCTCTTTGTAGCCATGCTTTTTTTTTTTACTAGTCAAGCCACAACTGAGCGAGCCAAATAAAATATTTTGGTTGTACTCACTCTGACACCAGCACACCAATTTCAGTCTCAGAAAAGTTTTTCTTTTTTTCTTTGCCTTTTTTTGGTTAGGCTGTTGTATTTCATGGTATGGAGTTGTATATTCCCCACGTGCTTTAACGTGGTGGTTTTGAAATGTGGTTTGCATTTGAAAATGCCCCCAATTAAACATGGTTTATTTAGGGGCATTTTGAAACGCAAACCACCAAGGTCGTGCAAGAGAACTGGGGCTGAGAACATTTGGTATTTATCAATGGTTATCTCCTACCAGTGTGCATATGATGCTCGTAGGATTGTTTGATGAATCACACTTTTTCTATGCATACACCATTCTAAATTCAGTTTGTAAATAGTATTTTAGAATAGTTTCTACGCAATATTGATAAATGAGGCCCCTGCACTGTACAATATTTGCCCATTTATTTTTATTTTTATTATTCAAGCTCTGTCAAGTTGATTGTTGATCATTCATTGCTAGACAGCCATTTTCAAGTCTTACCATAGAAAGCAGGTTTTCCCCTCGATTTTGCCTGTGCTCATAGCTGTATTCCATTTTTTTTTTTTTTTTTTTACTCCCTAGTTCAGTTTCCCAAACTCGGTCCTCGGGACCCCAAGGGATGCACATTTTGGGTTTTGCCCTTGCACTACACAGCTGATTCAAATAATCAACTAATCATCAAGCCGGAGGACAGAGTTTGGAAAACGCTGCCCTAGGCTTTGCCGATGACAAGCATACGCATAACATGATGCCGCCACCACCATGCTTGAAAAAATTAAGAGTGATACTCAGTGATGTGTTGTATTGGATTTACCCCAAACATAGCGCTTTGTATTCAGGACAAAAAGTTCATTTCTTTGCCACGTTTTTTTGCAATATTACTTTAGTGCCTTGCTACAAACAGGATGCATGCTGTACCGGCTTTCTTCTTTTCACTCTGTCATTTAGGTTAGTATTGTGGAGTAACTACAATGTTGTTGATCCATCCTCACTTTGATCATATCACACCATTAAACTCGTAACTGTTTTAACATCTCCATTGGCCTCATGGTAAAATCCCTAAGCAGTTTCATTCCTCTCTGGCAACTGAGTTAGGAAGGACGCCTAGCTTTGTAGTAACTGGGTGTATTAATACACCATCCAAAGCCTAATTAACAACTTCACCATGCTCAAAGGGATATTCAGCAATTGCTTTTTATTTTATATTTACCCATCTACCAATAGATGCCCTTCTTTGCGAGGCATTGAAAGACCTCCCTGGCCTTTGTGGTTGAATCTGTGCTTGATAATCATTACTCGATTGAGGGACCCTACAGATAATTGTATGTGTGGGGAACATAGATGAGGTAGTTATTCAGAAATCATTTTAACCACTATTATTGAACACAGAGTCTATCCAACTTACTATGTGATTCGTTAAGCACATTTTTACGCTTGCCACAATAAAGGGGTTGAATATTTATTGACTCAAGACGTGTCATCTTTAAATTTTGTATTCATTTCAAAAGTGTTCTATAAACAAAATTATACTTTGACATTATGTGGTATTGTGTGTTGGTCAGTGACACAAAATCTAAATGTAATCTATTTTAAATTCAGGCTGTAACACAACAAAATGTGTTAAAAGTCTATACTTTCTGAAGGCACTGTAAGTAAACATGGGAGGATAAATTATTAATATTGGTTATAATGATTGTTGCCATTGGCGTGTGAGTCTGGGCTGGAGACAATAGTATAAATATTATATGAGAGTTAATACCTATGTATTCCAATGAGTCTCTATCATCGTCCAAAAGCACATGCCTTCCTAATGCAGAGAGCCCAAAAGAAATGCCCATGTCCATCCCATCCCCTTACCTCCTCAACACCTTATAACCCAACCCTAACCTTCTCAATGTTTAGGCTGTTCCTGCTGGCAGTGCCTTTTGTTCTATGTAGCCTTGTGTGTGTACCTGGGTTCTATATATCGTATCTCTTTTCCTTACCAACTATTTCTGTCCTTTATCACCCCCCTCCTATTCCTGCCCTCACAGGGCATATAGAGAGGCCACACAAACAGATCTGAGACCAGACTTACATGTCTGTGATGGAACCCATAAGAATGTGTGTCTGTCTGTGTGAGTTTGTGTCTGTTCTATCTGCGTGTGTGTTATTTATTTTACGTTTCACCCCCTTCAGCATGGTGTTAAGTGTCAGAGGATGTGGACAATCAATGCTTTCCAGCAACCTCTTAGGTTGGTTTATCTGGAGAATTAGATATGTATATAGTTATCTGTAAACCTGTAAAGAAAATGAAGAATGAAATAAATTGGCGTCCTTTAATGAGTCTCTTTCATGTCCTTTATGAGTTCATTCTCACTTTGTTTCCTGGTCAGGAAAGTTCTCTACATATACTCATCTCTCTGTGCTCCAGTCTTAATGACTTTCTGTACAGTAACCATGCCAGCTTCCTCTATGTCAGTGGTTCTGTCCAGCTCTTTCTAAAAGGTCTCTAGCTCCTCATTTTGGAGCTCTGTCAAACTCTGAGGAGTTTCCCTTCCATTAGTTATGAGTCCCAAAATGGTTTCCTGTGTCTGTGTGTTCCAGAGGTGTGCTCATCCGAGAGTTGTGGTAGGAGAGAGCGAGAGTAAACATCATTCATTATGAATCAGTATAGTTTGTTTACAAAGTTAACAAAAACATGGAGAAACAGGTCCCATGGGTAGTTATGGTAGCTTCAAATTATAGGCCTTTAAAAAAACAATTCTTGCTAATAGAAATCAAGTGCCAACAGGGCACTAATATAATATTTAGTGGATTTTTGTTTGCCCAACAAACAGTTTGGATTTTTGATGGTCCAAAATCCGGAAATTAGTTACGTTCAGCCATTCCATCAGCCGTTCCTACGGGGACAATGTGTGGGGAAAGAATAGGGTTTTGGGCTGAATGCAAAAAGAAGGTCTGAGGTTAACACAGGCTTAGTGGATATCATATGTTTGTTCTGTGAGATAACATCACGTGTGCCCAACAAACATTTAGAATTGTTGATTGCCAGATCTTTTGATGTGCACAAACTGCACATTAGTGTGGCTTGAACAAAATTTACAGGCCAGGAAAAAATGTCTGTACGCAACTTAGTGTACGCTCCAGAGCACAAACCATAGAGATAGAGGACTCATCTTAGTATTTGTTCCGTTAAAGCGTCTGTGACGCCATTAAAGCTGTCTCCATTTTAAAGTAGCCTACTCAATATTCTTCTTCACAATTGGGTGGGACTTCCAACTTCATTGGCTGATTCCACTTGATGACCCATGTCCAACCGGGTCATCAGGAGGGATCAGCCAATGAAGTTGGAAGTCCCACCCTGTTGACTACATTAAAATGGTCAAAGCCCTCAATGGCGCTGCCCGTGCGTTCAATACAACTGGGAACTCTGAAAAAAACGAGGTAAAATCATGACGTCGATGATCTTAAGGTCGGAAAGTCAGAGCTCTCGAAAGTGGCCCGAGTTCCTGAATTGGAATTCCGAGTCAAAATGAATTTTCCCAGTTGGAGCTCGTTTTTTTTCGTTGCCAGTTGTCTTGAACGCACTGAAGTCTTTAGTCTGAAATTTCTTTGGACACTGTGCTAACAAACCTCCAAACGAGCTTCAATGCCATACAACACTCCTTCCGTGGCCTCCAACTGCTTTTAAATGCTAGTAAAACTAAGTGCATGCTCTTCAACCGATTGCTGCCCGCACCCGCCCGCCCGACTAGCATCACTACTCTGGACGGTTCTGACTTAGAATATGTGGACAACTACAAATACCTAGGTGTCTGGTTAGGCTGTAAACTCTCCTTCCAGACTCACATTAAGCATCTCCAATCCAAAATTAAGTCTAGAATTGGCTTCCTATTTCGCACAAAGCCTCCTTCACTCATGCTGCCAAACATACCCTCGTAAAACTGACTATCCTACCGATCCTTAACTTCGGCTGTCATTTACAAAATATCCTCCAACACTCTACTCAGCAAATTAGATACAGTCTATCACAGTGCCATCCGATTTGTCACCAAAGCCCCATATACTACCCACCACTGCGACCTGTATGCTCTCGTTGACTGGCCCTCACTACATATAAGTCTTTGCTAGGTAAAGCCCAGCCTTTTCTCAGTTCACTGGTCACCATAGCAACACCTACTCGTACACGCGCTTCAGCAGGTATATTTCACTGGTCATCCACAAAGCCTACACTTCCTTTGGCCGCCTTTCCTTCCAGTTCTCTGCTGCCAATGACTGGAACGAATTGCAAAAATCACTGAAGCTGGAGTCTTATATATCCCTCTCCAACTTTAAGCATCAGCCGTCAGAGCAGTTTACCGATCACTGTACCTGTACACAGCCGATCTGTAAATAGCACACCCAACTACCTCATCCCCATATTGTTGCTTATCCTCTTGCTCTTTTGCACCCCAGTATCTCTACTTGTATGTATAACTACAGCAAAATTAAATTTTTACTTTTTTATCAGGTGTGATGGAGAGTTCCAGCAGGGGGCAGTAAAGTCATGAGCAACACTTAACGTTAGCGACCTGTTCCTTGTCATTTGTAGGGCCGCTGAAATAGTACCTCCTCTCTGTAGCCTTATAATTGCAATTTTAATGAAGCACATGATTGAATGTTAAAATAATGTTTGGATGCATGCAGTGTCTTGTTTGCCGAAATTCATTTAAGCCATTGCGGATCTATTAGCGTGTGAAAACCACAATTTGACAAATCTAATTGTATGTGTCACTATGTTTCGTAAACAACAGGTGTAGACTAACAGTGAAATGCTTACTTACGGGTTTCTAACAATGCTGCTGTTAAACACATTTTACCCACAGATCTGCTTTGTTATAATTTGGCTATCCATTTAGCCTAGTGGTTAGAGCGTTGGGCCAGTAACCGAAATGTTGCTGGATTGAATCCCCAAGCTGACAAGGTAAAAATCTGTCATTCTGCTCCTGAACAAGGCACTGTTCCCCGGTAGGCCATCATTGTAACTAAGAATTTGTTCTTAACCTACTAAAAATTAAGGGTTGGGCATGTAAAATGTAGTGTTTACATTTCTGCTGTGCTGCTTGCTTTGGCACATGCAATCTTAATGCACACACTGCCTGTTTTTTAGATGCAAGCAGCCTAGCTGTAATGTATACTCAAGAATATAGATGCAATGTGTTCATTATACCATCTTAATAAAGTCCTTGGATGTTTCAATTTGGAAGAGTCCACTGTGGGCTGAATCTGTTTACCTTTAGGCTAAGATGACTGATGATGACTGGCTAAGATGATTGCCTGTCTGTCCCGTTTGACCTTGGCTTTCACCTTAATGTGTGTGTGACCTTTGACGTATGACCTCTTGGCTGACCTTACCGGAAGACATGACGACAGTAGCCTTTTGCCAATAGACCAGGGTGATGGTGAGGAATCCCATTTCCTTTTTCTGTTAAAAATAAATATCGCAAAAGGTTGAAGCCATGTTGGCGTCTGTGTTAGTTAGCTGTTACATTAGAAAGCAGTTTGCATTCAGTTGTAAGTTAAATGGTATCTGTGGACTGGTACATTTCTGCCAGCTACTGTGGTATCAGTTGGTAGTCGTATATATTTTCTCCCCCATTTTAGTGTTGTGATGTATACCTTTTTGTACAGCAGAATAAATGTAAGCTTGAGGTCGATGAATCAGAGAAATGGGCATTTGAGCAAAGAGTGGGAATGCTGTCCATTCCCTGTGACTGCCATGATGCTCAGATGTACATTGGCTGAATGTATGTGTTACTACCTCTGCCAAGGCAATGTTAGACCACATCACTAATTATACTCGGGTCTCCCGGGTGGCGCAGTGGTCTAGGGCACTGCATCGCAGTGCTAGCTGCGCCACCAGAGTCTCTGGGTTCGCGCCCAGGCTCAGTATGTAAAATGTAATAAAAATGTATGCACTCTACTGTAAGTCGCTCTGGATAAGAGCGTCTGCTAAATGACTAAAATGTAAATGTAATTAGTACAATCATGTTAAGGGGCTAGTGGCCTTGTCCACACAGGGATAAACGTCCAAGGATCAGTTCTAGTAGCCCCCCTTGAGTTTTCACCCCCAGTGTCGCCACTGTAGACTCCCCCACTGTGCCATACTGTCTGTTCCGTGTTCTTTTAAAGGGAGTAGCCGGGACAAGTACGGGCCACCTGCACGCACAGAGTACCGCCTTATTGTGAAGAACCTCTCTAGTCGCTGCAGCTGGCAGGATCTAAAGGTGAGCGCTCAAGTCTCCATTTATATTTTATCCGTCCTTCTCTGAAAACTGGGTTCTGAACAACAGCACATGTTACAAGCACACCATTTTTGGGGGTTGACAGGACTTCATGCGCCAAGCTGGTGAAGGGACCTATGCCGACACCCATAAGGAGTGAACCAATGAGGGGGTGATTAAGTTCCGATCAAGCTCGGACATGACGAGGGCCCTGGACAAGCTGTACAGCACTGACATCAATGGGAGGAAGATCTGCCTGGTGGAGGACAAGCCTCGCCGCCGACGCTCCTCTTCTGGCAGCTGCTCTAGGTCTGGACTTACATCACCTCATAAATGCAGGCATTGGGTCCTTACTGCCCTAATGTGGAAGGTGTTGTAGGTTTCATTTGCTATCATTCTAGTACCAAAGCTGGTAATTTACCCAGGCTTACAGTGTGTTTGATCTAACCAGGTCTGGTAACAGAAGTCGCTCTCGCAGAAGCAGCTGCAGAAGTTCTGGTAGCCACTCCAGGTCACTCTCACGGAAAGAACACTGACCAAATTGCATCTGCCCTGCCCAAGAACTCCAATACTTCACATGGCTGGGGTAGTTGCATAGATTAATACTTAGTTCATCCCAGAGGGGAAATTTCATTGTAACACAGCAGCATATTGACAAGCACACATACTTTACAAGACAATTATACAAATACAAGACCAAGTTTAAATTCCTGTGTGTTTGTCCTCCACCGGTCACTCTCATGCAGTAAACAGCACTCTTGCACCAGATCCGACCACAAATCCTGTTCTCAATCCGTGAAGTCCCACTCTAAATCCCAGACCCGTTCCAAGTCCCAGTCTAGCACCAGGAAGTCCCGTTCTCGCTCCGGCACGCAAGTCTCACAGCAGCTCGGCGAGCCACAAATCTCGCTCTCGCTCCCACACACTCCCAAGTCTCGCTCTAAAGTGAAGTCTGAGCGGGGAACCAGAGGCGAGCACTTAAGTTGTGATTGTAGTATGTTAACATCTTTCATGTTTTGAACTTTGCATGAGAACCAGGCTGAAAGATTGTAGATTACTATAGAACGCATAGTTCTTTTTTTATTGAACCGTTATTTAACTAGGCAAGTCGGTTAAGAACAAATTTTTATTTACAATGACTGCCTACCCCGGCCAAGCCCGAACCCGCACGACGCTGGGCCAATTGTGCGCTGCCCTATGAGACTTCCAATCACGGCCAGTTGTGATACAGCCTGGAATCGAACCAGGGTCTGTAGTGATGCCTCTAGCACTGAAATGCAGTACTTTAGACCGCTGCGTCACTCCGGAGTTGTTCTCAGTTTCCTTATCTTTCTGAGATTGCTTATGCGTCACGTTAAAGATACTGGTTGATGTTGGTCTTTCAAGAGGAAATTAATTCTTACTTCTAATTTTAAATCTCAACACCATCTGCATTGCTTCATTGAATCTCTGGTATTCCATTTTCAAATCGTGATTGCTAAAGTATTAAAATAATACCTTGCCATCTACCTATCTTCACAAATCTAAAATAGAAGGAAATGAAGACCCAACAATCACATGTCTTTTCCCATATAAATTGTTCTCCCTATGATTCAGTTACTTTCTCTGAAATGTTTTGATTAATTATGCTAGTTTATGAATTTGGCAGATTTGTTGGTTTATTTATTGGTTTCTTTGCTATTGGTGTAGTTGATGGTGTCTGTATAGTCTAGACAGTTGTCATTTGAGTATTGACTTGTCATACAGCAGTACTATAATGTATTGGCTATTTTCAAAGAAGATCATGTCACTGTTTGCTCTGAGAAATCTGATTTAGGGGTGGAAATAAGTCAGCTTATTAGGGTAAAAAAAAAAATGTGTTAAGCACTCATGTTTATAAACAGTCTTGACATGTTAATAAGATGTACCTAATTAATTGCAATAAAATGTGTGTGTACACGCAGTGTGTCAAATAATATGTGCCGTTTGGTTTGTTTCAAAAGGAAATATGTTGAGACAACTACGCTACAGTATTAAATTCCTGGGCCCTCTTGGTGAATGCACCTTTGAATTAGTAGTTTGAGCGTATCAACTCTGTATACATGCCACATGCTACCATGTGGGTTTGCGTAATACTTGTTTACAGTGATACAACCTGTTGTGTGCAAACAAGTTTGCGTCAGTCCTCTGGATGTCCAGCATCAATCCATTTCTTACACTTTACATACCCGAGAACCTTCTCTGAATTTACGCTGTTTTGTCTTAGATTTTTGGACATAAGACTTGGCCAAAGATACTTATTCATCTGAGACTTGAAAATAAGCTGTAGGTTATTTGGCAAGTCACAGATTCTTGCGAGGACAGAATAACAATAGCCTACCTGAGAACACCTGAGGAAAAAAGTCCTCTACACACAAGAGGGTAAGATCCTTGACCAACTTAATGCTCATGTATTGTTTATTTTACAGTTACATTTTGTACATTTTTTTTTTGTATACTGCTGACTTTTATTGATTTCTAGCAATGAGTGTCTAGGTTTCAAGTCAGTATTTAAAAATAAATGTATAAGTTATTTTGAGCTCACTCATATTTGATGGTACAAATAAATAATCAATTTCTGTTCAAATGCCTTTGACTCCCACCCTGATAGGCACAGAAAAGAGACATGGATAATTGGAGTCAGGTATATTTCAATGTATATTTTCCAATCACTTTTATTTTCACAAAATGACATGGGTGTGTGATGGTTCATTATTGTATACCTATTATTTGTCCCCTCTAAAATCAATCGAATCAGTGAACATGGCATTGTTCACTTCAAACCATTTAGCACAGTAATATTGTCTCCTCAAATTGCTTCCCAGCTTCAATCAGCAAACTCCACTGACGTCAACCTTGGTCACTCACACAATCCTCAGTGAGTAACCAGGCTTTATGATAATATGCAATAAGCAATGTGGATGCACACACTGGGATCATTGTTGCAGTCCACACTTATTTTTTTTTATACAAGTTAGTAATTTATTGTTATTTAACCCATATTTTACCAGGTAAATTGACTGAGAAATCGTTCTCATTTACAGCAATGACCTGGGGAATAATTACAGAGGAGAGGAGGGGGGGGGGGGGGGGGGGGGGGTGAAAGAGCAAATTGGAAACTAAGTTGAGAGGTGAAGCAAGTTCAGTCAGGAACTAGTGTAAAGGAAGGGATTACGGGCAGACCGCTGACGTCAGAGGGAATTAGTAAACTCATGTCTCTCTTTAGCTATTTTCTGTACTTCACCACCTGCAGCACATAGCCAACACTGAGTGGATAGTCAATTGACAGATGAAACATCACAACAATAATGTTATTGTTATCAACACCAGCATGCGGTCTGATCGCGAGATGACCCTCCAAGGCTTTAACATGGTTCTCACCAAAACAAAATAGCAGATCCTCTGTTATTCACATGATTTAACTTGTTGACAGAACCCTGAGGATGTGTCACTATTTTGGCAACTACACTGGTATTGGTGATATCTGGGGATGACATGGAAAGGCTTTCCTCAGAACAAAGAGATACCTTGCCGATACATTTTAAAATCTAAAGACACACTGTATACTATTGTACAGTTTGCTACTAAAGCCATTTGCCTCTTTCGCCCACACTATTGCCTCTTGTGTTTTAGTGCCAAGCCATCCGACTTTGAAATCCTGGCTATAATTGGGAAAGGAACATTTGGGAAGGTATGGTCATCTTTGGAAGTGCTCTCTAAATTGACGAAAAATGCTGTTGGTGTATAACCAACAATTTATATACTTTACTTTGTGTTATTACCTTATTATTAATCAGTGTTGTTGTGTCCCCAGGTTCTTCTTGCCAAACTGAAATCCGGCAACAAGTTCTATGCTGTGAAAGTGCTGCAGAAAAAAATCGTACTGAAGAAAAAAGAGGTTCCACGCAGCGTTTGACATAATTCTGAATATAACAGTAGATTAAAAACAAATAAAACAAGATACAAAATATGCTGTCAGTAGGAGTGGGTTTAATAGTAATGATTCACAACTGCTGTATTTATTTGGCGCTGGATTCTTCCATGTGAAGCAAAAGAACATCATGGCAGAGAGGAATGTGCTGCTCAAGAGTATGAAACATCCCTTCCTGGTAGGGCTCCACTACTCGTTCCAGACCCCAGAGAAGCTCTACTTTGTCATGGATTACGTCAATGGAGGAGAGGTAATGTATGGAGTAAAGACATAGGCTCTTTTTTTGATTTTGTACAAGAGATAAAAATACATTTAATTTCCTTCTACTTTTGATATTCTACTGTAGCTTTTCTATCACCTTCAGCGAGAGCACTGCTTCTCAGAGCCACGGGCTCGCTTCTACACGGCTGAGTTGGCCAGTGCCATCGGCTACTTACACTCGCACAACATTGTTTACAGGTCAGTCACACCCTCTCAACAATGTTGACAACTAAGTCTCACCCACTTAACATCATTCACAGGTCGTTCACAGTAAACCCACATGTTCTCTGCTGGTTTCCTATGCTCCCTCTGTGGAAGGTCATTCTGTCAGCAGTGCCTTTAGGCTCTACAGTAGGTTCTCTGTTTAAAAAAAAACCCAATCTTCTCTGTTGTAGAGACTTGAAGCCCGAGAATGTCCTGCTAGACTCCGAGGTAAGTGTATGTATATCATGAATTCAGGACTATTGTTATATTAGTTCTCCGTGGGTTAAACAAGGTCACCCTGATGTTTTGATTTGGACCTTCTTCAGGGCCATGTTGTGTTGACTGACTTTGGCTTGTGTAAAGAGGGGATAGACCCGGAGTCCACCACCTCCACTTTCTGTGGAACCCCAGAGGTAAGTTTTGATTTCTATTGTATATCCTACAGTCCCCCCATTTCCCTTAGTCACTGTATCCACTGACACTGCCTTTTGCTCTGTAGTATTTGTCTCCGGAGGTGTTGAAACAGCAGCCCTATGACCACACGGTAGACTGGTGGTGTCTGGGAACTGTACTTTATGAGATGATATATGGGCTGGTGAGCATACCCTCTGAAAGGCCTATTCACGTGCACTTTGCTGTAATGTATTATGGTTCTGCATACTATAGTCATGTATTTATCATTTTCCAAACCAAGTCGGCTACACCTCATTGTAGGTATCAACTCATTTTGTCCTCTGTTCCTTCCAGCCCCCCTTCTATAGCCAGGATATGTCTGAGATGTATGACAACATCCTCCACAGGCCCTTGAGTCTGCCAGGGGGGGCCAGCTCTGTGGCGTGTGACCTGCTGATGGGCCTCCTACAGAAAGACCATCATCGCAGGTTGGGTGCTATCGCAGACTTTGTGAGTGAACTTGTCACAATACAAAGGATGAGGATGTCCTCACCAGACACATACACACATGTCATTTTTAAAAGACCCACTCCAGAATCACTAGAACCTAATTTATCATCTGATTTACATAGTGATGCTCCAGAGCTTTTGTATAACTTCAGCCAGTAGTTTTGAAAGTAGTGCCAACGAGGCAAAACAGTTCCCCGAAAATTGTGCACAATTGTGTACAACATCATCCATTTCATATGATATGTTACATCCTGCAAAAAAAATGTCTTAAGATACAGGATTGCATCTTTAACAAAAGGCACATCTCAATAGGTGGTCCAGGTGTCCTCTGATAGTGATGCCTGGGTTGACTCATAAACCGCAGTCCACGTGGTTATATGGGCCTCAGATTTTCACTGCCTAGCAGGCAGTATAAGTTAATAGACGAATAACAAAGAGAGTTTCAAACCTCCCTGCCAATAACAGCTAGTTCTCAGGTTACATATCCCTCCAATTAGGCCCCTCACCCAGACCACCCCCAGACAGTCCAGGCAAAATTGTTGCTTGAGAAATAGTTTTTTTGCTAAAAAAGCTATTATATATATTTTTTTTTTACAATTTGAATGGAAAACGATGACAGAAAGGTACTTAATTGTTACCCAGAAAATTATATGATATCAAAATAAAAACGGCTGCATTGAGCCTTGAAAATCTTTTTGTCTTTCACATATAGCTCGAAGTTAAAAACCATACTTTTTTCTCGCCGATAAACTGGGATGACCTTTACCATCGGAGAATCAAACCTCCATACAACCCCAACGTGGTAAGTGTGTAAAACAAATTTGATTTCAGTATTAATTTTCGTAGAATTTCTATCCATAACATACATACACAATTAATATAACATTCATTCCGTATTTTCTGCTGTGCTAAACCTTTTGTCCCAACAGAAAGGCCCAGCAGACATGCAGCATATTGATCCAGAGTTCACCAAAGAGATGGTGTCAGGCTCTGTGGGGGTTACCCCTGAATTCTCCAACTTATCAACCAGCAGCCCAAATGCTTTCACTGGCTTCTCCTATGTCTCCAGTGATGACAACTTCCTCTAGTGTAGGACATTCAGATTCTACATTGCTGCCACCCAAAAGAGACCAAACTTCTCCCGCCCACTTTGTGAAAATGCACCCCTACTGCATTGGTTCTTCATACACACAGAGCAAAAAAATATATATATATTGAAAAACATTTCTGTTTATTATATTCCCTTGTATGATATTACATTGGAAGTAAAAACCTGCAACTGGTGTCCTATTTAATTCTCGATTACTTTATAATTTTATTTGTAAAGGTATTATTGTATCTTATGCACAAATGAACAATGCAAATAAAGAAAAAATTGCAAATAGGCTAGTATTTTCAAGGCAATGATAGATAAATCATTCCCTGAAAAATATGAATGGGGAGTTAATTGTTAACACGTGGCATCAGTTTTGATGTCATAATAAATATTTTGTCCTGTTATTTGTGGGTATACCATGCATATCTCAAGAAAATCATTGCAAATCTGTACACTTCAATATGTATATGGTAGCCTCAGAAATAAACATAGATTGAGGTGACCAGATTTTGGAAATGAAAAATTTTTGGGACATTTTTGTAGCACAAAATATATATAATTTTTAAAAAGTAATTTAACTAAATGTTGGCTGAACTGTTCGGACACTACAGACGACTTTGTGTGAAGACCGATTTTCAGGATGTTTCATGGTCTGACACCGTTCTAGCTCTGTCACCTTTCACCACAGATGCGGAATTGTTACATAGGCCGATGTGGTGGATTGATATGCATCCAATGAAAAAAGAAACTGATATCGCTTGCTTAAAACTGGCAGATTTTTATGGGGATTATTTTATTAGGCTATGCTGAACAAAAATATAAACGCAACATGCAACAAATTCTAAGATTTTACAAAGTTACAGTTCATATAAGCAAATCAGTCAATTGAAAGAAATTCCTTAGGTGAAGGTGCAGGTGAAGAAGCTTGATATGGAGGTCCTGGGCTGGGTCTGCGGTTGTGAGACCGGTTGGATGTACTGCCAAATTCTCTAAAACAACGTTGGAGGCGGCTTATGGTAGAGAAATGAACATTCAATTCTCTGGCAACGGCTCTGGTGGTCATTCTTGCAGTCAGCATGCCAATTGCACGCTCCCTCAAAACTTGTGTGACAAAACTGCACATTGTAAAGTGGCATTTTATTGTCCACAGCACAAGGTGCACCTGTGTAATGATCATGGTGTTTAATTTGTTTCTTGATATGCCACACTTGTGGAAACAAATTTGTGCACAACATTTGAAAAAAATAAGCTTTTTGTACATATGAAACATTTCTGTGATTTTTTTGTGTGTGCATGAAACATGGGACCAACACTTTACATGTTGCGTTTATATTTTTGTTGAGTGTAGATCTCTCGGTGAGAGCATATGCCATCTATAGAAAACCCTCCCTTGAGTTCCCCTGTTATTTTGGACTTCGGCAGAGCAGATTCAGATTTTAACCTGTCGGAAACAAATGGTGCTGTAAAAGTGCTGTTCACAGTCAAAAGGTTGTGCAGCTGGTCGACTAAATTGTCAGTGTGAGGACGGAGACAACTAGAGGAGAGGAGGATGTCCAGGCTCCGGATGCTGCATCCTCCCGGCTGAGCACCATCCTCTCCATTAGCTCCGACACAGCCATTTCTGCAGTACTAAATCCCTCTGCATCTGACCAGGTTGCAAGGCTGTTTCTGTCACTTTCGGCCACTCTTTTCTCCGAGACCTCCTTCCTGGTGGTGCAGACTGCAGTGGGGTTTCTGAGGTAGTGATAATGCTAGTACCCCTGTCACTTCCAGAAGTGCTAATAGTAGCGACAGTCTTCTGGGTCTCATCAATTGAGAAAGTGGTGCTAAAGAAGTTGTCCTGGAACAAGCCTTGGACAAGCCCTCATCAACATGTCCTTCCTGCGGCATGAACCCAACGTTGTAGAGCATTGCCCCAATGGTAGAGAATCGTCTGATTCCAACTGAAGGACTTCCCTGACCTCAGTGATCTCCCTAGAGGGTTCAGAATCTGTACTAGACCCAGCTTCCTCTGCTGACTCTTGCTAGAAGATGCCAGGTCAACAACTAGCCTGTGCTCTTGTTATGCTCCCTTGTTACTTTGTTTAATCCCTTTGGAGATACTCCTCAGTTTCACTGACATGACACAAAGGAAAATGTTAAAACGACATTTCAATGGTCTACTTCCTTCCTCATTGCCACAGATGTCTGCTGAAGGGGTGATCAAAGGAACTCCATGGCCCTCAACAGCTGCCAACCCATCTTCGCTGTAGCACTTGCCAGATCCCACCATAGCAAGTAATTGCGATCTAAGCAGGTTATTTGGAGGGCCCTAGAAAGAGCTGCATTGATCTGCTGCACGACCGCTTTTACAATGGCTCTGGCAGAGACACTCTGGAGAAGCTCTTGCTCTAGTTGGCTAGCTGCTGAGTAGATGTCCTGCAGCACTTCAATCACTCTGTCCGGGACATCTGTGTATATCATATCTACTGGCACCTTGACCTCCACCTCATCACATGTATCCATCCTCAGGACCCCTTGGTACTGCAGCTGCTCAAAACACTCCCCTGAGTTGTTACCCGTGTTTACCATAGATGTAAGGGACACTAGAGTAAATACAGGAGATGAGATGTCTTACACATTGGACATCATAGCGTTATCATAGTGATACAATAAAGTAATCAAGTAATGACTAGGCACTGGCACTGAGTCAAAGCTTGGCATGAATCCAAGTGAGCACCCAGCAGAGGACAAACCTAGCTTTCCCTGTTTGGAGATAATATTAAACTCTGTCAAATATACACATTTTGGAAGGAAGCATTCATATAACATTTGATTGCACATTGAGTTTGCGAAGTATTGTAGATGATGAAATTCATCAATACATTGAGTAAAAAAGCAAGAGCTAAAAGCGTTTGATGACAGTCCCATTGGCTTTAAAGATGGATCAACAGGTTATTTGTAAGAAATGCACCGATGGTAACAATAAATGATTGATACATTTAGGGCTGACCCCATTTAGTCGACTGGTCTACTGTTTGGTCAATAGGCTGTTGGTCGACCAAGATTTTTTTGTCCGAGCAGTTGCAAATACACTACATGACCAAAAGTATGTCAAACATCTCATTCTAAAATCATGGGCATTAATATGGAGTTGGTCCCCCCTTTCCTGCTATAACAGTTTCCACCCTTCTTGGGAAGGTTTTCCACTAGATGTTGGAACATTGCTGCGGGGACTTGCTTCCATTCAGATTCAATGAGGTTGGAGAATTTTAATGTTGTGCGATTAGGCCTGACTTGCAATTGGAGTTCTAATTCATCCCAAAGGTGTTCGATGGGGTTGAGGTCAGGGCTCTGTGCAGGCCAGTCAAGTTTTTCCACACTGATCTCTACAAACCATTTCTGTTTGGACTTCGCTTTGTGCACGAGGGCATTGTCATTCTGAAACAGGAAAGGGCCTTCCCCAAACTGTTGCCACAAAGTTGGAAGCACAGAATCATCTAGAATATCATTGTATGCTTTAGCGTTAAGATTTCCCTTCAATGGATCTAAGGGGCCTAGCCAGAACCAGGAAAACAGCCCCAGACCATTATTCCTCCTCCACCAAAGTTGGCACTATGCATTCGGGCAGGTAGTGTTCTCCTGGCATCTGACAAACCCAGATTCGTCGGTCGACTTGTCAGATAGTGAAGCGTGATTCATTGCTCCAGAGAACGCGTTTCCACTGCTCCAGAGTCCAATGGCGGAGAGCTTTACACCACTCCAGCCAACGCTTGCAAATGGTGATTTTAGGCTTGTGTGTTGCTGCTCGGCCATGGAAAACAATTTCATGAAGCTCCCGACAAACAGTTATTGTGCTGACGTTGCTTCCAGAGGCAGTTTAGACCTTGATAGTGAGTGTGGCAACCGAGGACAGACAATATTTACTCGCTACACGCTTCAGCACTTGGCGGTCCCGTTCTGTGAGCTTGTGTGACCTACCACTTGACTGGGTCAGCTATAGCAGGATATACATCTGGTGTAATATTAGCAATTATTGGTACCATGATTGTCTTTGAAATGTGTATTTAGTTACTCAAAGCTTGATCACGAAAATTGCCAATTCGCCCTCCACTATAATGGCGGATCCTGTTTTCTGTTTTCTCCCCTGACAATGAGTTGTTCTCCCCTGACATAAATGTACCCGGTGGATTAGGATACTGGTGCTTTCAAGACAACTGGGAACTGAAATTATGACATCAGCGATCTTCAGGTCAGTAAGTTCCCGAATTCCCGGGTTGGAATTTCGAGTTGGATGACCGTTCAAAGCGATTTTCCCCAAATTCCCAGTTTTCTTGAACGCGCTGCAGTCAGAGACTTCTGAGTTCCAAGTTGATTTGAACACGGTATGAGCTGGCGTCCTTTCCTGGCTGATGTTACAGACTGACTGCTGACAGAGAGGAAGAGGCGTGGTTTTATACAAGACCACATGTTGTTCTTAGCCTGATCGAAAAAAAATAAACTGTGTGTGAAGAAGGTAATGTAGAAACAATAGTGGATCAATATATTAGTAATGAGTTTTATTCTTGTCTTGTAGATGGTTCAAAGGATGCCATGTATGGAAAGACAGGAACAGGTGTGTTTATTCCTGAGTTCGATGTTAATCTATGCAAGACACTAACACATGATTTATCTGTATATTCAATAGAAATGACTGCGATAATCGTTGGATTCCAATGGGTAGAGGAGGTCCAACCAAGAAGAGTAGTAATATGTTGAGACTCTGCATCAGTTTTGTGTAGTTTAATATCTGGAAAGTCAGAACGTGAGGATTTATGGTTAGAAATAACGATGCTAGACTACCGAGTGGTGCAGCAGTCTAAGGCACTGCATGATGCGTCATTACAGACCCGGGTTCGATCCCAGGCTGTGTCACAACCGGCGGTGACCGGGAGTCCCATAGGGAAGTGTACAATTGGCCCAGCGTTGTTTGGGTTAGGGGAGGGTTTAGCCGGGGGGCGGGGCTTTAATGGACTCATTGCACTCTAGCGACTTCTTGTGGTGGTCCAGGGCGCCTGCAGGCTGACTTCAGTCATCAGTTGAACAGTGTTTCCTCCAACACATTGGTGCAGCTGGCTTCCGGGTTAAGTGGGCGGGTGTTAAGAAGCGTAGTTTGGCGGGTCATGTTTTTGGAGGGCGCATGACTTGACCTTTGCCTCTCCCGAGCAAGGTTGGGGAGTTGCAGTGATGGGACAAGATCGAAAATGGATCGCAATTGGACAATCACGGAATTGGGGAGAAAAAGGGGGTAAAATAGATATATATGATGCTGTTGTTGGGCTGACAAAGAAATGGTATTGAAATTCAGTTATGTTGGATTCTGGCTCATACAGGAGTTTATGGAAATGATATAGTAGATATAATAGCAAAAAAAGCAGTGAAAAATAATATTGTTGATATACAGGTGCAGTTGGCTAGAGGGGAAATTAAAACATTGATTTGGATAAATGGGTTAGATTGCTGGCAGAGACCCTGGGATGATAGTAGTAAAGGCAGACATTTTTATAGTACAAGGAAATCTGTACGGGAGATAACTTCCATTATATGACACTATGTTAGGGCACACAGGATTGAATACATCTTTGAAATTGATAGGGAAACATGGTACTGGAATGTGTAATGGCTGTATGGTAGAGGAAACAGTTGAACATATATTATTTTGTGGAATGTATGATGTTGAACGGGAGAGGTCGTTTGACAGGGTCAGAGAGGTTGGACGGGATAGGGGAGTGGGTGAAATTTTGGGTGGTGGTGATGGGAGTAGCGAGGTTTGTAGGGAATTATTTTATTTTATTAGAAATTCAGGGTTAGTTAAGAGAATATAGTGATATAGATAGGTCGTGACTGACCTCACACTCCAGGTGGATGTGTATGCATGCACCTGTCAGTTGGTTGTGATTTGCCAATAAAAAGAAGAGAGGCCCAACTCGGTGGAAAGATGGGACACAGCCAGTTAAATATGACTTTAAATGTGATAGGAAAGCACCCAACAGAAAAGTGTGATTATTGCCAGGAAAAAGAGACCGTGGGGCATGTATTGCTACAGTGTGGGCAGTATCAGCGGGAAAGAGAGAATCTATGTCTGTGATCCCTTCTCCTGTTGCTATGCATGTAGCGCCCATGGTTACTCTTGTGGATCAGTTTGTACCCACAATGCACCATTTTGAGCCACTGGAAGATGGTTTCTAGAGGTATTTAGCTAGCCAGCTAACTTCACTTACAACGATAATTATCCTTTTATATAAATCAGTTAATATTTTAAGATGCATTAGGGATTTAGCTACTTTGTTCAAATATACAAAGAAACAGCAAATGATTGGTCCTTCAACACTTTGCTCGCTAGTAACGATTTGTGTAAGTTAGCTAGCTAACTTAGCTGCTAGCTAGCTAACGTTGAGTAGATCATTAAATAGCTACGCAATGCAATAATTGAACGTGTTTGTCACAGGTCTTTAAATAGAAGTTAAAATACAATGGATAAGGAGCAGCGCAGCAGTGTTGTTTTTAACGCATCCAAGAGAGAACTGTTCACAGCCAACAATGGTTACAAGTCCCTGCAGAAGAGACTCAGGGAACAATGGAAGATTCAGAGGTAAGTTAACGTTAGGAAGCTAGTTAGCTGGCTATATTGCTTGCAATAACTACATAAGAACAATACATTGTAGTCACGTATTTGTCATCATAATAAGGTTACTTCCTCATATATGTGGTTTTATGTTTGTTCCTGCACAGCATGAAAGAGGAGCTCTCCTTGGAGAAGTTGAAGGGTGTGAAGTTGTGGATTACTGCTGGCCCCAGGGAAAAGTTCACTGCTGCTGAGGTGTGTTGCTGGTCAGTTGTAGGAGGTCAAATGACATGCCTTTGGATGGAGTTTTGGGCAGAGTAATCAAATAACAGATTTAAAAGTTTCATATCAAAGTTTGACGTGTCCCTGTATTGCAATTCTGCAGCAAAACATTCCACTAATATAGAAAATGTATCTGCCAACCTAAACACTGTTAGATATGTTGGTTGCTTTATGCTTTGAGTCAGACATTGATTTGCCCTCTCGTGCTCAGTTGGAGGTCCTGAAGCAGTACCTGGATGGGGGAGGAGATGTCCTTGTGATGCTGGGTGAAGGAGGGGAGATGAAGTATGACACCAATATCAACTTCCTCCTTGAGGAGTTTGGGATAATGGTCAATAATGGTGAGGATCATATGAGAATAGAACTTGTGACTCCGATTGTTGTCATCCAGATATTTCACTGTCAGAGTTTTATTGATGATGAGTGTTCTGTCTTCATTCTCTGTTTTACTGTAGATGCTGTCGTGAGGAATGTTTACTACAAGTATTTCCATCCAAAAGAAGCACTTGTGTCCAATGGTGTTCTGAACAGGTTAGTTGATTAACCATTTAGACATCTGGATATTTGGTGTGTCCAAAAGTAATAGTGCTTTTATCATTGCTTTCTTGTCAATGCCAATTTAGTAAATGTAGCAGAAAAGGATACTGTGGTTGATACTTTCACAAGCTATGAGACACAGACATTGTTGTGCTACTGTACAAGCATCTTGCTTTTAATCCTTTAGAGAGATCAGTCGGGCTGCAGGCAAAGTGGTGACGGGGATCATCGAAGATGAAAGTGTCGGGAACAATGCACAGTAGGTCTTCTCTGGTTTCATGTCATCATTGCCAAGTGTATGTTTGTTTTCATGTTTATAACTGTCAACACTCTCACCAGACGACAGAAATATTTATCACAGTTTCATGTCTAATCATATCATATGCCGGACATAAACAAACAGGCAGATTTGCCAAAAGCGGTTGGCCCTTGTTAAACAAGCAAACCAATGAGTGAAACAGTGATTGCAGTTTGGCTTGTCCAGTGGCCCCCTGGTAAAAAATGCAACCTGTATTCTTAATGTGTACTTGAACAGGGCCCTCACATTTGTGTACCCGTATGGAGCGACACTGAGCGTGATGAAGCCTGCTGTGGCTGTTCTCTCCACTGGGTCCGTCTGCTTCCCCCTCAACAGGCCTGTCCTCGCCTTCTATCAGGTCAAGGTGAGGAGCTACCGTTGACCTCCTGCCAACACCACAACATGATCATACGTTGTTTTTCAAAGATACAGTGTGTCAGTTATTTACTAGTTGTGTCAAAAAAATTTTTTTTTGTAATTTAGGAGGCAGGCAAACTGGCAGTGATGGGGTCCTGTCACATGTTCAGTGACCAGTACCTGGACAAAGAGGAGAACAGTAAAATAATGGTGAGTGGAGTGTCTGTCTATAAACACTCAGACTTGTCACATTTGAGAGCCAATAATGTAGCCTCTTTTACCCTTTTCACACGATCATGCCAACTCAACTGCAATGTGTTGGTTTAGAGATTTTTGTCCTTTCCAGAATTGTTCCAGCAACTATGATGGGTGCATAACCAGGTCAGGGCAGTACAGCATGGCTGTGCATATCTTTGCTCAGCTCAGTTGTGTGAAAAGGGTATTTGACGACTTCCTGATGGGAGGCTTGTTAACTTTTTCACAGTAACACAAGAATAGTTGTGAGAATGCGATCCAAATAGCTGATCCACTATTTGATCCCCTACTGACTCCATTCGGTTGTAATGTTCCCTTTCTCTTTTTGTTATACAGGATGTAGTTTTCCAGTGGCTCATGGGTGATAACATTAATCTGAACCAGATAGATGCAGAGGACCCCGAGGTGAGAAGCCAAGGCATGTTTTAGGATCTGCAGTTTTACCTTTGAGTTCTAGAAGTGACACTTCTCATTCTGTTTGGCTCAGATCACAGATTACACCATGCTACCAGACACTGGCTGCCTGTCTGAGCGACTGCGAGTATGCTTGCAAGAGGGAGAGGAAAATCCAAGAGACTTTACCTCCCTGTTTGACATGTCTCTACTCAAACTATCAACAAACACGTTGCCCCAAGTCATCAGGTGAGGACACATACTGCTTTATAAACTGGAGACATCAGTTTTCACTACAGTAGGCCATAGTGGAAGTGGGTACAGGCTGTTTTATCTTCCATGCCTGCATGTTTAAATCATAAATAAAATCAAATTGTATTGGTCGCGTACACATCATTTCGAGATGTTATCACAGGTGCAGCAAAATGCTTGTTTGTAGCTCCAACAGTGCAGTAATACCTAATAATACACACACATCCCCAAATAAAAGAAAGGAATTAAGAAACATCAGAACGAGCAATGTCAGAGTCTGGAATATAAATATATATGTATATGATGCTGTGTATAGACAGTATATGAATAGAAAAGGTGCGTACAGCAGAAGTTAAATATGATGAGCCTTGACTGGAATACAGTATATACATAAGAAGTGGGTAAAACAGTATGTAAACATTAAAGTAACCAGTGTTCAACTACTATGTACATAGGGCAGCAGCCTTTAAGGTGCAGGGTTGAGTACCGGGTGGTAGCCGGCAAGTAACAGTAACTAAGTTTAGGGTAGGGTAATGGGCGGAGGCCGGCTGGTGATGACTAACTAACAGTCTGATGGCCTGGAGATAGAAGCTGTTTTTCAGTCTCTCTGCCCCAACTTTGATTCACCTGTACTGTCTCTGCCTTCTAGATGGTAGCGGGGTGAACAGGCCGTGGCTCGGGTGGCTGAGGTCCTTGATCTTACGGTATGTTTGTTGACAATGTGTTTGACTTGTCCTCCTGCAGTTCCTACAAGCAGATGAATGTCAAACATGAGCCCCTCCAGCTGATCACACCTCAGTTTGAGACTCCCCTTCCACAGCTGGAGCCTGCTGTAAGTTTCCCCTCAGCACCCCTCTCTAGCTCTACACAATCTCCTCTAGGTCAACCATTGTCTGGGTTCTATACACTCAACTGAGAATGACATGTGCATTAGTGATTGTATTCAAATCGAGCTTATTGACTGGGATTTAGTGATGCGACTATACACACTTGATCATTGTAGAAAATGACCAATTTGTCATCCCTCCAAGATCTGTCTGTGTTTTCCTATGGGTTGCTTTGAGCAGGTCTTCCCGCCTGCCTTCAGGGATCTGCCTCCCCCCATGCTTGACCTCTTTGACCTGGATGAAACCTTCTCTTCTGAGAAGGTGCGATTGGCACAGCTCTCCAACAAATGTAAGTGTTGAACCGTCATACTACATCCTATTATTTTGTTAGCTGATCTCCGACAATGTCAGTGTTAACCCCAGGTCTTATTTGACTTAATGACGTTGTTGTTCTTCCTGCAGGCACAGACGATGATCTAGAGTTCTACGTGAGGAAGTGTGGGGACATCTTGGGGGTGACGGGGAAGTTGGATAAAGATCAGAGGGATGCCAAACACATCCTGGAGCACATCTTCTTCCAGGTCGTGGAGTTCAAGAAGCTCAATCAGGTGAGCCATATGAACATCAGAACCTTTGGTATATGCACACATGGTTAGTTGATCTAGGCAATGATTGACATTAATTTGTGATTCATGTAATTAAAATGATCTCTCCCATACAGGAACATGATCTTGACACAGAGACCAGGTTTTCCCCGTTCTGATGACTTGCAACCAATGAGATTGTAATTTTATGTATTTTTCATGAGCTTGTATATACACACATTCAATATAGATGTATCCATATAGTTTTTCCAGTAACTACAAGAATTTAACTCCCTAGACTTTAAACAGAATGTATATAGTTGATTAGATTAATGAACTAAATATGACAAGTTAAATTAATATTGTATAAGGCTTTCCATATCTGATTGATTACTTGTGGTAAAGGATGATACATTTTGGCATTTACTGTGTAAAGTGTTCCATCATTTCCTCAACACATGGTTGATTTAATCAATAAAAAAACTTTATTTACTATAATAGATTGTAAAATATACAATTTCTTCAGACTGGCATCTTTTTGTGTCCCTTTGTCTGTAAAAGTGAAATTAGAGAACATGTCAATTTTACAAGCCATTAAACAACCTCTGAAGTCTTAGTTGCCCAGCCATAAAACAAATATATACATTTTTAATTAGGAAATAGCATGCCAAAGTGTGGTCCACTTTCACCAAAATGACTTTTTGCTGGACAAGACACAGCAGCAGTTACTGAGCCTGAGAACCTTACCTCAACTGTTCAGTATAGCACTGTCACATGACCACTTTGGCTTGTTCAGTCTTACCAGCACTGGCTAGCTCCTCGCTCATATTTTTGGGTCAATTGTTGAACAGTTGCCTAATTAAAATGCAGCTTGTATTTAATCTGCTAGTTGATTGGCTCACCTGTGTGGCGATGATGAGCGACTTCACCAACAAGGCAACTGCCAACAGCAATGATGGGAGGGGGCAGTGGCGTGTATTCATGGAGCCAAGGGAAGTCAGGCTTCCCCAAAAAATTCACCAATAAAAAAATTATGTATCTTTTGTCTCTCTGTGTTTCATCATTTCCTTACATTCAGCCTCTTGCGAATTGAATCTCACAGGAGAAAGCAAAACAGCGCCCCTCTGTCTCTCTACGTGTAGGCCATCTATCTGATGCTGTTTGGTCCAAACGAGTATGACAATGTTACCGCCCGTAGCATTGAATGGAGCATTTGGCCTACCTTGATAAAAAAAAGTATTGAAAAAAGTATAAAAATTAGCCAATCAGCGTTGAGCTATACTGAGCAAGCTCAACTGTGAATGGTCCTGGCCCACCAAAAAAAAGTGTCAACGGAAGCCAGTTTGGATTTTGGCGTCACTCCTATGAAATTACATTGAAAGCATACGTCATTGACAGAAACAACTTGAATTGTTGCATGTCATTGTCCTTTGGTAGCTAACTAGCTAAAGTTGGCCCTTTCCTAAATTAGCAATGGATGGAGATCGGGATTTGAACTTGTGGTTTTACTAATTATCCTTACTGGCCAATTATTATAACTGCGATTCTGATCCATCCATTATTGTGCCCCTGGCCTGCGAGGATGGAAGTTCAATATGTAGCTAGCTGTTAGGCTAATGTTAACTAAATAATGTTGCTCATGAATGGAAGTTAGGCTAGTGAGCAAGCATTTTAGCCAGGTAGTCTAGGACAACAAAAAATAAAAGCTTGTACTGTATGACAGAGTGCTCAACCGTTTAACATGAAAGAGAGGAGGATGGCGTTGGAGTTTCGAGTCTACATATTTTTTTACTTGCACGAACGCACACATATACACACATACATCAGAACCATGGACATATTTAGCTTATGTTGGACTAAATTGTTTTTGGTATATTTTAGTTGTCACTGTATTAGATTAAGCAGAGGGAGGAGGTCAGAGACCTGGCCGGGTGGTGCCAGAATAACAACCTATCCCTCAACGTAACCAAGACTAAGGAGATGATTGTGGACTACAGGAAAAGGAGCACTGAGCACATCACCATTCTCATCGACGGGGCTGTAGTGGAGCAGGTTGAGAGCTTCAAATTCCTTGGTGTCTACATCAACAACAAACTAGAATGGTCCAAACACACCAAGACAGTCGTGAAGAGGGCACGACAAAGCCTATTCCCCCTCAGGAAACTAAAAAGATTTGGCATGGGTCCTGAGATCCTCAAACGGTTCTACAGCTGCAACATCGAGAGCATCCTGACCGGTTGCATCACTGCCTGGTACTGCAATTGCTCGGCCTCCAACCGCAAGGCACTTCAGAGGGTAGTGCGTACGGCCCAGTACATCACTGGTGCAAAGCTGCCTGCCATCCAGGACCTCTACACCAGGCGGTGTCAGAGGAAGGCCCTAAAAATTGTCAAAGACCCCAGCCACCCCAGTCATAGACTTTTTTCTCTACTATCGCATGGCAAGCGGTACCGGAGTGCCAAGTCTAAGACAAAAAGGCTTCTCAACAGTTTTACCCCCAAGCCATAAGACTCCTGAACAGGTAACCAAATGGTTACCCGGACTATTTGCATTGTGTGCCCCCCCCCCCCCCCCAAACCCTCTTTTATGCTGCTGCTACTCTCTGTTTATCTTATATGCATAGTCACTTTAACTATACATTCATGTACATACTACCTCAATTGGCCCGACCAACCAGTGCTCCCGCACATTGGCTAACCGGGCTATCTGCATTGTGTCCCACCACCCGCCAACCCCTCTTTTTACTCTACTGCTACTCTCAGTTCATCATATATGCAGTCACTTTAACCATACCTACATGTACATACTACCTCAATAAGCCTGACTAACCGGTGTCTGTATATAGCCTGGCTACTCTTATTTTCAAATGTATTTTTACTGTTTTATTTATTTTCTTACCTACACACACATACCTTTTTTCCCCCACACTATTGGTTAGAGTCTGTAAGTAAGCATTTCACTGTAAGGTCTACTACACCTTTTGTGTAGTTGATTTGAGTTGGTTATGTTGAAATCGAAATTGTGTTGGAATAGTGGCCTCAGATACTGTTTTCTTTGCGACTTGCGGCAACTCTGTGGTTCTAAATCAATAGTTGTGTAGTGGTCCGACAAATCTGGAAACGTTGGACTAAACCGGACAGTTTTCTATCCGGTTTTGTGATAAAACAATGGTGTTGTTGGATTTATTTTGCCGCTGTGTCTTCTTATTGTCTCGGCATTTAGGCCTATTTATCGCGGTAGCAAGGCAAATTAATTAACAGGTTATAGAGCAAACAACGCAATTATCACAACACAGGTTGTAATATGGCTTTTTTCTGGCTTCCGGAGTGATTTTACCCACGCACCACCACAGGGGTGAATAATTTGTTAGAAAAGCGCACATTTCTCTCTTATTGTATGTATGCATAGATATGATCAACAGTGTATTCGGTAGACTATAATTACACAAACACAACATTGTAAAAAGTCACTTTGGAGTAAAAATCTTTCTGCCCCTTGACGTATTCATGGGATCACAATTCTGCGCGCACACCTCTGGTCACGTCACTCCGGGAAAGCTTTGAGAGTCTGCGAGAAAATAATCGAGAGAGAGAGAAGAGGTACACAAATGAATGATACTGAGGAGACACGCAGCATCGGCTTGAAATGGCAGCGAGTAGTGTGGACGAAATGGGGAGAACGTCGGAGAAGCAGTGCTGGAATGCGATCAATATGGGCGACCGTTCTGAAGATATGGAGCGGGAGGATGACTGTCAAGGATCTGAATGGTCTGTAGTGGAAATACATAGGAAGAAGAGAGATCACGATACTGAAATCAGTGGTGCGTCTAGTGTAGAAAGCTAAAAGAGGGTTAAGGTAGGAAGCAAGAATAATCATGTGTCGGAGTTGAAAGTTGTGATGGTGTTTGATGAGACCATAGGGCCTCATTTACACCTTATCCGACTAACTGATGTCATAGAGAAAGAGAACACTGGTGTCCCGATAGCTATGTCCACAGATGATATTAAAGAAAATGTGAAGGGAGGCAGAGTGATTGGGGCCAAAAGTTTGATCAGTAGGAAAGAGGCACAAAGAAGTGAAAGCTTATCAGTGATGCGAGGTTTGAGAATGTTTTGCTGGGAAAAGTACAGATATTGAATCTATGGAATCCTGTTAGAGAATTTGTTCTGTATACACTGTGGTGTTTTAAATGTCCGAAGAATGGGACTTGTAGCTGCTGAGTGTAAAGGAAAAAAAATATGTGCCAAGTGTGGAGGGGAACATGATTACAGTGAATGTGGAAGCAATGTGAAGGTTAAGTGCTGTAATTGTGAGGGAGAACACAGTGCAGCATTTGGTGGATTCCAGGTGCATAGAGGGGCTTAGAGAAATAGGACCAGTCATGATGTATCATATTTTGAGACTGTAAGACGATTTGATTTGATACAGACTGGATTTGAAGCAGGGTGTCTGTAGCGATGCCCCAAGCACTGATATGCAGTGCCTTTGACCACTGTGCCACTCAGGAGAGGTGAATTCCAGCTTTCCAACGGTGCAGATTTATTTAGGCTCCCCAGTGCTGGTGGAAATTTCCATAAAGACGTAAGTAGGAATTTATTTGGTTTAGATTTTTATTTTCACGGTAGTACCGAATTTTGCATAACATGATTGATCGTACATTCCAATACAGTAGTTGGCGGCATGCACTTTAAACGTTTGTTTGCGGACCGCCATGAGATCAAAGAAGAAGAAGAAGAAGAAGAAGAAGAAGCGCGCGAGAGAAACTTGAGCGCGGACTGACGTTAGTGTTGTCAGCAACACAGAAGTGGAGTACCCAGCCCTCCAACAAAATACAGTTTCATGGACGTGGATTAAAGACAAACACAGATTTGCTCATGGTATATAGTTCGCGAATCTATGCACGACGTGGTTGACAAAATATACAATTGTATTTTAGCTGTAAAACAAAGATAAATGTCCTGGTGGTTGCGCGGGTAAGTAATCTGATTCTAAACTTGTTAAGGTTACAGCAGTTGTTGGACAAATATCAATGTCGACTCCACATCCTATGTTTTCAATAGGACAGGGATCTATGCACCATTTAGAAGTTATGAGATTACAGGATGTCATTGATTATTTTTGCGCGTTTACGTGATTTGAATGTGCTTTTGTAACCCTACCAGGGGTGATGTCAGATGTTTTGAACGTTAGCTAGCCAAATGTCATGAAACAAATGTATCTAAGGAATTTTCTAATACATACCGGAGTAATCGGAAAGCTCGAAATGTCCGCCACAAACGTTAGTTAACTGAATCTGGTTGTAGTATCTAGCTATGTAGCTAGTGAATAAAAATGTATTGTGTGACAATTTACGTATGCGACTCACCCATGTCAGCTACTTTTCAGGGAATAGAATGCATGCATACTAGATTTGGGGGCTGGCCAGTTTCTGTTAAATTAAAGAAAGAATGCTCTAGGTAATCTCTGCATGGGTTTGATCTCTACCACACCCTGTTGACTGGTTGCTTGTCTTTCCAGAGAGGATAGGGAGGAGGCTATGTATCAGGACACCGACTCTGATGTGGCTGAACAGAGAGACGGTGGAAAGGTCAAAGTGAAATGGACACAAGAGGAGGTGAGTTCATTTATAGATCAGGGGGACATGGTTGGTTATTTGCAACAAGTGGGGAAGAGTTGGCTACCTTGCTCTTCATAAAATGGCTGTCCTGTATTCTCAGGATGACAATCTGAAAGCATTGGTCCAAAACCTGGGACCAAATGACTGGAAACACATAGCCAGTTTTTTACTGGTGAGTTATATCGACAGATTACAGTATATATTCTGTAATATCCAGTTAACAATGCAAATAATACAACTGAAGCGTTTAAAATAGAAAAGACTCCAATTTGCTGTCTGAAGGGTTGTGTGGTTTCTATTGCATAAAATCATTAACTGTATGGTAACCCTTCTGCACAGAATCGCTCAGAACACCAGTGCCAGCACCGCTGGTTGAAGGTTCTGGATCCAGATCTGGTTAAAGGGCCTTGGACCAAAGAGGAGGACGAGAAGGTAAGTGGTGTGATGGCGACCATTCTACAATCACAGGGTTCACACAAGGTGCTTAAAGTACTTGAATTTGGCACTCTGAAATTCAAGTACAGGAATACCTTGAAAATCTGACTTTCTCAAATTAAAATAAGAACAGAAAATTATCAAATATGTTTATGAAAAATATTAGAAAAATTGATTTGTCTTTATTTTTCAAGCAGACTACCCAGTTTTATTTCCTCGTGTTTCGTGCTCTGGTTGCCAGGCTAGCTCGATCATTCCACCCACACTGCCACTCAGCCAGGCAGGTACAGAACTGACTGATTAGGCGCCACCAAATGTCACATCGACAGCTAAAATGCTGGGCAAATGTAGATTCAATCCTGCCTTTTGTGCGTATGGAGAATTTCTGGGATCTTTTATTTCAGCTCATAAAACATGGGACCAACACTTTACATGTTGTGTTTTTAAAAAATGTGTTAATTTCACCTTTATTTAACCAGGTAGGTCAGTTGAGAACATGTTCTCATTTACAACTGCGACCTGGCCAAGATAAAGCAAAGCAGTGCGACACAAACAACAACACAGAGTTACACATGGAATAAACAAACGTACAGTCAATAACACAATAGAACAAAAATGTATATACAGTGTGTGCAAATGAGGTAAGATAAGGGAGGTAAGGCAATAAATAGGCCGTAGTGGCGAAGTAATTACAATTTAGCAATTAACACTGGAGTGATGGGTGTGCAGAAGATGAATGTGCAAGTTGAGATACTGGGGTGCAAAGGAGAGAGGAAAAAAAATCCTCCTGATTTCTGCTTACAAGCAAAAATTAAAGCAGGAAGCACCAGTGACTCGATCAATAAAAAAGTGGTCAGATGAAGCAGATGCTAAGCTACAGGACTGTTTTGTTAGCACAGGCTGGGATATGTTCCTGGATTCCTCTGATGGCTTTGAGGAGTACACCACATCAGTCTTTGGCTTCATCAATAAGTGCATCGATGACGTCTCCACAGTGACCGTACGTACATACCCCAACCACAAGCCATGGATTACAGGTTACCTCCACACTGAGCTAAAGGGTAGAGCTGCCGATTTCAAGGAGCGGGACTCTAACCTGGAAGCTTATAAGAAAACCCGCTATGCCCTCCGACGAACCAATACAGGACTAAGATCGAATCGTAACACACCGGCTCTGACGCTCGTCGTATGTGGCATGGCTTGCAAATCATTACAGACTACCTTGGGAGCAGAGCCGAGAGCTGCCCAGTGACACGAGCCTACCAGACGAGCTCAACTACTTCTATGCTCATTTCGAGGAAAATGACACTGAAACATGCATGAGAGCACCAGCTGTTCCGGAGGACTGTGCGATCACGCTCTCCACAGTTGATGTGAGAAAGACCTTTAAACAGGTCAACATTCACAATGCCGCTAGGCCAGACGGATTACCAGGATGTGTACTACGAGCATGCGCTGACCAACTGGCAAGTGTCTTCACTGACATTTTCAATCTCTCCCTTTCTGAGTCTGTAACACTAACATAGTGCCTATGCCCAAGAATACTAAGGTAACCTGCCTAAATGACTACCGACCTGTAGTACTCACGTCTGTAGCCATGAAGTGCTTTGAAAGCCTGGTCATGGCTCACATCAACACCATTATCCCAGAAACCCTAGACCCACTCCAATTTGCACACTACCTTATCAGATCCACAGATGATGCAATCTCAATTGCACTCCACACTGCCATTTCCCACCTGGACAAAAGGAACACCTATGTGAGAAGGATATTCACTGACTACAGCTCAGCGTTCAACACCATAGTGCCCTCCAAAGCTCATCAATAAGCTAAGGACCCTGGGACTAAACACTTCCCTCTGCAACTGGATCCTGGACTTCCTGACGGGCCGCCCCCAGGTGGTGAGGGAAGGTAACAAAACATCCGCCATGCTGATCCTCAACACTGGGGCCCCTCAGGGATGCGTGCTCAGTCCCCTCCTGTACTCCCTGTTCACGCGTGGCTGCACGACTCCATTAAGTTTGCCGATGACACAATAGTGGTAGGCCTGATCACCAACAACGACGAGACGGACTTTAGGGAGGAGGTAAGAGACCTGGCCGTGTGGTGCCAGGTCAACAACCTCTCAATGTGATCAAGACAAAGGAGGTGATTGTGGACGACAGGAGAAGAGGGCCAAGCACGCCCTCAATCTCATCGACAGGGCTGCAGTGGAGAAGGTTGAGAGCTTCAAGTTCCTTGGTGTCCACATCACCAACAAACTAACATGGTCCAAGCATACCAAGACCGTTGTGAAGAGGGCATGACAACCTATTCCCCCTCAGGAGACTGAAAAGATTTGGCATGGGTCCTCAGATCCTCAAAAGGTTCTACAGCTGCACCATCGAGAGCATCCTGACCAGTTGCATCACTGCCTGGTATGGCAACTGCTCGGCTTACAACTTCAAGGCACTACAGAGTAAAGGTCGACCAATTTTATAATTTTTCAACTCCGATAGCGATACAGATTTATTGGAGGACCAAAAAAAGCTGATTACTTGTAATAATGACAATTACAACAATACTTAATGAACACTTATTTTGACGTAATATAATACATAATACATAATACATAAAATAAAATCAATTCGGTTTCAAATAAATAATGAATTATTGATTTAAATAATGCAAAAACAGTGTTGGAGAAGAAAGTATGTGCCATGTAAAAAAAAAAGCTAACGTTTAAGTTCCTTGCTCAGAGTATGAGAACATATGTAAGCTGGTGTTTCTTTTTAGAGTTTTCAATATTGCCAGTTAAGAAGTTTTTAGGTTGTAGGAATTATAGGACTATTTCTCTCTATACCATTTATATTTCATATACCTTTGACTATTGGATGTTCTTATAGGCACTATAGTATTGCCAGCCTAATCTCGGGAGTTGATAGGCTTGAAGTCATAAACATTTTTTTACATTTTAGTCATTTAGCAGACGCTCTTATCCAGAGCGACTTACAGTAGAGTGCATACATTTTTTACATACTGAGACAAGGATATCCCTACCGGCCAAACCCTCCCTAACCCGGACGACGCTATGCCAATTGTGCGTCGCCCCACGGACCTCCTGGTTGCGGCCGGCCGCGACAGAGCCTGGGCGCGAACCCAGCCCAGCCTGGCGAACCCGGGAGGCGCAATGCTTGAAGCACAGCGAAGAGCAGCTGGCAAATGCATGAAAGTGCTGTTTGAATGAATGCTTACGAGCCTGCTGCTGCCTACCACCGCTCAGTCAGACTGCTATATCAAATCATAGACTTAATTAAAATATAATAAACACACAGAAATACAAGCCTTAGGTCATTAATATGGTCAAATCCGGAAACTATAATTCCGAAAACAAAACGCTTATTCTTTCAGTGAAATACGGAACCGTTACGTATTTATCTAACGGGTGGCATCCTTAGGTCTAAATGATGCTGTTACATTGCACAACCTTCAATGTTATGTCATAATTATGTAAAATTCTGGCAAATTAAATATGGTCTTTGTTAGGAAGAAATGGTCTTCACACAGTTCGCAACGAACCCAGTCGGCTCAAACTGCTGCATATAACATTGGTGCAACGACAGTGCTTTTTTCGCGAATACACTTGTTAATTCATCATCCGTTTGGCAAAGTAGGCTGTGATTCGATAATAAATTAATAGGCACCGCATTGATTATATGCAACGCAGGACAAGCTAGATAAACTAGTAATACCATCAACCATGTGTATTTAACTAGTGATTATGTTAAGATTGTTTTTTACAAGATAAGTTTAATGCTAGCTAGCAACTTACCTCGGCTCCTTGCTGCACTCACGTAACAGGTGGTCAACCTGCGCGCAGTCTCCTCGTGGAGTGCAATGTAATCGGTGTCCAAAAATGCTGATTACCGATTGCTATGAAAACTTGAAATCGGCCCTAATTAATCGGCCATTACAATTAATCGGTCGACCTCTACTACAGAGGCCAAGTACATCACTGGGACCAAGCTTCCTTCCATCCAGGACCTCTATACCAGGTGGTGTCAAAGGAAGGCCCTAAAAATTGTCTAAGACTCCAGCCACCCTAGTCATAGACTGTTCTCTCTGCTACCACACGGCGAGCAGTACCAGAGCGCCAAGTCTAGGTCCAAGAGGCTTCTAAACAGCTTCTACCCCCAAGCCATAAGACTCCTGAACATCTAATCAAATGGCCACCCAGACTATGTTCATTCCTCCCCCCCCCCCCCCCCTCCTCTTTTACACCGCTGCTACTCTGTTGTTATCATCTATGCGTAGTCACTTTAATAACTGTGCCTACATGTACATATTACCTCAACTAACCGGTGCCCCCGCACATTGGCTCTGTACCGGTACCCTCTGTATATAGTCTCGCTATTGTTATTTTACTGCTGCTCTTTAACTACTTGTTACTTTTATCTCTTCTTATTCATTTTTTTTTTTTAAACTGCATTGTTTATGTAAGTAAGCATTTCACTGTAAGGTACCTGTTGTATTCGGCGCGTGTGACTAATACAATTTGAGTTCTACTAGACTTCTTTGTGACAGCAAAGTTGAGTTTATCAACAGTCGTCCAGTCAGATCTCAGAATCATGTTTGTTGTACTACAAGAGGGAAATATACCTTCCACTGGCTGCTTTGACTCCTGTCTTGTACTGCAGACATGGAGCCACATTTCCAGACAAACTTCAACCCTGCATTCCTCTCCACAGGTGATACAACTGGTGAAACGGTATGGCAACAAGCAATGGGCCATAGTGGCTAAGCACCTGAAGGGCCGTGTGGGGAAACAGTGCAGGGAACGCTGGCACAACCACCTCAACCCGGATGTGAAGAAGTCCTCCTGGACAAAAGAGGAAGACCTCGTTATCTACAAGGCCCACTGCATGCTGGGAAACCGCTGGGCTGAGATTGCCAAGCTGCTCCCCGGAAGGTAACTGTCTTGACTGGTACTCCAGCTAAGAGAATATCTCTACCATGTCTGTGCTGAAATGTCATGATCACTCAGAGCAGCTTCTTGGTCTCCACATATTTTGTGATGAATGCAATTTGAATGGATTGGTGACATTTAGGGACAGCATTTTGTTCCACATCATTAGTTCACCTTCGTACTCCACATCTTCATTACTACAATATTATGTTCAAATGTGCCCTTCCAGGACAGATAATGCTGTGAAGAACCGCTGGAACTCAACCATCAAGCGTAGGGTTGAGATGGGCTTCTTTAGTGGGGTGGATCCTACTCTGAAGCATCATCAGGTGGAAGCAGAGGAGGGCATGGCCCACCACAGTAAAGATCAGCAGGTACAGTTGAAGTCGGAAGTTTACATACACTTAGGTTGGAGTCATTAAAACTTGTTTTCAACCACTCCACAAATTTCTTGTTGACGAACTATAGTTTTGGCAAGTCGGTTAGGACATCTACTTTGTGCATGACACAAGTCATTTTTCCAACAATTGTTTACAGACAGATTATTTCACTTATAATTCACTGTATCACAATTCCAGTGGGTCAAACGTTTACATACACTAAGTTGACTGTGCCTTCAAACATCTTGGAAAATTCCAGAAAATTATGTCATGGCTTTAGAAGCTTCTGATAAGCTAATTGACATCATTTGAGTCAATTGGAGGTGTACCTGTGGATGTATTTCAAAGCCTACCTTCAAACTCAGTACCTCTTTGCTTGACATCATGGGAAAATCAAAAGAAATCAGCCTAGACCTCAGAAAAAGACCTCCAAGTCTGGTTGATCCTTGGGAGCAATTTCCAAAAGCATGAAGGTACCACATTCATCTGTACAAACAATAGTACGCAAGTATAAACACCATGTGACCACGCAGCTGTCGTACCGCTCAGGAATAAGACGCGTTCTGTCTCCTAGAGAGGAATGTACTTTGGTGCAAGAAGTGCAAATCAATCCCAGAACAACAGCAAAGGACTTTGTGAAGATGCTGGAGGAAACGGGTACAAAAGTATCTATATCCACAGTAAAACGTGTCCTATATCGACATAACCTGAAAGGCCACTCCGCAAGGAAGAAGCCACTGCTCCAAAATCGCCATAAAAAGCCAGACTACGGTTTGCAACTGCACATGGGGACAAAGATTGCACTTTTTGGAGAAACGTCCTCTGGTTTGATGAAACAAAAATAGAACTGTTTGGCCATAATAACCATCGTTCTGTTTGGAGGAAAAGGGGGAGGCCTGCAAGCAGAAGAACACCATCCCAACCGTGAAGCACGGTGGTGGCAGCATGTTGTGGGGGTGCTTTGCAGCAGGAGGGTCTGGTGCACTTAGCAAAATAGATGGCATCATGAGGGAGGAAAACTGTGGATTTATTGAAGCAACATCTCAAGGCATCAGTCAAGAAGTTAAAGCTTGGTCGCAAATGGGTCTTCCAAATGGACAATGACCCCAAGCATACTTCCAAAGTTGTGGCAAAATGGCTTAAAGACAACAAAGTCAAGGTATTGGCGTGGCCATCACAAAGCCCTGAACGCAATCCTATAGAAAATTTGTGGGCAGAACTGAAAAAGCGTGTGCGAGCAAGGAGGCCTACAAACCTGACTCAGTTACACCAGCTCTGTCAGGAGGAATGGGCCAAAATTCACCCAACTTGTGGGAAGCTTGTGGAAGGCTACCCGACATGTTTGATCAAAGTTAAACAATTTAAGGGCAATGCTACCAAATACTAATTGAGTATGTTAACTTCTGACCCACTGGGAATGTGATGAAAGAAATAAAAGCTGAAATTAATCATTCTCTACTGTTATTCTGACATTTCACATTCTGAAAATAAAGTGGTGATCCTAACTGACCTAAAACAGGGAATTTTTACTAGGATTAAATGTCAGGAATTGTGAAAAGCTGAGTTTAAATGTATTTGGCTAAGGTGTATGTAAACTTCTGACTTAAACTGTAGGTTCTGCTTGAAATCAGTTTGACATCTGTGCTATCCTCACTAATCCTTATTTGAATGTTGTGCTGTGAAACATGATTTGTTATGTCTCTACAGATGGACTATGATGGTTCTATGGAGAGGGATTCAGACCAAGACACTACACTGCTGGTAAGAATTCAAACACTGTATGCCGGCTATCTTCTATGTGGGGGTAAAAGGCAGATAAACTGTAGTGTTTTGTGTGACAAATATATAGTGTAGTAGATACAGAGCGTGTTAAAATATCACCAACCTATACTGTTTTTCAAGGTAGAACACATTGTTCTGGTAGCTGTTCATATTCATTTCATCTGTACTTCTCTCTCTCATACTGATTTTCAAGCTAATGTCGCCCCTACAGGAGAATACCATTACATCCACTGTGAGAGACGGACCAAGGGAAGCAGGCTCCCACAAGGCTGTCTCTCCTCAACAGTCAAAGACACCCAAAAGTGAGCCAGACACCCCAGGACGTGAACTGAATACCAATAGCTGGGTGGTGGACAGCTCAGGCTTTCTCTCTCCCAACGGCCCAGGCTTAAAGGAGGTGATGGATATGGTGGATGGGGTAAGAGTTCTGGATGGGTTTTAATACCTCAGTCTTCTTAGTTTCACGACGTTAATCTTATACTTTGCATAAATCACCAAAGAAGTCATATTTGAACAGATATGTAAAACATGATGTAGAGTATGACTAGATTTGGGGCAGACCTAGCTTGGGAAATTATATTTCATTAACTGTTTCTTGCCCTCTACCAGGACCTAGATGGATGGTGCAACATGTCTGTCTTTGATCTGCCTGAGGAGAGCCAGAGCCCAGAGCGGACCCAGTTCCGTCTGGAGGGCAGCGCCCTGCAGGAGCTGAGCAAGGGCAACCGGGGAGAGCTGATCCCCATCTCCCCTGGAGGAATCACCCCACCCTCCATACTGACCCGCCGCAGCCGCCGTCGCATCGCTCTATCTCCTGACTCCAACTATTCCAGGACCCCAAAGAGCACCCCGGTCAAGATCCTGCCCTTCTCTCCCTCACAGGTAATCGCTCAACCACCATGACCTAACACACTATGACTCATCAGTGCCTTTTGCTTAATTCTGAATAATATATATATATATATATATATATATATATATATATATATATATATATATATATATATCTCACATACACACACTACTGTTCAAAAGTTTGGGGTCACTTAGAAATGTCCTTGTTTTTGAAAGAAAAGCAAAAAAAAATCGTCCATTTTTAAAATAACATCAAATTGATCAGAAATACAGTGTAGAAATTGTTCATGTTGTAAATGACTATTGTAGCTGGAAACAGCAGTTTTTTTAAAATGGAATATCTACATAGGCGTACAGAGGCCCATTATCAGCAACCATCACTCCTTGGCACGTTGTGTTCCAATGGCACATTGTGTTAGCTAATCCAAGTTTATCATTTTAAAAGGCTAATTGATCATTAAAAAACATTTTGCAATTGTTAGCACAGCTGAAAACTGTTGTTCTGATTTAAAGAAGCAATAAAACTGGCCTTTAGACTAGTTGAGTATCTGGCGCATCAGCATTTGTGGGTTCGATTACAGGCTCAAAATGGCCAGAAACAAAGAACTTTCTTCTGAAACACGTCAGTCTATTCTTGTTCTGAGAAATGAAGGCTATTGCATGCGAGAAATTGTCAAGAAACTGAAGATCTCGTACAACGCTCTGTACTACGCCCTTCACAGAACAGCACAAACTGGCTCTAACCAGAATAGAAATGAGTGGGAGGCCCCGGTGCACAACTGAGCATTGAGGACAAGTACATTAGTGTCTAGTTTGAGAAACAGACGCCTCACAAGTCAAAAACTGGCAGCTTGATTCAATAGTACCCACACAAAAACAGGTCTCAACGTCAACAGTGAAGAGGCAACTCCGGGATGCTGGCCTTCTAGGCAGAGTTGCAAAGAAAAAGCCATATCTCTGTCCAGTGTCTGTTCTTTTGCCCATCTTAATCTTTTATTTTTATTGGCCAGTCTGAGATATGGCTTTTTCTTTGCAACTCTGCCTAGAAGGCCAGCATCCCGGAGTTGCCTCTTCACTGTTGACATTGAGACTGGTGTTTTGTGGAGGTGTGTTGGCTCATTGACCTGTTTAAAAACAAATGATAGTCCCACTAAACCCAAACCAGATGGGATGGCGGATCGCTGCAGAATGCTGTGGTAGCCATGCTTGTTAAGTGTGCCTTGAATTCTAAATAAATCACAGACCGTTTCACCAGCAAAGCACCCCACCATAACACCACCACCTCCATGCTTTACGGTGGGAAATGCACATGCAGAGACCATCCATTTACCTACACCGCGTCTCACAAAGACACGGTGGTTGGAATCAAAATCTCACATTTTTGGTCTCTCGACCAAAAGACACATTTCCACCGGTCTAATGTCTATTGCTCGTGTTTCTTGGCCCAAGCAAGTCTCTTCTTCTTATTGGTGACCTTTAGTAGTGGTTTCTTTGCAGCAATTTGACCATGAAGGCCTGATTCACGCAGTTTCCTCTGAACAGTTGATGTTGAGATTAGAGGTCGACTGATTAATCAGAATGGTTGATTAATTAGGGCCGATTTCAAGTTTTCATAAAAATCGGAAATCGCATTAAAAAAAAAAAAAATATATATATATATATATATATATATATATATATATATATATATATATATTTTTACACCTTTATTTAACTAGGCAAGTCAGTTAAGAACACATTCTTATTTTCAATGACGGCCTAGGAACGGTGGGTTAACTGCCTTGTTCAGAGGCAGAACGACAGATTTTTACCTTGTCAGCTCGGGGATTCAATCTTGCAACCTTACAGTTAACTAGTCCAACGCTCTAACCACCTGCTTTACATTGCACTCCACGAGGAGCCTGCCTGTTACGTGAATGCAGTAAGAAACCAAGGTAAGTTGCTAGCTAGCATTAAACTTGTCTTATAAAAAACCAATCAATCAATCATAATCACTAGTTAACTCCACATGGTTGATGATATTACTAGTTTATCTAGCGTGTCCTGCGTTGCATATAATCGATGCGGTGCGCATTCACGAAACAGGACTGTCGTTGCTCCAACGTGTACCTAACCATAAACATCAATGCCTTTCTTAAAATCAATACACAAGTATATATTTTTTAAACCTGCATATTTAGTTAATATTGCCTGCTAACATGAATTTATTTTAACTAGGGAAATTGTGTCACTTGTCTTGCAACAGAGTCAGGGTATATGCAGCAGTTTGGGCCGCCTAGCTTGTTGCGAACTGTGTGAAGACCATTTCTTCCTAACAAAGACAACCCACTTCGCCAAACGGGGGATGATTTAACAAAACCGCATTTGCGAAAAAAGCACCATCGTTGCACGACTGTACCTAACCATAAACATCCATGCCTTTTCTTAAAATCAATTCACAGAAGTATATATTTTTAAACCTGCATATTTAGCTAAAAGAAATCCAGATTATCAGGCAATATTTACCAGGTGAAATTGTTACTTCTCTTGCGTTCATTGCACGCAGAGTCAGGGTATATGCAACAGTTTGGGCCGCCTGGCTCGTTGCACACTAATTTGCCAGAATTTTACGTAATTATGACATAACATTGAAGGTTGTGCAATGTAACAGGAATATTTAGACTTATGGATGCCACACGTTAGATAAAATACGGAACGGTTCCGTATTTCACTGAAAGAATAAACGTTATGTTTTCGAGATGATAGTTTCCGGATTCGACCATATTAATGACCTAAGGCTCGTATTTCTGTGTGTTATTATGTTATAATTAAGTCTATGATTTGACAGAGCAGTCTGACTGAGCGATGGTAGGCACCAGCAGGCTCGTAAGCATTCATTCAAACAGCACTTTCATGCGTTTTGCCAGCAGCTCTTCGCAATGCTTCAAGCATTGAGCTGTTTATGACTTCAAGCCTATCAACTCCCGAGATTAGGCTGGTGGAACCGATGTGAAATGGCTAGCTAGTTAGCGGGGTGCGATCTAATAGTGTTTCAAAAGTCACTCGCTCTGAGACTTGGAGTAGTTGTTCCCTTTGCTCTGCATGGGTAACGCTGCTTCGAGGGTGGCTGTTGTCGATGTGTTCCTGGTTCGAGCCCAGGTAGGAGCGAGGAGAGGGACGGAAGCTATACTGTTACACTGGCAATACTAAAGTGCCTATAAGAACATCCAATAGTCAAAGGTATATGAAATACAAATCGTATAGAGAGAAATAGTCCTATAATTCCTATAATAACTACAACCTATAACGTCTTACCTGGGAATATTGAAGACTCATGTTAAAAGGAACCACCAGCTTTCATATGACCTGAGCAAGGAACTTAAACGTTTGCTTTCTTACATGGCACGTATTGAACTTTTACTTTCTTCTCCAACACTTTGTTTTTGCATTATTTAAACCAAATTGAACACGTTTCATTATTTATTTGAGGCTAAATTGATTTTATTGATGTATTATATTAAGTTAAAATAAGTGTTCATTCAGTATTGTTGTAAATGTCATTATTACAAATAAAATAAAATAAATCTGCCGATTTTTTTTAATCGGTATCAGCTTTTTTTGGTCCTCCAATAATCGGTATCGGCGTTGAAAAATCATAATCGGTCGACCTCTAGTTGAGATGTGTCTGTTACTTGAACTCTGAAGCATTTATTTGGGCTGCAATTTCTGGTAACTTATCCTCTGCAGCAGAGGTAACTCTGGGTCATTCCTGTGGTGGTCCTCATCAGAGTCATGATGGTTTTTGCGACTGCACTTGAAGAAACTTTGAAAGTTCTTGAAATTTTCCACATTGCCTGACCTTCATGTCTTAAAGTAATGATGGACTGTTGTTTCTCTTTGATTATTTGAGCTGTTCTTGCCATAATATGGACTTGGTTTTTTACCAAATAGGGCCATCTTCTGTATACCCCCTACCTTGTCACAACTCAACTGATTGGCTGAAACGCATTAAGGAAAGACATTTCACTAATTAAGAAGGAACATCTGTTAATTGAAATGCATTCCAGGTGACTACCTCATGAAGCTGGTTGAGTGTGCAAAGCTGTCATCAAGGCAAAGTGTGGCTATTTGAAGAATCTCAAATACAAAATATATTTTGATTTGTTTAAGACTTTTTTTGGTTACTACATGATTCCATGTGTTACTTCATAGTTTTGATGTCTTCACTATTATTCTACAATGTAAATATAAAGAAAAACCCTTGAATGAGTAGGTGTGTCTTAACTTTTGACCGGCAGTATACAGTACCAGTCAAAAGTTAAGACACACCTACTCATTCCAGTGTTTTTCTTTACTTTTTCCTACATTGTAGAATAATAGTGAAGACATCAACACTACATGATTCCATATGTGTTATTTCATAGTCACCAAAAAAGTCTTAAACAAATCAAAATATATTTTTGATTCTTCTAAGTACCCTTTGTCTTGATGACATCTTTGCACACTTGACACTTTATTTTGTTACTACTTGATTCCATGTGCTATTTCATATTTCTGATGTCTGCACTATTATTCTACAATGTAGATCATAGTAAAAATAAAGAAAAACCCCTGAATGAGTAGGTGTGTCAACTTTTGACTGGTAGTGTATATTTTCCTTTATTTTCCCCTAATCCTACCACTCCCCTTAATTGGTGTAAACTCATTTGGCAACAACACTTAGGCTTCTACTTCCAGTTTATACATGCTATATACATTTTACGTACACAGTATATTTTACATTAGTTGTCTTCTGTTTGGTTTTTAGTCCCGTCTTTCTGCTACCCCCAACCCCTCCCATCTATCTCTGAAGACCATCCAGTTTGGATTTCCAATTTGCCATATATTTTTCAACTGTCACGAATGATGTTGCCAAAAACACATTCTACCAATTGTTATATCCCTTACATTAAATGCCATATTTTTTTTTGTTGGTACGATTGCAAATGGATGTCGGGGGTCACATTTACTTTGAATATGTTTCCAGTTCCTCAACATGTGGACCAAACAGGACAGCTTTGAACTGGAGAATCCATCCCTCACCTCTACCCCAGTCTGTAGTCAGAAGTCCACGGGTACCACACCACTACACCGCGACAAGACTCCACTCACACAGAAGGAAAACTCTGTGTTTGCGTCCAAGCTGTACTCAAACTCAGTGTATGTAATAATTCATTATTGACACACACATTTCTTGTATGTAATAAGGGATTATTAGGATGCAATATGATGACTCTCTTGTGGCAAAATATATTGTTATTTCATTTTTGTAAAGGTTCATCACACCCAACCACAAGTCAAATCTTGACACCACCCCGCGGACTCCAACTCCATTCAAAAATGCCATGGAGAAGTATGGTCCTCTGCGGCCCCTGGTGAGTCCCTCATTCGCTACAGATGTCAACGAAAGCAACTTAATTGTCTGTGTGTATAATATATTCCACTAAAAAAGCATGTTCTTTCTTTATGTCTTAGCCTCAGACTCCGAATGAGGAGGACTTGAAAGAGGTCCTCTTGAAAGAGACTGGGATTGAGCTGATCGTGATGGATGAGAGTCCACTTGAGCAAAGACGCAAGCAGGTGGTGAGTGTGATGAAAGATGGCAGGAGGAAGTTTACACCTAAGAAGAACCATCGTTTCCTTCAACCAATGCTGCTTCTCAGTTTTATGGAATGGTCTGAATATGTGGTCCATTCCTTTTGGTTCCAGCATCGACCTACAATGAAGAAAGTGCGTAAATCTCTGGCCTTGGATGTCATGGACTGCAAAGAGACGGTCACCTCCAGGCATCAGTCCATTAAGTTTGGGCCCCAACCCTGTCCTAAGGTACATTCATTGGACATGGATGAAATAGTTATGCTGTTATTTTTTATAGTGTTTTCATTGATTTTGGATTTTGGCTTGTCTTTGTTACAGGCTGAGACGTCTCTCAACTCCTCATCCTTTTGCATGAAGAGGGAATATAAAGAGGATAATGTTCTGGATCAGGGCTTCTGTTTAGGACCCAGGGAGAGTTGTGCATATTCCAACCCAGTGCCACCAACACCAGTAAGTATCATAATATTATGTCTTGTCATATTTTAGAATTTTTATTTCCCTTGTTTGTATCTTAAGTTATTGCGTTGTTGTGTCCTTAGATGTCCCAGGCATGGGAAGCAGTGGTATGTGGACGGACTAAGGACCAACTTATAATGACAGAGAAAGCAAGATGTTACCTCCGCTCACTAAAATCCCACGCTCCCAACCGGGCCCTCATCCTGTCCTGAGCCCTCCCTCACTACCAAGTTCTCACATGCTATCAGAGTTGGGGAAATTCCTATTTGTGTCTGGGAAGTTTCACTTAAACAACCCTCTATGCCAGCAGCATGCCACCCTGCATCCCACTGCTGGCTTGTATCTGAAGCTAAGTAGGGTTGGTCCCTGGATGGGAGACCAGATGCTGCTGGAAGTGGTGTTGGATGGCCAGTAGGAGGCACCCTTTCCCAATGCCCCAGGGCAGTGACTGGGGACGTTGCCCTGTGTAGGGTGCCGTCTTTCGGATGGGACGTTAAACGGGTATCCTGACTCTCGTGTCACAAAAGATCCCATGGCACTTATCGTAAGAGTAGGGGTGTCCTGGCTAAATTCCCAATCTGGTCTTCATACCATCATCCCCAGTTTACAATTGACTCATTCATCCCCTCCACTGCAACAATTCCCCAGGTTGTTGCTGTAAATGAGAATGTGTTCTCAGTCAATTTACCTGGTAGAATAAGGGTTAAATAAATAGTTGGATTACAAGTGAGAAAATGTTGTTGCAGAGTTTTGACGTTTCACCAGTGCCCTTTTACCTTTTCAAACAAAAGATGACGTCAGTTTTTGACAACTACAACCTTATCAATATGGAGAATTTAGCTAGTTTGACGATATTGTCAATGCTAAGCAAGCTAGCTGTTTATTATTAGCAACATAGCTAGTTTATCAAGATTTGGTTGAAGAATTGTTCTGACCAAAAAGTACATGATTGAAACAAATTTGTATTCCCGTCATCACAACTAAGAAATAGGAAGTTCTGACAAGCACGTGAATGTGGCATAACTCTGCTGTGCAGACATTTTCATTGTGTTAAACATGTTTAATGTAACTATTCCAAAGATTATTGTGTTGGTATTCTTTCATAGCAAGGTTATGTTTGTTATAGGTTTCAAAAAGTTTTAGAAAAAATGTTGATGCCGTGCTATGTTGAGCAAGCTCAACTGAACTGAAGTAGAGGATACTTGTAAATATGGGATTTTTTTTATTGTAGGGCAACTTTATGTTATTTCAAGTTTTTCCCAAATGTAATGTTTGAATCTACACACACCATTTCCTAGTAAGTTTTACCACAGTCCATCAACAATTGAATAATTCACACTTGCATCACGTTTGTCATACTCAAAAGTAATGTGAAGGTCTATCATAATGTTTTCAACTTGATATCTCAAGTATAGACATCTGCACTGACAGCTATCAGTATTGAGTTTCGGTTGTAACTGTCTCATGCATTTGATTACCTGATCAATCAATAATGGATTGAAACAAGTTGACACAAGTGAACAGAGTTGTTGAGGTGTTGCTGAAATGTTAGTTTCCTATGATCTATTTTTACATTATGTAGTCTACTAGCCAATCGAAGGTTTATTGTAGGCTACTATTTTATTAGGAATATAAGAATGTGATATGAATATGAATCACTGTAGAAGAATCATCATACACTCAGGTTGCCATATTCCCATGTCCAAAGTTGTATAGATTTGATAAGATTATGGTGCTTTGAATTACAGAATGTTTCTGCTGAAAACAGATAATTTTCTGCTTGCAGATAACAAGATGTATGAGTAAATCATCTGACTAATGTAAAAAAAATATATAATACATTTTTATGAACAATTTGTAAAATTGTCTGTGCATTTAAACAATGTGTGATTGAACAAATAATAAATCTATGATGCCATTTTAGAAGTTGCTTTTTATTGACCTAGTAGGTTGGTGAACTATTGGTTTTCTGATAAATAATAGATTGGGCCAGATTTAGTATTTTGAGAGACTGGTTTTGTTTCTTGTTGAGGACCAATGAAAAACGGACACAATGCCCCTTTTCGTTTTGAGTGGCGAACACGCGAGCCCGGTAACGTTTGAAAGGCACTGAAATAAAATGTGAATTTGTATGTAAATGTACAATATTTGTGGATATTGTACGAGATTATTTTATATTACAAAACGGAAATTATTCTCGCCCACATTTCAGATGGTCCAACAAACCTCTGGTTCTGATATCCGAACAAGTTCATTCATTTTCAGGAGTTGGTTGTAACCAATTACACGAATAGGGGTAACGACTGTTAGATTGAGCATGGAATAAAACAAAGCATCTGAGGATATGCGATTTAAACATTTTATTTTATTGTAGTATAGTTGGACACAATACGTTATGTGAAATGTGTGTGTCTAATAATAATAATACATACCAAGACTGAAAATGCAATTACCACCCCTTGTCTTTGAAATGGTAGTGTCCAAGGCTTGGATCCCGGAAGCATTTCCGGCTCTTTGGTGACGCTGCATTAGACGACAAGAAATGGCCCAACCTCGTAAGTATTGTAGGTTTTGTTTGCCCTAAATACCATATAAGTACACTTCATATTAATGGTTGTTATTATAATTTAGTATAATCTAGCGGTGATTTTATATTACCGGAGTTTTCTTAGTCTATAAATGGCGCGTGCAGGTATGTAATGGATTTGGAGTGGCAGGACCATGCCAATGGAAGCGAACGTTAGTAAGCTAGCGAACACAGTTGTCGTAGCTAGCAAGAAAGATCTTGCTAGACGTGTATTTTACAGGTAGGTCATCATGAAGACCATTGGATTGAATACGAACTAGCGTTGTCTGTAGTATGTCTAGTGAGTTTGAAATCTCTCGCTCACGTTAGCTAGTTAAATTAGTTAGGTAAGTTAGATAACTAGCTGGTTCCTCTAGTTAAGGAATGGCATGTTCTGCATGAGTTTCTGTGTAATGGCTGCATGATTGAGTCTACGAACTACTTCACACGTTTAAAACGGTTGCAATATTTCCTGTAACCATCATGTATGTGCCCATAGGTTTGTTCAGCTTGTTCCTCCTCACCGTGGCTCTCGGAGCCCAGGCTCTGACCCCATCCCATCACCTTTCCCTGTCAGACGTTGCTAGACTTCAAGCTCTCCTGAGCCAACCCTTCACAGACCTGGCATCAGCATACTACTCGATTGTTGGTCTAAGCAAGCTTGGAGCCTCAGTTGCTGATGAAAATGTAAGAAAACGGGCTACTAAGTATTGAAGTAAAGGGGCTTGACTGGAGTACCCAAAACATGTAGCCTATGACATGTTTGCACTAATGTTAAGTTTGCACCTTTGCTATTCACGTCCACAATGTTTTCCACTACAGAAAAAATCCACGGGAGACACTAGTACAGTTTTTTACTTCACCAAATCCTTGTTTTTCCTTTTGCAGGATGCCTGTCATTTCTTGAAGGCCCAACTGGACCCCATGAGTGTCGACTCCCTCTTCTTTGCTGCTGAGGCCAGTCAGGCCATCTCAGACTGTGAGGTAGGTGCTTGTATAGGGTGCTTGATTCTATATTACTAAAACATGTCATTTGCTCCTCCAGCAAGATGAACTGGCGAACAACATTTGTCTTTGTGCTTTTGGATGCTCTGCCAGTGAATTCTTCAATAATAGCTTGATTCTGTTGACTTCTTTATTCATCCTCTTTTAGATCCCGGTGTCCAATGAGACCCGTGACATCCTTCTGGCAGCAGTCAGCGAGGACTCCACAGTCACGCAGATCTTCAGAGCTGTTAGCGCCCTCAGTTCCCTAGGGCTTCCTCTGGCTTCACAGGAAGTCGTCGGTGCCCTGGTCGCCCGTATTGCTAAAGAGGACAACGTCTTGGCGTGAGTAATACCTGCTAGCCTGGCAGGTGGATCAGACTTGCTGCTGGATCATTTGTTTGATATTTTGTGAGATCTGCAATGTTTAACTGGTAGAAATAAGCTTCTGAACTTAATTGTTACTTTGAATCGTTTCAAACACACTGCTTTTGAACAGAAGATATTCCTAATGACATGGATCTAAAGCCATGATGTGTTTTGTCATTGTATTGTGACTGTTCTTTTCTTGTCTTTCTGTACAGGATCACCACGGCACTCCAGACTGCCACCCGTCTCTCCCAGCAGGCTGACTTTGGAGGAATCCTGGAGGAGATTGAGGTGAGTTTCACAAGTCCACCAGGTGGTGCTGTGCTGCAGGTTTAGTTGGGTAAATTACTTTACAAAGTTACTAATTACTCACATGCAAACTGGTTTCTTAAGCAGAGGTGTTGTATTTTAACCTTTCTCTCCCTCTTAAGGATCTTGCAGCACGATTGGATGACTTGGGTGGAGTGTACCTCCAGTTCGAGGAGGGACTTGAGGCAACTGCCCTGTTTGTAACAGCGGCCTACACACTCTCAGACCATGTGGACACAGAGCCTCCTCTGAAAGAGGTAAACTGCTCTCTCAATTTATGTGGGTGGTAGATTGATGCAGGGGAGTTGAAGGAAGCAGGCTGCATGAGTAGGGCCATGGATTGTTCCTGAACATGTGTCATGTATTAGACCTCTGTATAATACTTGATAATAGAAATCTAGAATAACAACACCTACCTATTTTAAAATAACTATGCATGTGGAACTAATGTGAGCTGTTTTCCTCACAGGACCAGGTGATCCAGCTCGTGAACTCTGTGTTCAGTAAGAAGTCCTGGCAATCCCTGTCTGAGGCATTCAGTGTAGCCTGTGCTGCTGCCGCCCTCTCCAACAACCGCTTCCAGGTGCCAGTCATCGTCAGCGCCCAGGGGCCTGCCACCGTCTCCCACAACCAGCCAATCCTGCAGGTATACTCCACTATGACCGGTGTTTCTAAATCAGTGACTGACTACACTTCATTTTTTAATGTCCATTATTTGGTCGTCATCAATTTGAGACACATTTGAAGGTTTTCGCATGGGCCCCGGGTGCATGTTTTTTCGTTTTTGCACTAGACAGCTGATTTCAAATAACCAACTCATCATAAAGCTTTGAATGTGCAGTGCTTGGGCCAAAAACAATGTGCACACGGGGTGGGAGCAGGACCGAATTTGGGAAACCTTGCTCTAGTCATCCACTGAGCAATGGTCTTCTCTCTCACATTATGCTTTTCTTTTCACTGACATCTTTCTGCCTCCTTGTCTTTACCACAGCTTCTGGTGACTGACGTCCTCTCCAATCCTCTTGCCTCAGCCAGTGTGGTAGTGGAATCTGCTCAAGCTGTGGTCTCTAAGAACGTCATACTCACCCAGGCACCTTTCTCCCTCAGGGAGTAAGTTTGATAGACAGAAAGATTAGAATTTGTCTGGGCACTAATGTTGCTAGTTGTGTTGATTTTTAATATGGATGATTTGTGTATGTCTGCGTTGCAGTGTTTGTAGTGTATAACAATTATTTCTACCTGTTTTACAGTGGCATTTTTGAACTGAACTTCATGACTAGCCAGCCAGCCAGTGGATATTACCAGTTCACTGTGGCTATCACCGGGGACACCCGATTGGTTGCCAGTCAGGTTGAGGTGAGCTGGCCATCTTTTCAAGATAAAATATATTGGGAATCATTTTGTACCCGCTTACATGCAAGATAAACAATCTTCTATATTATTTGTTAGTTTATGCCAGTTTACATTTTTCCAAAATGGGGGCATGGTTCACTCATCAACAAGTATAAAAGGTACAGTGCATTTGGAAAGTATTCAGACCCCTTGGCTTTTTCGACATTTTACCCTTATTCTAAAATCGATTTTAAAATAAATCCCATCAATCTACACACACTACCCCATAATGACAAAGCGGAAACAGCTTTTTAGAAATGTTGGCTAATTTATTACAAAGAAAAAAACGGATACCTTATTTACGTAAGTATTCAGACACTTTGCCGTGAGACTCAAAATGGAGCTCGGGTGCATCCTGTTTCCATTGATCATCTTTGAGATGTTTCTACCACTTGATTGGAATCCACCTGTTGTAAATGCAATTGATTGGACTTGATTTGGAATGGCACACACCTGTCTATAGAAGGTCTGACAGTTGACAGTGCATGTCAGAGCTAAAACCAAGCCAGGAGGTTGACGGAATTGTCAGTAGAGCTCCGAGACAGGATTGTGTCGAGGCACAGATCTGGGGAAGGGTACGAAAACATTTCTGCAGCATTGAAGGTCCCCAAGAACACAGTGGCCTCCATTCTTAAATGGAAGAAGTTTGGAACCACCAAGACTCTTCCTAGAGCTGGCGGAGGTGACCAAGAATCTGATGGTCAGTCGGACAGCTTCAGAGTTCCTCTGTGGAGATGGGAGAACCTTCCAGAAAGACAACCATCTCTGCAGCAGTCCACCAATTAGGCCTTTATGGATGAGTGGCTACACTGAAACCACTCCTCAGTAAAAGGCACCTAAAGGACTCTCAGACCATGAGAAACAAGATTCTCTGGTCTGATGAAACCACGATTGAACTCTGGCCTGAATGCCAAGCGTCATGTCTGGAGGAAACCTGGCACCATCCCTACGGTGGAGCATGGTGGTGGCAGCATAATGCTTTTGGGATGTTTTTCAGCATCAGGGACTGGGAGACTAGTCAGGATTGAGGGAATGATGAACAGAGCAAAGTACAGAGATCCTTGATGAAAACCTGTACCCAGAGCGATCAGGACCTCAGACTGGGGAGAAGGTTCACCTTCCAACAGGACAACGACCCTAAGCACACAGCCAAGACAACGCTGGGGTGGCTTCGGTACAAGTCTCAATGTCCTTGAGTGGCCCGGTCTGAGCTTGTGCTTCAACAAAATACTGCGTAAAGGGTCTGAGTACTTATGTAAATGTAATATTTCAGTTTTTTTATTTGTTAAAAAAATGTCCAACATTTCTAAACCTGTTTGCTTTGTCATTATGAGATATTGTGTGTAGATTGGCGAGGGGGAATAAAACAATTTAATCCATTTTAGAATAAGGCTGTAACGGAACAAATTGGAAAAAGTCAAGTGGTCTGAATACTTTCCAAATGCACTGTATATAGTTTCGGATTTGTAATTGTGAGAAGTTACAGTTCTTGTAAGTTAAGTCAGTTTCTTTACGCTTTTGCCAAAAGGTTAGCAGTTCATTGTGCTCAAAATGGAGGATTCTTACTTAGTTGCCGCTTTCATTAGCTTGCAAACCTTTATGTTACTTAACCACGTGTCAAAGCAATTAACCTCTAGCATTTACTTTTACTCTCTCTGACACTAATTCACCATAAATGTGACACTAATGACCCTGAAATTTGCATGTGAATTTCATATGAATTCCCTTGAATTTCTAATTTTCCTGCATCTCTCTCTCTCCTTCTCCCCACATGCCTTCAGCTAAAAGTGAAGGTGTCCACTGAGGTGGCCATCACTAATATGGACCTGTCTGTAGTGGATAAGGACCAGAGCATCGGCACCAAGACATCCAGGTTAGAGAGCCCAATCTCGTATATGAAGCCCTTTTAATACTGCCCTTGTCACACCCATAACCTAGACCGAGTTATTTCCTGCAGGTTATATGGTCAGGAAAAACTCATGGCCCTACGCATTAGCAACACAAAATGTATAAAAACATTTATTTCCAGGGTGGACTATCCCTTCAAGGCCAAGGGCTCTTTTACTGCAGACAGCCACCAGAACTTTGCCATGACTTTCCAGTTAGTGGATGTCAACACTGGAGTAGAGCTCACGCCCCATCAGGTATTTGGCTGTTCCTGTGGGTCTACATTTTTATATTCATACTCTTATTCTGTCAACGTTGCATTGTGCTATTATATCTCTTGAGTATTGTTATTGTCTTTCTCTCCAGACCTTTGTGAGATTGCACAATCATAAAACTGGTCAGGAGGTTGTGTTTGTGGCCGAGCCTGACAGTAAGAACCTTTACAAGTTTGAGCTGGACACAGCAGAGAGGAAGTCTGAGTTTGACTCCATGTCTGGAACATATGCCCTCCACCTCATTGTGGGAGATGCCACCTTGGAGAACCCCATTCTGTGGAACGTGGCTGACGTTGTCTTGAAGTTCCTTGATGAGGAGGCCCCAGCAGCCATCCAATCTAAGACCCTTTACATGCCTAAGCCAGATATCCAGGTAAACAACTAGTCTTGCATATAAATCTAACACATTAGTTGGTTTCTCTAGTCTTCTGGTTGCTAGTCATAGCTTGAAATGAGCTATATAGCCAAGCTAACTCTGATGCAATATCCATGTTGTGCGTGGTCCCTGACAAATAAATAGATGAATAGCTGGGGTGTATTCACTAGGAACAAAACGGGGCGGGAACTACCTGAATTTGTCCAATTTAAAAACTTGATTTCCGTTTGCTACGGTTTTGGGTTAACGATTACGCCAATGTCCATGTTGTGCGTGGTCGTTGAAACAAATAGGTGGACTTGACCTGATGTTCTTGTCGTGTGTAGCACTTGTTCCGGGAGCCAGAGAAGAAGCCACCCACAGTGGTGTCCAACGCCTTCACAGCCCTCGTCCTCTCACCCTTCCTGCTGCTGCTTATTCTGGTGACACTCTTTACTTCTTCAAGTTTGGAATTGTTTGAAGGTCCAAAGGTTTATTTTTAGAACATTTTCATATCTGCCTCTTCACTGTCTTTTCTGTTTAGCAAGGCCCTTTAGAATAAAACCTTGATACTTCCTGAATGAGCCTTGGTTTTTGGTTAACAACATTTGTTTTGATTTGAAATGACAATAGTGATGCTGTATGTAATTTCTGACACCGTTGCTTGATGACATTGTCCATACTGCAAAAGGCTTGCATCAGTGCATTGTAAATGAATCCATTTCCAGACCTTTTGTTGTACTGCCGTGGTCCATGAACAATATTCTCGCCCCTCTCTGTTCAGTGGTTCAAACTCGGGGCCAACATCTCAAACTTCAGCTTCTCCCCCAGCGCTGTCCTCTTCCATGTGGGCCACGCATGTGAGTATGGAGTTCTGAGTCATGGATTACAATGGAAACTACTGGCATTGTCACTCCACCGATATCTCTTTTTCCTAGTTTATCACCTTTACTCTGTTTATTGTGATGTTTCAGGCATGCTGGGACTGATGTACGTCTACTGGACTCACCTCAACATGTTCCAGACCCTCAAGTACCTGGCCATCATCGGCAGTCTCACCTTCCTGGCTGGAAACCGCATGTTGGCCCAGAAAGCAGTCAAGAGGTATGGCTTCTGTTAGCTTTCGCAACACAGACTGACTGTCAGATTTTCTGCCTAGAGAGCTCTTGACCACAGGGAGAAAGTTTGACCTCTTCATATGAGAAGGACTCTGGGACTTTGGGACCTCTTGGTGCTTCTCTGCGATTGTGGCTGCTGGACGTTCACTCAGGGCCCTTGAGATCGTGTGTAAGGGTCTACTGTGATGCGCTGCCCCCTCAGTGTGTGTCCCCCAGGGGCCCCTTGCCCTGCTAGGCTAGCAGAAGTGGAGCCGCCGCTGTAGAGCGTATGTCTTCTGCGAGCATGAGAGGGCCTGGCCAGATTGAACTGTGTGGGTGATTTTCCCCTCAAGCCTGGCACATGTAGAGCTCTCCAAAGGCCATAGAGACACAGCGGTAATAAGTGTCACTGGCTGAAGGCGTCAAGCTCTAATTGCCTAGTGTTACTGTGGAATTACTGCACCTTACTTCTGTCCTTTCTGACCCAGTCCTTTTAACCATATTCTAGTCTCATGCTCCTTTTGGTTGATGTGGAGTCAGCTGATTTAATTTCACAAATGATGAAACTTGACTAGCCTGACTTTCTTTCTTTAGGCACCGTCTCCTATAGTGCCCTCCTGTTTCCCTAACTCTCCTGTCTACTCCTTGCTACATCTCTCTTTCAGGATTGCCGCAGAGCAAAGTAGTAGGTTGGCAAAGTATAGGAGCCTGCGGTAAAGGCCTGTTTTCTAATAACAAAGGGCCAGTCTTCCAGGCTGAAGTAAGGGCATCTCTATGGACTGCATCCCAGTGCATCCCCATTGCCCTGTATAATGCATGGCTGTGTGGTGCAGTGCTCACTCACCAGCGTCTTGCTCATCCCACCATAAAATCATCTTTGCTCACCTTTTCCATCCTGTCCATGTCACCAGTTATTAATCTTAATATTGCCTGCCATTGTACATGGTTATTCTAAAGATGCAATGTGTGTGGCGCTTCCTCATTGGCTAAGCTCTGCATTATCCTATCATCCTCATTGTTCTGCAGTTCATATTCTGTTGCGGAGAAATCCTGTCCACTTCATCTTTATGCTGGAAAGAAATGCATGAAGTTTCTTACGTCGGATGTGATTTTAGTGTATCCAGGACTTCTCATGCAGGCTTTACATTTTAAGATCTCATTTCAGTTTAATTTAGTGCCCAATAGAAATGAATTGTAAATAATGTATTGTCACTTTTTTATTGTAAAAATGTTTCTAAACACTTCTACATTAATGTGGATGCTACCATGGTAAAGGATAATGATGAGTAAGAAAGATGCGCGCACAAATATCATACTGTAATTTCTAAATGGTTGACCCGATTTTTATGGATGACAATACCATCAAATGAAAGCCGACATCTACTTTAACCTCCATAGTCATTGTATAATTTCAAATCCAAAGTGCTGGTGTACAGAGCCAAAACATGTCTCTGTCCCAATACTTTTGGAGCTCACTGTAGATTTTATTTTTTTAAAGGTCTTTGTCTGATAATTAACATGTACAAGAAACATACTAATGTATCTATTTTCTTCTCTGGCAGAATTGCAAGTAAATGATGACCGAAGATTGGAGACAAGATGCTTACGTAGTTCTTGGTTTTTGAAGGAGTCATTTAAGGGCACATCAACCATCAGACTGTCATCAAAGGCATGTTATTCCATGAATCCAATAGAACATTTGAAATGCAGTTTGACTTCATTTGAAAGTAAATGTTAACTCTACCGAGACCTTTGATTTTATCGGACAGATGCTTACTGACACAGATGCTCCTACTGAGGTCTGTAACACTAATCATCCTTGCACTTCATTTTTGTTTGACTGTTTTGCAAATGCCCTTTTTAAAATATTTGTTTTTATAATGGGCTTGGGGATATAATTTTGTGGTTTCATAATGAAATGTGGATGGATTTTTTTTTCCTTTTTTTTTTTTTACATTCATGTTGCCCATCTTACCACTGCTTTGTAAAAAGTTGCATCAAGAAGGTAGCCATTAATTTTACAAGGCCTTTTGATAGAAGTTGATTGAGGTGGCTTCACTGACATGTTCATCGTAAGTCTGTAATTATTTGCTTGTCTCCTCACTGAATTACATGTGGAGGATGTGAGCTATTCACTCATTACAATAAAGACCCCCCCCCCCCCCCCCCCCCCCCCAGAATAAAATGGGCAGTCCTAGAAAATCTGATGTTTTTGTAATTAAAGAAATGGGGATTAATTTCAGTGTACTGCTGTTTCTTATTGGTGCAATACACACTAATTCTATCATACTCAAGTCCTTGAAATAATAGTGCCTATAAAATGTATTTGTTTGTTGGAAGAAGGAAGTCAAATTAATGCACTAGACTCAAATCAAATCTCTTTGCTTTATTGTGAAAACTGTGGTTACATATCCTTTAGTACAATTGTTTTCCAGAGTGTTTGAACTGAGCGACATTGATTTCCTTGACTCAAAGCTTTGATAGGAAAATAGCTTTTAATTTATTATTTTGACATTTTCAGGTCATTAGGGTTGGAGATAAACACTTCTTGTCTTCACTTTGTCCTCGCTTACATTCACTACATAGAAGTCTGGAAGAGAACATTTTAAGTAGGAATGTCAGTTCAATCACAACTATGCATTTCCACGAGACACATTTCACATGTTACAATTTGGCAACATATGTGTATGCCCTGAAGGCTTACAGTCTGCAGTGAGATCATGATTTCCAAACCATGTACTGGGTGGGAACTGTACCTTGGCTTCTTGAAATTGTTTTGCTGTCCCCTGTAACTCTGTTTTCTCTGAACAGATGTCAGGTCCTGTTTGTAGGTGCCCTCGTAAATGTCTGACTGGCATTTCACATTATAGCTCCGGCCTTCAACTCTGGGTTTGAAAAAAGAAAGAGTAGAATAAGTACAGTATAAACATTTTTAGTGCTTCTATACTTATTTATAAACTGGGTGGTTTGAGTGCTAATTGGCTGATAGCTGTTGTATATCAGACATACCACAGGTATGACAAAACATTTATTTTTACTGCTCTTATTACGTTGGTAACCAGTTTATAATTGCAATAAGGCACCTTGGGGTTTGTGATGTATGGCCAATATACTGCAGCTAAGGACTGTTCAGGCACTCCGCGTTGTGTCGTGCGAAGAACATCTATTAGCCGCGGTATATTGGCTTTATACCAAACCTCTGGCCTTATTGCTTAACTATAGTATATCCTTACTGACAGATTGCATAAACAGCTCCTACTCACTGTAGCCGTTTTCCCATGATGCTCTGTAGGAACTTCCTGGCTGAGATTTGACCTAGAACCTTCCTGTAGCTGTTGGTAAAGATAGCATCAGCATGTCTTCCTGATCTGAGATGAAAGATGGGAAGGAGCACATGACCATTTCATGGATAGATGTATAGAATTTGAAAGTTCAGTCATTGCCTTGATTCCTTTTTGTTGTATAACAACAAAAGCTATTTCAGATTTTGGGGTGGCACTGACCGCAGTTCGGCTTTTTGCGTCAAGGGTGTGCTGTTTTCTTCCAGCAGTTGCATGGGATGCTCTATAGAGGAGGTCAACAGGATGGACGTGTCCCTCTGACCAAACCTGGGGGAAAAACACGTCACATAAATATGGTATGACGTGTCCACCCACTGTGCAAAACTGTTTGAATCAAAGTTGTTTCCACATTTCAACCCTAAAAATCTAATGTGATGAAGTTGAATCAACTGATTGAATTTGCAAAAAGTCATCAAGGTAAGGGCATTAGGTCTTTTTTTTTAGGTCTTTTAACCTAAATCCAGTGACACAGTGAAATTTTTGAATTCACATTAGTTGACAGCTCATCCAAATGTAAATCAAAACTAGACGTTGAACTGACGTCTGTGCCCAGTGGGCAGTCAGACACTTTTTGTGAGATTTCACTTAGATTAAGTTCGGAATAACAATTTCAAGAGTATAACATCGAAAGACCTGCATCATTATACCGAGAGCGTTGCCGTTTCTAAAAGGACATATTTGGGTGTTTATGGAGGCCTTTTTAATGTTTTATCTCGGCAACTACAGGACAAGCTTGAGGAAGTGTATCACTGGTGCGCTAACTTTCGCAAAACCAAGTGAAATCGCAACAACAAAAATGTCTGGGCAGCTCTTATCTTTATAGGGAGTTATAAAGATAACATTCAAAATGATCGTAAACAACAACCATATTTCAAATGCAATTATCTCAATTGTAGTTAGGTCAAGTGACCATTTTCAGTAGATGTGTTTTTCTGCATATGCATAACAATGGTCTCATATTTTGCCCCTGAATGCTGTGATTAGTGTGCTGTGCAAATGTTACACATTTTAGTGACTAATCCAGACATCTTGACCCTTGTTAGCATAATAAAAAGACAGGGCACACACTATGACAGGCACACTGACCCCTGATAGATTTAGAGCATGGTGTTCAGAGACAGACTGCTGGCTGCAATTATTCTCTGTTTCTTTCTGCTCTCTCTTGGCAGTCCAGTCTTTGTCTGTTACTAACCACACCTCATGTTCATTCCATTGTTACATCGTCCATCAGTGGGATGAAGCATTACATCATTTTTTTCAGCAGCACAGGGTGAAAATTGAATTCTTGGAAAGGGAGCTAGCAGAGAGTATTTGTGTATACCTGGCCCCTGGTCAAGGAGACTGGGGGCAGAGTAGGGGGGATAACTGCAGTTCAGGTGTGGATCATTCCACTCAACAAGCTCTGCGTCATTTGCCTGTTTAACAAGAGGGTTAGTAACACATTTTACTGAGTAGGTTCAGTTACTGTTCCCCAGAGATTGGTATTAGAACACTTACACATTGGAGTGTTGTAAATGTCACTCAAAAGGCAATGCACACCACTACTGACATAGCTACTAGGGGTTCATGAAAAGCTAATTGATTCAAAATGTAATTTAATCATATGACAAGTGGCAAAACTATTTTGGATGCTCTAGCAGTAATCTACTAGAATCATAAATAACTCTTTTGAATTCAAGTTCATTATGGTTAGTGAGCTTTAACAGTTGCAATCATATTAATATTTAATTATTTAAACTCAAGTAGTATCAGCATGCTTTTTTTAGATAGCAAACTTAAAATGTATTATCAGAAACATTTTCTAAATAATAATTATATTGGACAATTCATCATACAACGCATGTTAGATACAATATTTGTCAAATTAGCATGTTGGTTTATATTTGACACATTTTAATGCTATTAAAATTACTTTAAATGTTTAAACAAAATTGTTATCATGCAGATTGATTGGATTCTTACCTAATAGATGGGTAGAGTGGGGCAACTGATACAGACATCACCAGACAGCAGAAAACGAGCAGTACAGCTCTATCCATCATCATGACTAGTTCTGGAAAACAATGGCCAGCAAGAAGAAATGGCAGTGTTAAAATTACATTTGAAAAAACGCTGAAGCCAGTTTTCCTCACTTGGCACCTGACCTGATATCACTACAGTAGACAATGAGTTCTCTAGGAGAGGTAGACTTGAAGCCTTGCTATATTGTTCTGATGGTTTATTTGATTTTTCAGTGTAGCAATATGTAACTACATTTAAGTAAATATTTGCTATAATGTGAAGTGTCTTTATCCACTAAATGGGTAACTTTACTCAGGTAATATATTTTTTGTTTGATGTTCCAACCAATAAATAATTAAAGCACAAACGTGTAGTGATTTGCATTTGATAGCTAAACATCCACGTATGATTGATGTTAACAATAGAAATGTTATATTTAAAATTAAAAAAAGTGATTGACATATAGTTAAAAAGTTTACAATATCAATGTATGTAATCATATCATCAAATGGTCTTCTTGACACACAAACACCATCAAATCTGAAACATAAAGTTAGTTACCTTAAAGTTACCTGGATTAAGTGTGCGTTATTTCTATTGGGTCCTTCTCCTGCAGTCCTTGATGTCAGTTCAGGTCATCATCTCAGAAGAAATGCTGGAACAGCTTTTTGTGGACATCACTCTCTGAATAAACCTTTTAAACCAACCCATCAAAGACACCAGTGACATCACCTCTGATGTTAAATTCGCTCTCTCCTCTCTGTCTGTATGTCCCACTCCCCCCCTCTATCGCTCTCTTTATCTCTCTCTCTTCCTTTCACCGTACTGGTTGAGGTATGCTTTAGATTTCTCTCCCTTCTCTTTCATTGGCCATTTATCTATATGTTTTATTTGTTTAAATACATCTGGAATATAATGTATATTTATAGAACCGTTTTTCTGTAGTTCTGTACAGAATACTTCAAGGTGCACAACGATGGCACTGTCACAGTGGAACCTTTTGTAAAATAGTTGGTTCAAGACGGACCGCAATATTGTACGTCCTTGAGGACGCGATTGACTGACGGCAGTTGTTTAACACATGAGACGTGAAGATCACGCTGGCAAATTTCTTTGTGTACCGAATGACAATTTGAGGATTAAAACGACTTCAATAGGGCAAATGTAGTATTCAACCGACAATGATGACATACGAAAGCTGCAGCACCTGCTGAGTACAAATTCGGAGGGCTCTTTTTCAGATGTCAAGCCACTAACGTTAGCTGGCTAACTTGAGCTATTTTGAACATTGTTTTCACGTTTTCACCCATTGCAAAAATGTCGCGGTAATTGACGTTATAGACGTATTTGACAAACATGAGAAACACCAACCGTTTAAGACCTATTTTTCTTACTTTTGAACAATGGTTACCTAGATGGAGCTTGCAACACAGATTGTGTTGTTCAAAGCCAGTCAGCGTTCATTCTAACGAGGAGAGCAGGGCAGATCAATTCAAGACTCAAATAGCCACAGGTCCAAGATTTCATGACTTTGTCAAGGGAGCTTCTGTCAACAAACAGCAACCTGTTATCACTGATGATTTGATAGACACTGACAAGCATGCATATCTTCCTGAGGACTCAGAAATTGGGAACTCTAGGACAGGTTTGTGCACAGCACTTTCACATCACGGATAGCAAAAAAGTCGTCTTCTGTTAATGACCGTTTAAATAATGCATGTTGATTTATTTTTTTACAGTGTGTTTTGAAACCTATGGCTGTCAGATGAACGTCAACGACACAGAAATTGCCTGGTCAATATTGCAGAAGAAGGGATATCAACGCACAAGTGATGTCGCTGAGGTACACATGACTTTCACTTTTTAGGAGGATTAAAATGTGCATTACCAAATATTTATATTGACAGAAACCTGTGGTTTAAATATACATTTTATCTCTTTCAGGCTGATGTTGTCCTCCTTGTTACATGCTCCATAAGGTAAAGTTCGAAGTCTTTTTGGGACAGGGAGGCATTTTTACTTAAGTTTTGTTCACTGAACTTTCAACATACTCAAGCAAGGTTTTCCCTGCTCTGCTTCGCACAGAGAAAAAGCAGAACAAACAATCTGGAACAGACTACAGCAACTCACAGCCATGAAGAAAAGACGCTTAAAGACCCGCGTACCCATGAAAATTGGAGTCTTAGGTGAATGAGTTACAGTCTGACTTGTGACTGATACATTTGATGTCCCTGTCTGAACCGACACTCTAGGATCAACACAGCATTCATGCTGGCTCTGATCCCCTGTATTTTTGTGGCCCCAGGTTGCATGGCCGAGAGGCTGAAGTCTGAGCTGCTGGAGAGGGAGAAGCTGTTGGATGTTCTGGCTGGTCCAGATGCATACCGGGACCTTCCTCGCCTCCTGTCTGTGGCCCATGGTGGTCAGCAGGCTAGCAACGTGCTGCTGTCGCTAGAGGAGACATATGCTGATGTCATGCCAGTTCACCACTCCCCCCAGGGTTACAGCGCTTTTGTGTGAGTGTCTCTCTGACTGTCTGTCACATCTTGTACAGCTAGGCAAGTGTTTATTTGTCAGGTTGAATGTACTCTGGTGCATTTGACCATTTACGATCAGAAGAGTTACACAGGACCCTAGAATTGCATATAGAATTGAATACAGGACATTGACCTTGATCCTGCATCCTCATGTCCCTCTCTGCTTTATAGGTCCATCATGCGAGGGTGTGATAACATGTGCAGCTACTGCATTGTCCCGTTCACTCGAGGTCGAGAGAGGAGTCGACCAGTGTCCTCTATCCTTGAGGAAGTCCATATCCTGTCGGAGCAGGTCAGTGTTTTAAATGTCTCTCAGGTGTGCAGTTACCTCTCTTGTTTGTGTCTTAATGGACTGTATGCAGGCTTTTTAAAAACATTTTTTTATTTATTTTACCGTTATTTTACCAGGTAAGTTGACTGAGAACACGTTCTCATTTGCAGCAACAACCTGGGGAATAGTTACAGGGGAGAGGAGGGGGATGAATGAGCCAATTGTAAACTGGGGATTATTAGGTGACCATGATGGTTTGAGGGCCAGATTGGGAATTTAGCCAGGACACCGGGGTTAACACCCCTACTCTTACGATAAGTGCCATGGGATCTTTAATGACCTCAGAGAGTCAGGACACCCGTTTAACGTCCCATCCGAAAGACGGCACCCTACACAGGGCAGTGTCCCCAATCACTGCCCTGGGGCATTGGGATATTTTTTTTTTTAGACCAGAGGAAAGAGTGCCTCCTACTGGCCCTCCAACACCACTTCCAGCAGCATCTGGTCTCCCATCCAGGGACTGACCAGGACCAACCCTGCTTAGCTTCAGAAGCAAGCCAGCAGTGGTATGCAGGGTGGTATGCTGCTGGCTTAAGCTATTCTTAGCATTGCTGTGTTTTTGTTCTGTACCAGGGCGTGAAGGAGGTGACCCTGTTGGGTCAGAATGTGAACAGCTACAGGGACACATCAGAAGAACAGTTCTGTAGTTCAGAGCCAGGCCAGCTGAGCCGGGGCTTTAGGACGGTGTACCGAGCCCGGCCCGGGGGCCTGCGCTTTGCTGACCTGCTGGACAGAGTGTCCCTCATAGACCCGGGCATGAGAATCAGGTTCACCTCCCCTCATCCCAAGGACTTCCCTGATGAGGTACAAATGGAGTCCAAAGGCAAACTGACGTTTCTAGTATTGGGATTATATTGTTATTCTAATAGTCTGTAAGATTGTAAAGAATGCACTTTGTTCTTATTCTGTTCACTGCTACACACATACACTAATCTCAAGCAAAAATGTAAGGTAAACATTTGACCATTGAAGGATATACTTAAGCAATAAAGCACGAGGGGGTGTGGTATATGGCCAATATACCACGGCTAAGGGCTGATCTTACGCAACTACGCAACGGGGGGTGCCTGCATACAGCCCTTAGCCGTGGTATATTGGCCGTATACCACAAACCCCAGAGGTGCCTTATTGCAATTATGAACTGGTTAACAATGTAATTACAACAGTAAAAATACATGTTTTGTCATGCCCGTGGTATATGGTCTGTCAGCCAATCAGCATTCATGGCTCGAACCACCCAGTTTATAAAGTAGATTTTTCTCAGCATTGAAAAGTTGACGTGGACATTGTGACCCTGGTGTTTGTGTGTAGGTGTTGCAGCTGATAAAAGAGAGGGCGAACATCTGTAAGCAGATCCACCTCCCGGCTCAGAGTGGCAGCAGCACAGTCCTACAGGCCATGCGGAGGGGGTAATACATCTCTTCTGTTTCAGCTTTTACTCTGCTCTCAAATAGAAATGTAACGACATCCATGGAAACAGATTCAAATATGTTCGTCGTCTTAATTGTGTCCATTTTGGAAATTTCAGCTATAGTAGAGAGGCTTACCTGGAGCTTGTGGATAACATCAAGAGAATAATCCCAGGTAGACCACCTCAACTTGTTTATACGTTTCTTTGTGATGAATAGTTGCTGTGAATTCAGGTAACCGTTGCAGACTGGTTCGGCTATGCACATTGGCTGCATGCCAACGACATCTTGAGTAATATGCTTTTCAAAGCACCAACTGTCTTATTGCCATTGGGTCAGTGACGGTTCAGTCCTGTGTGTCTGTCTCAGGGGTGAGCCTGAGCAGTGACTTCATCTCTGGGTTCTGTGGGGAGACAGAAGAGGACCACCTGCAGACCCTGTCTCTGATCAGGGAGGTGCGCTACAACGTGGGCTTCCTCTTTGCCTACAGTATGCGGAAGGTCCGTTCAACTCCATTAACGTACTGGAAATGATTCCACATGTTCTGTCAATACCATTGGTGTAGAGCATGGGTTCGCAACCATAGTTTTTTCCCCCGGAGGTCTATAGAGTTTGTGTTACGAAGTCCAGGCCCCTCTAAATTAGACAATATTTTCAAGAGTAAATTAAATGTCATTTATTGTGTTAATGCCGTATATCCTGTGTACACTGCTGTGTCTTCTCTCCCAGAAAACCCATGCGTTCCATCGTCTTCAGGACGACGTGCCAGCGGAGGTGAAGCAGCGGCGGCTCAAGGAGCTCATCTGCATGTTCAGGGAAGAGGCCACCAAGGTCAACTCCGCCCTCATCGGCTGTACACAGCTCGTCCTAGTGGAGGGAGTGAGTACCATTTTCTTCTGCTCTTGAAATAAAGCGCTCTCCTCATATCTTGGGCCCAATGCTTGGCCTTTCCACCTGACCTGATGGGGAGAAACTGCTATGCCTACTTATTATATGGTTACTATTAGCATAATGTACATCTTTAAATAGAAATTAATTGAGCCATGAGCCCCTGCTCCCCACACCTCAGACTTACCCTGCATGGTGAGACTAGCAATTTAGACCTGACCGATTCATATTTACCCGTGGCATGCAAACGTAGTATTAAAGCAGGTCGAGCCAACGAGGATTCAAAATTCGCCCGGGCGACTCATGTAAAGCCCACTTTAATTCACATATAGGCAATGGTACTTAATTGTCCCACATCGTTCCAATTTCAATTGACCTTGTTTTCATGTCCCACCAGGAGAGTAAGAGATCAGCTCAGGATCTGTGTGGGAGGAACGATGGCAACGTGAAGGTGATTTTCCCTCGGCGGGAAGTGGCTGGTCAGCCCACTGACACACACACTTCCCCCATCAACCCGGGAGACTATGTCCTGGTCAAGGTACACTTTCATTCTGCCGTAGCTGTTTCATACGACATTTTCTATCACACTTAGTCACAACAAGACTTCTCTCTTTCAATTATTCTGTATGTATGAAAAGCTTTGCTTTGATGGATGTTTATTTAAGTGCTTAGGTCCTTATAAGGGCTTAAGTAGTTATTTTCAAGAAATAAGCCATTTTAAAGGTAATTGGGCACCATGCTTAGAACTGCGCTGTTCCTGCCCTGTGGCTGACTGGCCTGTCTCCCATACAGATAGAATCAGCCAATTCCCAGAGCCTGAGAGGACACGCCCTCAGCCACACCTCTCTGAGTGACTCAGCCACACGTTTACCTGACCACCGCCATGATGGACAACTGGCTTCAGTCGCTAGACACGGTGTCTAGTCCTCTGTACCCTGAAAGTGAGTGTGGAGTGGACGTCTTCTGTGGCACCACGACGCAGATGTAACATCGACAAAGATCCAATCCAGAGACAACTGACTGAAGAAGACTTTTGTCAAATAAAATAAAAAAGCTTTATTGTGATTTGTTTAATTATACAAATATATTCATTATAAATTGGACGAAAGTGGAACACTGAAACGATTGAAAGATATTTAAGAATGTGGTGTATTGTTATGTATAATAGATTTAGATTTTTAAATGTTAATTGCATGTCTCGTTGGTTTGATTTGATTGTTGATTTGCAGTGAGATTTACATGGCACTTATCATGTGAACTGAACGTCTGTCCCAATCAGCATGTAGTCCTGAAGAGAGAAAAGCAACAGTAGCTTGTCAAATATAGGACACACACTGTTTATAGTATAGGAGATATTGTAAATGATAGATGTTGGTAGCACTGAGCTCTTAGATATAATGTACCTTCAGGACCTGCAGCTGGGTGTTGACAAGGTTCATCTTTCCAATAGACGGAAGGGGAAAACCCTTCTCTAGGCGAGCTATAGGATAAAAACACAGTGGTTAATCATTGCAGAAACAATTAATCTGTCTTTCCACCAATACACTCCTCAAATGGAATCTTAGTCAAAGAAAACTTGATTTCAACAAAAAAAAAACATGTTTTCCAACCTCGAGGTTAAATTTAAAAAATGAACTAACAGGATGGATGACTTCATCTTAAATCATTCATAAATCCCCTAGTGACAGGGGGATTAGAAGCTTGTGTGCCACAGGGAGGGTAATTGAATGCAAGTTTCACCCAAAAAATGAAATAGTTAACATTTCTCGCCTGTATGCGTGACAGGGTTGACGTGTTATGCTCGACCCACTCAGTTGTTCACCACAAAACACCAGAAAATGGCTGAAAAGAGTAGAACCTGCTTTTACACTCTGATTTGACTATTAGATGTTCAATGTTTCTTTCAACATTTTTAAAAAGGAATATTTTCACCATATTGAAACGAGAGTTCAGGGTTGACCTTAAAATGAGGGACAGACGTAAATGAATCACTAATCACATTAAATAAATAATATTCAGAAATGACTTAGTCAAAGTGATAAGAGAATTTTGTTCTCCAGGTTCATAACCCAATTTAAATACATTACTCAGTCTGCAAACCAGAATTTGTAAGATCCTGGTCGAATGAAACAGGAGACCCAGCTAAATAGTCAAAAAGGTTTATTCACGGAACGTTCTAAAGTCAGGAATACAAAACAATTCATTTTATACTGACTTCTCACGCCCACACATTCACAACCATACGCACACACACACACATGCATACAAACAGACGCACACACACACATGCATACAAACAGACGCACACACACACACACACCCATAGAAACAGACACACACACATGTCCTGCTACCCAGCCACCAGAGATTAGTGACCTTGTCCTTGAGACATACTCCCCGTTCTCTCCCAAATCTCTAGTCAGGTCGGCACCGGGCTCAGACAGTCTGTGTTTACAATACCATAAAGACATTGTCTTGACCCTAATTCTGACTAGACTACACATTTATTGATTGGATGTTATACATTCTAATCACTTCCATACAATTATATGTTTCAGGGCGGAATATTCTAATCATTCAATTAACCGATAATTCTCACCTAACACAAAGCAACAAAATATCTAGGGTTTTACAATGATGGTTAATTAAACTTGGAGAAATTGGGGAATTAAATGGGTTAAAATCTTCCTAGAAGTGACAGATTTATTGTATTCTCCATGTGGTTGATATTAATGGGCACTTTATTTAATTTAACAGGCTTTTAAAATTCAATATTGGTGCACAATTTCCACCTAAAATATCAAAAGAGAGGATAAATATAAATAATCAAGGAAGGAAAGCACTCACCATTGACCTTTGGTATCACAGCCACTTTCAGAACCATCAGGAAGATGTTGTCAAGAGATCGAACCTGTTTCAGTGTTTAGATTCAGTGTGTTTAAGTGTTTAAAAAGCTATTAATATTCATGTTACAAGCTCTGAATATGTCATTCTTACCTGAAACTGTCCCACATAACTCGTTTCCAGAGTCATCTCAATTCTGTGAAAAGAAGACCGCATTCAATTTCTTTTGTCAGTTCCAGAAAAATGATTTCTTCCCCTTTTGCACCCGTGTAGACAATCATACTCACTTGTTCAGACTGACAGCCCCGGCCAACTTCACCCCGGTCACGTACAGTCGCGCACTGACACTACCCTCCTGTAGTGAGAACAGAGAGCTTGTAGAGTTATGTATCACTCTGACAGTCTGACCTACGGCATTCTACCTCCTGATTGAGTGACTGACATAGTGACTGACTGACCATGTTGAGGACGAAGAGGGGAGAGAGGGTGGTGTTGGGCTGGATGGCGTAGGCTGTCACGCTGCCACTGGCCTGGACAGTCACGTTGTTGGGCTCAAAGAAGATGGTGGGCTCTTTCACCGTCTTCACCAGCAGCTTCATCATCATGCCAGGGAAACGCTTGGATATCTGAGCACAGAAGAACATCTTCACTCTTCTGACCTGAGAAGAACACTCATGGTATCTTTACTTAGATGTTTGAACAAAGGCATGTTTCTGTTTGTAGAGGGACAGTAATGTCATTCTGTACTATTCTGAATATTGTGAGGTAAAATGAAGACAATGGTGGGTTGTGTTTATCACCTCTGGAATGAAGGCCCCAAACGTTCTGGTGTTCAGCCGAATGGGAGAGCTTGGAGGGATCTGTCAGGAGAAAATAGAGAGGAGGACTCTGTATCACTCTGTGGACGAGTCTGGAACAAACACGTTTGCAGTTGTGAAGGGATCCTCACCATATCATCGGTGATATAGAGGCTAAGTGCTCCAGCATTGTTGTACACGAAGCCTGCAGAGTTGGTGGTGAAGGCTGAGATTCCGATGTAGAGCATGTTGTTGACCTGAGGAGGCAGGGAGAAGGGCGTGGGGGAGAACGGAGGCTCCTGGTGCTTCCCAATGTTGTAGAACTCACCCTGCAGAGATAGAGAGGTTTGACCTTTATGCCTCTTGCTTGTTTACACCTTTCAACGGATACATTTGTAGTCGGAAATCTGGAGTTCTCACCTTCAAGCTGAAATCAATGGAAGCATTTGAAATGGTGGGTGATGTCACCATGGAATATTCAACTTCAGCATACTTGTCCACTTTGGCTAGAACTTCAAAATGGCAGAATAATAGATATATATTTTAATCAATTTAGTAGCCTATGAATTACACAACAATGAACTAATCGATTCATTATCATACGTTCTTATGTACAAGTTGTGTTTCGAACTGCTTTGCTTTATCTTGGCCAGGTCGCAGTTGCAAATGAGAACTTGTTCTCAACTAGCCTACCTGGTTAAATAAAGGTGAAATAAAAAAATAATAAAAATACCATTGAGAGTTTTGAGGTGTGGGTTCATGTCAGTAATAGTATCAGCCACTAGGGGACAGATCTGTAACAATGAAACAGCGATTATTATTGCCAAGAGAACAGAAGAAGAATAACCAGTTGTGTTTGTTGAAGTGAGTCAAAGAGGAAGTGAGATCAGTCAGAGAGGAAGAGAGTTATTGGTTGAGTTTGCGGTCTGGCATTACACTGTCTCTCACCTGTTTCTGCAGAGAACTGCGCAGGGCCTTGTCAATGTAGGTACTGAAAAGGTTGTACAGCCAGCTGGGAAACAAGAACCAAAGCACAATAAATCCACATTGCAATCATTTTATGACACTGCGGTTTGATTAGGCTTCCTTATTCGGTAACATGCATTCTCACAAAGTTTTTAGTGGACTGTAGTTTTTTGTGCAGCTTTATAGTCTAGTTACCTTGCTCCACCATGGAACTTGATGCTGGCACTGCCCACGTTAGCCACACAGTTGACACTGCTGACCGTTGGCCTGCCAGTCTCATCACTCTTGATTGTAATACTGTCAGTGACGGTGAGTCCATTCACCTCCAGGTCGAAGGAGCCACTGTCTTTACTAGATTGTTACCGAGAAAATAAGGATTGTGGATCGAGTCCTTTGTTTTATAGACAGACCCAAGAGAAAATTGTGCAGTGTTGTTCAAACCTTGTCCTGGGGATGTACTGGGTGTGTAGCAGTGGAGGCTGCTGAGGGGAGGGAGGACGGCTCATAATAATGGCTGGAATGGAGTCAACGGAGTGGTATCGACCATACAGAAACCACGGACTCTGTTCCAGCCATTATTATGAGCCGTCCTCCCCTCAGCAGCCTCCACTGGTGTGCAGTCTTTAGTTCCAGCTTGCTTGGAACAATCCAGCTGGTCCCGAGGATGCACTTACATGAAACTGAGATATCGGATCTTCCAGTTCCCATGCAGGCTGATGAAGGCATTAGTAATGCTTAGGCTGATTCCAGTATCTGGCACCAGTGCCAGAGCAGAGTTCGGCAGTCCCAGATTCACTATCGTTATTCTGGAGGATAAAATTGAGTATTGTGAACACTGTAATATTTGTAAGCACAGTTGACTATATCAACAACAATTTACATGAGATATGCAGATCAATGCAATATATTGGATTTACTCCCTTACCCTGTCAAACTGTACTTGACCTTGCCAATGGGAGCAACTCGCTCTGTCCCAGAGAGGTCTGGGACCTTCATGGTCTTGAGTTTCTGCTGCAGAGATGCCATCCCAATCTGTTTGCCTGTGAACAAGACAGGATAGCAGGGGATTGGGACAGAATGATCACAACACACAAACACACACATTTAGCTCTATTGCCCTTGCCTTACACCTACCATATTCAATGCCCTTCTCTGTGAGTTTGACCTTGACTCCAGGGTTGGTGGCCAGAACTAAGTGGACGAGAGCCAACAGAGGCAGCCAACAGCATGGAGACATCTTGACAGCAGTCACCTGTATGGGGGACAAACCAACAATAATATATATATTCTACATTGCAGGTGAATTGTTTGTCATAATAGAAATGGCAACATTCTTCAGACATTTGGGCTTCCCCAAATGCGATGTGACAGGGGGGGGGGGTTTGATTCTGAGCTGACATGGAATAGTTATAATATGGTCATATCATGGATAATTTAGCTATCCAGTCAATCCGGAACTTTGAAAGTTTCTTTAAGTGCAGTCAGAAAAACCATCAAGCGCTATGATGAAACTGGCTCTCATGAAGGAAGACCCAGAGTTACCTCTGCTGCAGAGGATAAGTTCATTAGAGTTACCAGCCTCAAAAGTTCAAACAAATGCTTCACAGTGTTCAAGTAACAGACACATCTCAACATCAACCTTCATGGTCAAATTGCTGCAAAGAAACCACTACTAAAGGACACCAATAAGAAGAAGAGACTTGCTTGGGCCAACAAACACGCGCAATGGACATTAGACTGGTTGAAATCAATCCTTTGGTCTGATGAGTCCAAATTGGAGATTTTTGGTTCTAACCTCCGTCTTTGTGAGATGCAGAGTTGGTGAACGGATGATCTCTGCATGTGTAGTTCCCACTGTGAAGCATGGAAGAGAAGGAGGTGTGATGGTGCGGGGATGCTTTGCTGGTGACAATGTCAGTGATTTATTTAACATTCAAGGCACGCTTCCTAGCATGGCTACCGCAGCGATACGCCATCCCATCTGGTTTGCGCTTACTGGGACTATCATTTGTTTTTCAACAGGACAATGACCCAACACATCTCCAGGCTGTGTAAGGGTTATTTTACCAAGAAGGAGAGGGATGGAGTGCTGCATCAGATGACCTGGCCTCCACAATCACCCGACCTCAACCCAATTGAGATGGTTAGGGATGAGTTGGACCGCAGAGTGAAGGAAAAGCAGCCAAAAGTGCTCAGCATATGTGGGAACTCCTTCAAGACTGTTGGAAAAGCATTCCAGGTGAAGCTGGTTGAGAGAATGCCAAGAGTGTGCAAAGCTGTCATCAAGACAAAGGGTGGCTACTTTGAAGAATCTCAAATATAAAATATATTTTGATTTGTTTTACACTTTTTTGGTTACTACATGATTTCAGTGGGAGCTGTTGTCGGGAGCTTCATGAAATGGGTTTCCATGGCCGAGCAGCCGCACACAGGGGAAAACGCTCAGTTCTGCCTCTGTATGGACAAATACTTCTTGTTTTGTTGCACACAGCTTCCCTGACACCATCAACACTTGGGGAAACAAAGTCCCATATTTCATATCCTTTTAAAGAGGAGTTGCACAATCTTGGGCTTGCCAGTCAGAAGGGCAAAAAAGAAAACTGAACTGGTATCATTATCTGACCTCATAATTTTAACAGACCAACAGATGCTCATGCTTAGTACCCCAGTGATCATCACTTTGGAAATGATAACCTCTTTCTGTTGACTGGCAACTGATTCTGAATGACAGACAATCAGATAATGTAATCAGCCACGACAGTGGCCTTACAGGTCCTGATTGGAGCCCTGGGGGATGGGGAAGAAACCCAAATGGTACAATCCAGACTTGATTCACTTTAGGGCTCTGAAAGAGCTGAGTGTTTCTGTCAGAGCTGCAGATAAAGACACATGACCCGTGAGGAGTTAGCGTGAGCTGGGCCTATATTGAATTATGCTTTGCCTGAAATTAACAGAGGCAAGGAAAATAAAGTAGACAGATTTGGCTTGCTAAATCACAGACATGTGACTAGTGCGTTTGAAGGAACTCGGTGTAGAGAGTTGGCTGTTTGTTGAAGGCCCTCTCCACTGGAATTAGTTTTAGGTGGCTTTTCAAATTGAGAATGTTGAAGAAATTCTCAAACCACATATAGACAGTTCCTCAACTACCCAGAGAAAAAGAGAGCACTTTTGGAAAAGCTACTTGGAAAATATAGTTTACCAAGCTACCAAGTACTTTATGCTGGAAGAAGTTAAAGGAACATGTTTTCAAGCTGTAACTTTAAAAATACCGAAATTATCCCCATATGATGCATTTTGCATCAGAATGTATCATATGGGGAGGATTTCTGTTTTCTTTAAGTTATCTATCTTGAAAACTTGATTGCTGCCAAGCAAAACAGTTTGGGACTATGTCAACAATGGACAAATGAAACAAATATGAACCTATCGTTTTAGGGTGGAATTTTCCTTTAAGCTACGCTAAAGCTACCCATAAGAAAAAGATTGTTTGCTTAACTGAAGTTACTTTGAAAAAGTGGTTCACTACATCCAAACTACTTTGTGGAGAATTTTCATATCAAAATTGGAACTATTGTAGAAATCAAAATGCAAAAACATGTGAATGTGTAATTTAGCCTATAACAATGTTTCAAGTGACAATTAGGCAGGTCTGATGCCAAAAAAGAGAGGACATTATTGCCTACTTCACATGTATTTTATTTTTGCAAAAACATATTGTGTAGTTTCAGTAGTTAGCAACAGTACAGCGCTACATGGCAAAAAAAGTTATTCATTACTGATGAAAACACTACCTAGGTTTGAAGCTACTGCAAAATGTAGTTTAATTACTTGTAGTTCACTACTCCCCAACACTGCTTTTGACAGACTGTATAATTTACCACACTGTATGCCACCCACCATCTAGCTTGCTTACTCAGTGGTGATTGATGAGTGACAGCTTTCATAAAATAACACCACGGCACTCTACAATACATTTACCATAAATACCTGCAAAACACACCAACATGGGTTCTCTCATACCCTGACACTTCTTTAAACGCGAGATCACTTTTAAACTGAGAGAAACAGTCTATATGGTATACAGTACTGTTCATAACATATATGAGTTACATTGTATTAGATAAAGCATAATTAGTCATGCACAACTCTGTAGTTACCTTTTGCACTAGTAAGAAAGTGGTGTAGAACTTCTGTTGTTGTTGCACCCTGGCTGGCGGCAGGGCAAAGTGAAAGGGGAAGAGAGGCACACGGCCTTTAATTCACTTCTCTGAACCAGGAAGAGTTGCTTGAGAAATGGAATTACTGAGACTACCCATTCTGTGGATAATGGAGAGGATGGGGCGAATTTTGTGCAAAGGAGGACAATCTAGTGAATGTTAGCTGTTCCCTTAGTTATTTTAACAGACTAATTCATACCATTCAGAGAGGGATTTGTTAAGGATATACAGTAAAGAAAGAGTAAACAATGGAAGGTTTATGAGTAACAATGAAACTTGGTAACATGGTTTGATGCAAACCCAACTAATAATTGCAGTAGTAATGTCTTGTAGTGTATCATTCCGTCATTGACTCTTATCAAGAACAAGAATTACTGTGGTCTGGCTTTTTGAAGGAAGACTGGTATTTTTGCAATACCCTAAGATTTTGATTGTGATAATGAATAACCATCCAAGCAACCAAAACTGGCTTGCGGAAATTAGATATTTTAGGATTTAAAAATGGCTTGTTTTGGTTACAGTAGATGGCAGTCTAACACTATCTGCCCATCATTTCTGAGCCAACCTCCGCATCAAGTCCATATCTGGTGTCCGGAGTACAATTTGTAAAGCAATTAAACCATTAAGTGTAGGTGCTCTTAATAACACATGATTGCTTTAGCCTAATAGATAATTGAATACATTATTTGTAGATATTGATATTGACTTTCTTGTTACTTCACTAATCAGCCCACCAGGTACATCATCACATTTGATCAGGAATCAAGGTAAGACCCAGATGCAGACACGTTGAATTGACAATGGTTTAATATTCCAACAGGGGCAGGAAATAGACAGGTCAAGGCAGGCAGGGGTCAGTAAACTAGAGGTGGGGCAACGGTACTGGACGGCAGGCAGGGTCAGGGAAGGCAGAGGTCAACAATCCAGAGGTGGGGAAAAGGTACAGGTCGGCAGGCAGGCTCAGGGGCAGGCAGGCGGGCTCAGAGTCAGGACAAGCAAGGGTCAAAACCAGGAGAGCGAGAAAAAGAGAGACTGGTTGACTTGACAAACAAGACGAACTGGCAACAGACAAACAGAGAACACAGGTATAAGTACACAGGGGATAATGGGGAAGATGGGCGACACCTGGAGGGGGGTGGAGACAATCACAAGGACAGGTGAAACAGATCAGGGTGTGACACATTTAAGGAATGGTGATCTTGGTGACAATGGTAACAATATGTACGGTATGAGATTATTTCAGATTATCAGGCTTTAATTCAATGTAAATATCATACTAAGCAAACATCAAGATGACTGGAATGATGACTGAAAATACATGTAAAATAGGGATATCAGCAACAAACTAAAAAACAGTCATGCCTCCATAATTATGAATAATTATCACTCTATAATTCATTTCAAATGTCAAATAAAACAAATGAATGTAAATTCATTATGTATGGATAGAAATGTCTCTGAACTTGTGTCTTACTTGCAGTGGGGTAAAGAACTTAAATCAAAAATACTTTAAAGTACTACTTAAGTAGTTTTTTAGTGTCACGACTTCGACCGAGGCAGGCTCTCCTTCCCGTTCGGGTGGCGTTCGGCGGTTGTAGTCACCGGCCTATTAGTTGCCACTGATCCTTTTCTCCCCCTCCGTATGTGTTTATTGGGCGCACCTGTTTTGTATTAGGGTTAATTAGTTGGGCTTATTAGTCATCCGGCCCGCACGTTTCTTTGTGCGGGATTGTTTGTTAGTAAGTAGTGGTGTTTGTTTCGTGCATCTTGTTTGCTGGACTGTGTTCGTTTCCCCCGTGTCTGGGGTTGGTTAAGAAGTACACCCAGTGTGTTAGTAGGGTGGCCTAGTTTTCTCCGTGTTCATTAAAGAACATTTGTTATTGAACCTGCTGTTTCCTGCGCTTGACTTCACACTCCGACACCCAGGCCTTACATTTTGGGTATCTGTACTTTACATTTCTATTCATATTTTTGACAAATTTTACATTTACTCCACTACATTCCTAAAGACAATATGTACTTTTTACTCCCGTACATTTTCTCTGGCACCCAAAAGTACTCTAAACGTTTCGAATGCTCAGGCAGGACATCAATATCGTCCAATTGTCACGACTTCCGCCGAAGTCGGTCCCTCTCCTTGTTCGGGCGGTGCTCGGCGGTCGACGGTCTTCTAGCCATCGCCGATCCACTTTTCATTTTCCATTGGTTTTGGTTTTGTTTCCCACACACCTGGTTTTCATTTCACAATTACTGGCCCTGTATTTAACCCTCTGTTTCCCCCATGTCTTTGTGTGTGATTGTTTATTGTTCAGGTCGGTACGTTTCCGTCAGGTTTTGTCCGGGTGCTGTTTTCATCCGTGTTTTGTGCCAACCGTTATTGTTCGCACATTGGTACTGTTACTTGTGTTATTTTATTGAGTAAAGTGCGTTGTTCACTCACCTCTGCTCTCCTGCTCCTGACTTCATGCACCAGCTACACCCACCGCCTGACTGCATGCACCAGCTACACCCACCGCCTGACTTCATGCACCAGCTACACCCACCGCCTGACTTCATGCACCAGCTACACCCACCGCCTGACTTCATGCACCAGCTACACCCACCGCCTGACTGCATGCACCAGCTACACCCACCGCCTGACTTCATGCACCAGCTACACCCACCGCCTGACTGCATGCACCAGCTACACCCACCGCCTGACTGCATGCACCAGCTACACCCACCGCCTGACTGCATGCACCAGCTACACCCACCGCCTGACTGCATGCACCAGCTACACCCACCGCCTGACTTCATGCACCAGCTACACCCACCGCCTGACTTCATGCACCAGCTACACCCACCGCCTGACTGCATGCACCAGCTACACCCACCGCCTGACTTCATGCACCAGCTACACCCACCGCCTGACTTCATGCACCAGCTACACCCACCGCCTGACTTCATGCACCAGCTACACCCACCGCCTGACTTCATGCACCAGCTACACCCACCGCCTGACTGCATGCACCAGCTACACCCACCGCCTGACTTCATGCACCAGCTACACCCACCGCCTGACTTCATGCACCAGCTACACCCACCGCCTGACTGCATGCACCAGCTACACCCACCGCCTGACTTCATACACCAGCTACACCCACCGCCTGACTTCATGCACCAGCTACACCCACCGCCTGACTTCATGCACCAGCTACACCCACCGCCTGACTTCATACACCAGCTACACCCACCGCCTGACTTCATGCACCAGCTACACCCACCGCCTGACTTCATGCACCAGCTACACCCACCGCCTGACTTCATGCACCAGCTACACCCACCGCCTGACTGCATGCACCAGCTACACCCACCGCCTGACTTCATACACCAGCTACACCCACCGCCTGACTTCATGCACCAGCTACACCCACCGCCTGACTTCATGCACCAGCTACACCCACCGCCTGACTTCATACACCAGCTACACCCACCGCCTGACTTCATGCACCAGCTACACCCACCGCCTGACTTCATGCACCAGCTACACCCACCGCCTGACTTCATGCACCAGCTACACCCACCGCCTGACTGCATGCACCAGCTACACCCACCGCCTGACTGCATGCACCAGCTACACCCACCGCCTGACTTCATACACCAGCTACACCCACCGCCTGACTTCATACACCAGCTACACCCACCGCCTGACTTCATACACCAGCTACACCCACCGCCTGACTTCATGCACCAGCTACACCCACCTCCTGACTGCATGCACCAGCTACACCCACCTCCTGACTTCATACACCAGCTACACCCACCGCCTGACTGCATGCACCCGCTACACCCACCGCCTGACTGCATGCACCAGCTACACCCACCTCCTGACTTCATACACCAGCTACACCCACCGCCTGACTGCATGCACCAGCTACACCCACCGCCTGACTGCATGCACCAGCTACACCCACCGCCTGACTGCATGCACCAGCTACACCCACCGCCTGACTGCATGCACCAGCTACACCCACCGCCTGACTGCATGCACCAGCTACACCCACCGCCTGACTGCATGCACCAGCTACACCCACCGCCTGACTGCATGCACCAGCTACACCCACCGCCTGACTGCATGCACCAGCTACACCCACCGCCTGACTGCATGCACCAGCTACACCCACCGCCTGACTGCATGCACCAGCTACACCCACCGCCTGACTGCATGCACCAGCTACACCCACCGCCTGACTGCATGCACCAGCTACACCCACCGCCTGACTGCATGCACCAGCTACACCCACCGCCTGACTGCATGCACCAGCTACACCCACCGCCTGACTGCATGCACCAGCTACACCCACCGCCTGACTGCATGCACCAGCTACACCCACCGCCTGACTGCATGCACCAGCTACACCCACCGCCTGACTGCATGCACCAGCTACACCCACCGCCTGACTTCATGCACCAGCTACACCCACCGCCTGACTGCATGCACCAGCTACACCCACCGCCTGACTGCATGCACCAGCTACACCCACCGCCTGACTGCATGCACCAGCTACACCCACCGCCTGACTGCATGCACCAGCTACACCCACCGCCTGACTGCATGCACCAGCTACACCCACCGCCTGACTGCATGCACCAGCTACACCCACCTCCTGACTTCATACACCAGCTACACCCACCGCCTGACTGCATGCACCAGCTACACCCACCGCCTGACTGCATGCACCAGCTACACCCACCGCCTGACTGCATGCACCAGCTACACCCACCGCCTGACTGCATGCACCAGCTACACCCACCGCCTGACTGCATGCACCAGCTACACCCACCGCCTGACTGCATGCACCAGCTACACCCACCGCCTGACTGCATGCACCAGCTACACCCACCGCCTGACTGCATGCACCAGCTACACCCACCGCCTGACTGCATGCACCAGCTACACCCACCGCCTGACTGCATGCACCAGCTACACCCACCGCCTGACTGCATGCACCAGCTACACCCACCGCCTGACTGCATGCACCAGCTACACCCACCGCCTGACTGCATGCACCAGCTACACCCACCGCCTGACACCAATTCACGCACTTATCAATATAACACATTGTCATCCCTACAGCCTCTGATCTGGCGGACTCATTAAACACAGATACTGTGTTTGTAAATTATCTCTGAGTGGTGGAGTGTGCCTTGTCTGTCCATAATTTAAAAAACAAGAACATCGTTACTTCTGGTTTGCTTAATTTAAGGAATTTGATGTATAGAATTTACTTATGACAAGTACGACAATTTCGTACTTTTTCTACCACTGCTTACTTGGTAGATTTTGAATGAAGCACCCAGAGGTATGTACAGTAGATTCAGTGTTTTATTCTAATGCTTTCTAGATCAGTGTGTACAGTTTTGGGTCAAGGTAGGCTTTCTTGCTTTTACATGTGGAATATCATAAATCATAAATGTACATATGTTGGAAACTTCTCAGAAGAGGAGAATGAAGTAACAGACAGGAAATATTGTGTATTTATTCAGACTGACTCACTGAGTCACATCATTGAATACTTTAATTTAAGGTAAATATTTCAACAGAAATAAAGTGATTTAACATCACAAGAACCTGGAGAGGTCTCCAAGACATGATACTCTAGTATAAGATACACAATGACTGTCTTTATAAAATGCAATATAACTGTTTTAAAAAAAACAAGGGTTTTTCTATGCAATATACAAAAAAAACTGATCAAATATTGCTAATCACAGAGTGATGATAAAAGGTATAATACCCAGTTTGGGTAAATAATCCTCATGGAGGAACATTGATGCTGTAGCTCAAGTTGATCAATATCAAATATAGAACTGATACATGCTTCACAGAAGATGCTCAATACAATGTCAATATGACTATATCACTACACAAATGTAGAGGCACTAGGTTTATGTCTTATACATTTTGACCTTCAAACAGATCAGTCATAGATAATCACAAACAGATTGATTATATAATATCTATTGTGGGTTAAAAGTTCTCATGGAGGAGTATTAAAGTTATTGTTGATCATGAATATAAAAACACGATCAAAATAATCAACACATTTCACAAAACATTAACGATATTTCAATTATCGATTTGATCATTTTCTCAGAAAACGTTAACTTGTTCAGTACAACTTTAATTAAACGTCTCACAGCAAGACTTTTAAAAACTCCTGCAGAAGATGAAGATTATATTTATTATATTCATTACTGTCCATGAAATGAATCTTAGACCAACATGGTCCATCCATTGTGTTTGTCTGAGTGGAGCTCCAGTCTGTAGGTCTCTACCAGGGCCTCCAGAGGGCGATGCTGACTGGACTCTTCTCTTTGCTGATGCTGTGCTGGGCTGGGAAGCTCAACTGAGGATGGTCACTCCCCCTCCTGTTCTTATCAGAGGATGGCTGCAGGCTCTGGAAGTAACTCAGCAGTCTTCTCTGGGACTGTGTCTTCACCTCATCCTTAGACAGGAAGTGAACAATCTCTTGGACACACCTGGAGTAACCCTGATTGACAGGTGCTGAGCAGGAGGAGGAGCTCACTGGCTGGTTCTGTTGCTGTTGTCTCAGGATGCAAACTGTCATCTCCAGGATGTCGGCTTTGTCCAGCTTGGAGTCGGGCTGCTGGTTGAGGATCTCTGGAACCAGGAGAGACATGAGCTGCTCAATGCTCTTGTTGATATGATCTCTGCATAACTTCTCCACCACTGGCTTTCTTAGCTGCAAGAAGAGACAAGGAGAGGCATTAATAACCTTATTCTGGTATATTACATTATTAAAACAGATTAACAATCAATCAATACAATTGAATAAATGTCATTGAATTTGAATCTTCAATTTACCTTGTTTGTCAGAGTCAGGTTCTCCTTAGATTAGATTATAGTTGAAGTGATTGTAGGTACCATGGCTGGATCTCTGTGCTGTAGAGTTATCTGTGTAGAGAGAATCTGATCTCTACTGGCTTCATCTCTCCTATATATAATCTTGAATCTGCATATGAATGTGTGGGTCTTGGGCTTGTTGGAGTTTCTCACAGTCTGTAGCCAATGGGAGAGCTTGGGAGGACAATGAGGAGTGTGGAAGGACAATGAGGAGTGTGGAGCTGCCACATGCTCAGTGTTCATATTGCTGGGGGACAATGGTCACGTCTCAGGGGAACAGGTGGAGGGGTGGGGGGTGATGGAGAGTGGCTCACAGTGCGCTGTGTGAATCTGGGAAAGTGGTGACCCCCAGACTGCTGCCTGATGTTGGCATCAATGACACTAACAGAGCGCACGTTCATCATTACAACTTACACGTGTGAGACTGACACAGCTGCTCTAATTAAACGTACAGTGTTGTTAATCTCCACCTATAAGGACATTGTTGAATGTTGTGTTCTGTATCCACGCTTCATCACTGACTTAGAAACATTTGATTCTCTCCATGGATATGACCTCTGATATTAATGAATGGCTCTACAATATGGTTTTACTTTGCACATACCGGTAGTTACATTTAACAATATGATGATGTGTGACAATGTTTCACAATTTAAATTCCTGTTTAAATTCATACATATCTATATTTTCATTCAGTCAGAATGTTTAGGAATATATAAGATTTTAGTCAACATTAACAGGTGAGTGGATAGATACCAGGGTAATGTATACCTTGGTTTTCAGTATTTTAAGGGTCATCAGTATCAATAGCAAGGGTTCTCTTAACTCCGTATTAGTAGTTATAAGGTCAAGCATTCTGGAGTTCAAACGTAGCAGATGTGTCCTCTGTCTTGAGGCTACTGGTCAGTGTGAGTAGAGAGCTGATCTGAGTTTCCCACACTGAGTCCTGTGTGCTGTGATCAATGCATTACAAAAGCTGCTCAGTGGACCATTAGTGACGGCTATTGGCTCTGTGTTGTACTAAAGACAGAGGCTGACATCACAGACCTTCTGGATTCTGGAGGGAAAGATCAGCACTGGCAAGATTATACTAACAAGACACACCTTAATAAATAAATATTCATCCTTTAATAGTATAAAACACATGATTTTGAGTACTCTGTTGAAAATTATTATCTGTGATTTGTTTCATTATAAATCGACAAAGGGTTAACTTTTGTGTGCCTAATTAGAATTGAGAGCTGTTCATTGTTTATCATACAAATCACTGAACTACATACATTTACTGAATAATACCAAGTCCATCCTCATGATAGAAAAAGCCTATCATAACTTGGGTAAAAAAATCAGAATTTGCTTTATTTAATAATTATTGTATTTCCCTCCCACCCATTCTATCCACTGAACAATAGAAGTGTGCCTATTCACCATAGAGACTCACAGGTGCTGGTGGGACTGATGAGGACACTAAACTGTGACTCTGCTCTCCAGAGCTTTCCCACACTTTTCCCATTGAGAGAGCTTCCACTAAACAATACAACTGTGCCTTGTTAAATGCTAATTCATCTCTACACAAGCAGTTCCTATCAAGCCCTTGGGGGTGAAGCTCAATACAGAGATATTTCTTAAGCAACAGATAAAGACTCACTGTTACAGAGAGTCAATTCAAGCTGTAAATGTATGTTTATACAAAGAAATATAATGTTTTCAACCATGCCACACACAGAAACCGAATAAAAACATAACTAATTGCATTAATCTTGAAGAAGGGGCTGGTACTGCCTAAAAGTGCTTTCAAAATGCAAAACAATTATATCTTGAACATTTTTTAGAAACATGTTTTAGCAGATTTCTAAATTCAAAACCCAAACAGTAAACATTAAATGTTGTGGGATTATCAGAAATATATCCATTGATTCCCCCATAGAGACCCAGACCCCCACTCTAACCTCTGACAGTCCAGGGTAGAGGTCCCAGTCTATTGCCCCGTGAGTGAGTTCTCCTCGGTTTCCCACATTCTCTCCATTCACTGCTTTCAATGGAGGAACAATAGAAGTGTGTCTTATTACACATCACATTAGCTATTGAGTTTTAGGGGCACAGCTGCTCTGAATGTTTAAAGCACTAAGATGACAGTGCTAGTTTTTGCCCAACACCTGGAATCACTGATATATTACGACTAAACTAAAATAATTGAATACATTCTGAAACACTGAAAATACATTTATTTGAAACAGGTGCATCAATAAAAAATATATCAGTCATGTCTCCTAAGGAAGTCAGATTGATGATCACTTACATCTCTATAGCTCATTACACCTTTACTACAACAAGATATGACATGACTGTTATGTTTTATATAAAAACAATTACTGTAAAGTAATCATGTATGACTAGAAATGTCTCTTAACATTGATATTACTCTGTAGATTTTGAATGAAGCACCCAAAGGTACAAATTAATGTATTGATTCAATTGAGTGTTGCATTCCAATGCAGTCAATATCATTCTGTATAGTCTTGGGTGATTACTTTTATTGTTTTTGCATCAGCCACTTAATCTATGTGGAGTTTAATAAATCAGTAATTTAACCATTTAATGATGTTGGAGGATTATCTTTGTCAAGAAAAGAAAAAAGCAACAGACAAAAATATTTCATATGAAGATTTGTGTATTTATTCAGAGTGACTTAATGAGTCACATCATCAATACCTTAATTTAAGGTAAATATTTCAAGAGAAATAACGTGATTAAACATCACAACAAGACTAGAACAAATATCCAAGATATGATACTCTATCCGAGTATATAGGATACACAGTTACTGTCTTTATGAAAGATATGATACTTTATCAGAGTATATAGGATACACAGTTACTGTTTTTATGAAAGATTTGATACTCTATCAGAGTATATAGGATACACAGTTACTATCTTTATGAAAGATATGATACTCTATCAGAGTATATAGGATACACAGTTATTGTCTTTATGAAAGACAACAGAATTGTTCAAAATTAACAAGGGTTTTTCAATTAGACATGTGTTCTCCCATTTGCACTAAATACATTATTCAAATAATGTGAGCGACAGTTTCACAAAGAAAGTATAATCTTAAAACAGGTCAAATACTGCTAATCACAGAGTGATGATAACAGGTATAATACCCAGTTTGGGTAAATAATCCTCTCGGAGGAACATTGATGCTGTAGCTCAAGTTGATCAACATGAAATAAATAACTGATACATTCTTCACAGAAGATGCTCAATACAATGTCAATATGACTATATCACTACACAAATGTAGTGGTAAAAAATAACTCACATTTTTAGACCATAAAAACAGATTTTTCAAATACAATCACAAACAGACTGATGATATAGCATCCATGTTGGGTTAAAAGTTCTCATAGAGAACCATTCAAGTTATTGTTGATCATGAATATAAACACATTATCAATATACGCAACATGTTTCACAAAACATAAAGGTTATGATGATTTCAATTAACACTACAAAAATGTAGTTTTCAAAGATCAGATTGTTTTCTTGGAAAAACGTTTTAACTTCAGTACAACTGAAATTAAATGTCTCAATCACAGCAAGACTTTTAAAAACTCCTGCATAAGCAGAAAACAAAGAAGATATTTACTTATACTCATTACTGTCCATGAAATGAATCTTAGACCAACATGGTCCATCCATTGTGTTTGTCTGAGTGGAGCTCCAGTATGTAGGTCTCTACCAGGGCCTCCAGAGGGCGATGTTGACTGGACTCTTTTCTTTGCTGATGCTGTGCTGGGCTGGGGAGCTCAACTGAGGACGGTCACTCCCCCTCCTGTTCTTATCAGAGGATGGCTGCAGGCTCTGGAAGTGTCTCAGCAGTCTTCTCTGGGACTGTGTCTTCACCTCACCCTTAGACAGGAAGAGAACAATCTCTTGGACACACCTGGAGTAACCTTGATTGACAGGTGCTGAGCATGAGCTCACTGGCTGGTTCTGTTGCTGTCATTGCAGGAAGCAAGCGGTCATCTCCAGGATATCGGCTTTATCCAGGCTGCTGGTTGAGGATCTCTGGAACCAGGAGAGACTTGAGCTGCTCAATGCTGTTGATATGATCTCTGCATAACTTCTCCACCACTGGCTTTCTTAGCTGCAAGAAGAGAACAGGAATCAATTATACGATTATTCTGGTGTATGACATTATTGAATCAAATAAAAAATCAACCAATACAATTGAATCAATGTCATTGAATTTGAATCTTCAATTTACCTTGTTTGTCAGAGTCAGGTTCGCCTTAGAGTAGATCATAGTTGAAGTGATTGTAGGTGCCCTGACTGGATCTCTGTGCTGTAGAGGTCTGTGTAGAGAGAATCTGATCCCTACTCTCCTATATATAGTCCCAAATCTGCATATGAATGTGTGGGTCTTGGGCTTGTTGGAGTTTCTCACAGTCTGTAGCCAATGGGAGAGCTTGGGAGGACAATGAGGAGTGTGGAGCTGCCACATGCTCAGCGTTCTTTTTTCTGGGGGAAATGGTCACGTCTCAGGGGAACAGGTGGAGGGGTGGGGGGTGATGGAGAGTCACTCACAGTGCACTGTGTGAATCTGGGAAAGTGGTGACCCCTAGATCTGCTGCCTGATGTTGGGATCAATGAGACTAACAGAGCACACTCCTCATTATTACAATTTACACATTTCAGCACATTATGTAAAATGCTTGTTGGCTACTAAAATTGTATTTAATTTTTATTAAAGTTTTTACTGACAGTCTTTGAGAAATAGTATCAATCAGATTGGAGTCATTTCACACTGATCTGTCTCTAGCAGATTACCTCCGAGGTAATGTGACTCCATCTAAGTGCAACAACTCTGAGGTGATGATGATCTTCTCTCTGGCTACAGGCTCAGGTTTCATAGAAGCCCCAGGCAGCAAACTTCCCTCCTCTGAGCTCGACAGCACAGCTGGCTCCCTGCACAATGCTGAACGTGCCCCAGTCACACGCCCTCCTCTTCCTGGAGCTGGGAGCCAAAGGGACACACGGCTTCCCACACTTCTGCATGCCGTCTGCTGAGCCCTGACACACAATAGAAGTGTGTCTGCTCTCACAAAGCCCCACTGGCTGTGCCCATGCACAGCAAGCAAGGAGGGGTTGGTTTATAAGGCAGTCTAGTACCTACAGGCAGTGCTGTAAATACTTAAGTAAAAATACTTTAAAGTACTACTTAAGTAGTTTTTGGGTGTTATCTGTACTTATATACTATTTATATTTTTGACAACTTTTACTTTTACTTCACTACATTCCTAAAGAAAATAATGTACTTTTTACTCCATACATTTTCCCTGACACCAAAACTACTCGCGTTACATTTTGAATGCTTAACAGGACAGGAAAATTGTCAATTTCACGCACTTATCAGGAGAACATCCCTGGTCATCCCTACTGCCTCTGAACTGGCGGTCATCCCTACTGCCTCTGATCTGGCGGTCATCCCTACTGCCTCTGATCTGGAGGACTCACTAAACACAAATGCTTCCTTTGTAAATTATATCTGAGTTTTGGAGTGTGCCCCTGACTTTCTGTACATTTTAAAAACAAGAAAATTGTGCCGTCTGGTTTGCCTAATATAAGGATTTTGAAATGATTTATACTTTTACTTTTACTTTTGATACGTAAGTATATATTTTTAATTACATTTACTTTTGATACTTAAATATATTTTAAATCAAATACTTTTAGACTTTTACTCACGTAGTATTTTACTGGATGACTTTCACCTGAGTCATTTTCTATTAATGTATTTGTACTTTTACTCAAGTATGACAATTGGGTACTTTTTCCACCACTGCCTACAGCCAAACTATCTGGATCCCATATAACTCCATTTGGAAACACTTTAAGGAATTGCACAGTATTTTGACAAGATCTTTAATAAAGAAACTCTCAAAATGATATATGTGTGTACTATGTACTATGAAGAGAAAGTTTACAAATTGACCCCATATTATGGATACCAGGAAAGTTGATTATGTATCTCAACCGTCAGCGACCAAAGATTTCCCAATTAATATCAGCAAATAAGATTGCCTAGGTTATCTATTCGATTCTTGACATGACCAACTTACTGTAAAAAGGCCATATCGGAGATATAGTACACACATATATCATTGTAATCTACTGCAATGATAGTTGGCTAGGAGCAGAAAGACTTGTGATCCTAGCATACGTGTCATATTTGCATTTTGTTGATTTGTATCAAAACTTGACATGGGAACATGATTTGTCTGTGTACTCATGGGCATAGACAGGTTCCCAGGGACTAATGTGGCCGACCTCTTTGGCATATGGCATAATAAAAAAACATCCCACCTGTCCTGTGAGGAATCAGCTATTATTCCCACTGACCATTGTCCCACCATCGGAGCACTCTGATTGGCTTCAGAGCGTGAGACAGCGCAGAAGGAGGCACATAAATACACCGTGGAGATGCAGAACTCCCTAATGAAGACTCTCTAAGCATCAGCTGACCCAAGACCAGCCGCAACAGAGCAGAACAGAGGCGCTACCAGAACACAAACTCTAGACCTCCGTCAAGACCTACCAAGAACCACATCTCCACTTTATTGACGAGCTGCAAACTCAAGGCCAACATCTGAAAATGCCTGCCTACTTGGACATCGCTCTTCAGAACAGCATGAACGTGAAAGATCAGCACATTAGGTAAACTCATGATGAATTACATTGAAATACTTCAGGTCGTAAGAGTTATGAACTAATATAAACTCTGTGAGCGAGAAGAGGTGTTCATGATTGTCTTGTGTTGTTTTTCAGGTGTAAACTCTCTCTGCTGGAGAGGAAGTGCAGCGGCGGTGTGGAGAAACTGAAGATAGTTATTGGAGAACACCTCCAGAACGGGATCCCTACATCTCCCATTTCTCCTATTCTTGAGAAAACGGTGTCCTTTTTCACTCCGAAGAAGGCCTTGCTGTCACCCACGGGCTATTCCAAATATTCCAGGGACATACTGCGTCTCTTTCCCTCTCCAGACGAGGACATTGTACCACTCTGCTTTGAACAATGAGTTGAGAGATGCATGGACGTGGAGGTTCCAGTTCAGAGGTCAAGGACCCTGCTGACATTTACTGTGGCGTTGGCTTAATGTATTCCCTTGAGGCGCTGCTATAGATGTAGACTGCAACTGATTGGCCGACACTGGATCGCAACTGACAGAGAGACATAGTTAAATGAATAATAAGTCCAAAATAGGTTTTGTCTAAAATTACAGTGATTTTGTGAAGCTTAATTTGTGTATATTTCAATTCTGTCGAAATGATTTGGAAATGCATTTGCATGCATTGTTATTAGCAGTCGTACTGCTCTATCCTTTCTATGAGAAAGTCAACCTTGGATGTGTTTGGTGATCTCTGCTACCTCGAAGAGAGCAGAGCTGGTTACTCTGATTGTAAACACTTGTCCTCAGAGTTCGAGTTAGCGAGTGCTGGGCACTCTTGTTACAATGTAGAAGTATGGAAAATGTGACCATTGGTTCATCCCACTTTTTTAGGGTATGTGAGTCAATGTCGAGTTTGAACCCTGCTAGCCTTTACCCTAAGAGGAAATGTTATGATTGTTATCTTAAAACGTACTGTTTATTTTGTTTTCAACTACTAATGAATGGCTTCACACATATATAAATGTGCCTAATACACAAATGTGCCTAAAGTGTTTTTAAATGTGCCTAAAGTGTTTAATTCAAAGACTAAATAAATATTTTCAGCATATATTTCAGGTGTCTTTTCGTGTTGTATTCAAAGCACATCTTTCCATTGGCAAACCCCAGAGGGATGACGGCATTAGGTACATACTGTATGTTATATCTCATGTAGGAATGATTTCTTCTCCCCGTTTTATGCTCCTGACATAAAATACCAGAATACCAGAAAAACTGGAAAATATATTATACTAAAGGGCCATTCATACCTCTACAGTAGCTTGTGAACTTGGACAGTCAACAAGCCAACATTTGGTACATTTTATTGCGCAAGAAAGCATCAAATGGAAAGTAAGAAACCAGGAAGTGAATACATCTTCAGTCCAGGCCCGGTGTGTTAAAGAAAACTGACATAACATAAGTGAATAACTTACTTAGATAGTGCAGGAATAAACACACAATGCGGAACTTAGAACGTTGTACACCTTGAACAGCTCAGAAAACCACAGAAATCCTTGAACAGCTCAGAAAACCACAGAAAACCTTTTACTGTATTGTTAGCGGAATGTGTTCAAGCACCAATGACGTTACAGGGCTAAAACTATTATATCCATTATATCCTGACTTACTGCAATACAACTATTCTTTTAAGATGTGTATCAGATTAAACAGATGTTGTCGTGGCTAAAGTCAAGTCAGTAACATGCTCAACTTCTGATAAATCATAACATTGCACTAATTGGTTTCCTGATTCAAAAAGGCATCAGTAATTAGGTGATAATTGATCATGGCTGTCGCATGGCTGTGGTTTCGCTCTTGTGCCTAGCACACTTGCAGTTGAGTCATATTGAAATGGAGTCATATTTAACTACCAAGTTTCTCACCAGGCACCTTTGGGGAATTGGTTGTATAAAGAGAAGAATTAGCATTTAACAAGGCACACTTCTATTGTTTAAAGATATTTCCATCAATGGACAAAGTGTGGGAAAGCTCTGGAGAGAGGAGTCACAGTTTAGTGTCATTGGCAGCTTCATTCTTTACATCAATATAACAACTAATAACAATATAATTGTCCACAAAAAAAGATAGGTTATGATATTCAGTAATGTAGTCTGAAACATTTTAATATCTGAATAAAATAAATATGTGCAACAGTACGGAAGGAGCCAGCGGTAGTTTCCCTCCCGAATCCAGATGGACCGTGATGTCAGCCTCTGTCTTTAGTACAACACAGAGTCAATAGCCATCACTAATGGTCCACTGAGCAGCTTTTGTAATGCATTGATCACAGCACACAGGACTCAGTGTGGGAAACTCAGATCAGCTCTCTACTCACACTGACCAGTAGCCTCAAGACAGAGGACACATCTGCTACGTTTGAACTCTACTCTGGCAGTAGTCTGCCAAATCTTCAAATACACAGACACAAGAGCAGTATTGCAATGCAACATACATGTAACTGCCAAGATAATGGAAACACTTGAGGAAAAGAGGGATGCAAAGTATATTGAAAGCAGGTGCTTCCACACAGGTGTGAATTAATTATGCAATTAACATCCCATCATGCTTAGGGTCATGTATAGAAATGCTGGGCAGGCCATTGTTTTGGCTACCATGACTATGGCCAAATAGGACGACAATGCCCCCATCCACAGGGCACGAGTTGTCCCTGAATGGTTGATGAGCATAAAAACGATGTAAACCAAAATGCCATGGGCGTCTCAGTCACCAGGTCTCAACCCAATTGAAAACTTACGGGAGATTCTGGAGCGGCGATTGAGACAGTGTTTTCCACCACCATCAACAAAACACCAAATGATGGAATTTCTCGTTGAAGAATGGTGTCGCATCCCTCCAAAAGAGTTCCAAACACTTGTAGAATCTATGTCAAGGTGCATTGAAGCTGTTCTGTGGTGGCCCAACATACTATTAAAACACTTTGTGTTGGTGTTTCCTTTATTTTGGCAGTTACCTATATATATACAGTACAAGGGTAAATGACAGTTAACTTAACTTATACAATATTAGGTTTCAAAGGTGACAATGTCCTTTAAGTCTCTGTTAATTGTAGCTAGAAATCTATATTAAAAATCTATATTAAAATATTTTACTGTCAAATTTGACACTTTATTTTGCAATGCAACCATCAGAAGGGCTTAAGTGTTACAACATTCTCATTTAGAGAAGCTGTGTCTCTCCATCACCCTCCACCCTTCCACCTGTTCCCCTGAGACGTGACCATTGTTCCCCAGCAATATGAACACTGAGCATGTGGCAGCTCCACACTCCTCATTGTCCTCCCAAGCTCTCCCATTGGCTACAGACTGTGAGAAACTCCAACAAGCCCAAGACCCACACATTCATATGCAGATTTGGGACTATATATAGGAGAGATGAAGCCAGTAGAGATCAGATTTTCTCTACACAGACCTCTACAGCACAGAGATCCAGCCATGGTACCTACAATCACACCAGCCACGATCTACTCTAAGGAGCACCTGACTCTGACAAACAAGGTAAATTGAAGATTCAAATTCAGTGACATTTATTTAATTGTATTGATTGAGTGTTTATTTGATTCAGTAATGCCATACTCCAGAACAAGGTTTTGATGACTCGTCTCTTCTTGCAGCTAAGAAACCCAGTGGTGGAGAAGTTATGCAGAGATCATATCAACAACAGCATTGAGCAGCTCAAGTCTTTCCTGGTTCCAGAGATCCTCAACCAGCAGCCCGACTCCAAGCTGGACAAAGCCGACATCCTGGAGATGACAGTTTGCATCCTGAGACAACAGCAACAGAACCAGCCAGTGAGCTCCTCCTCCTGCTCAGCACCTGTCAATCAGGGTTACTCCAGGTGTGTCCATGAGATTGTTCACGTCCTGTCTAAAGATGAGCTGAAGACACAGTCCCAGAGAAGCCTGCTGAGCCACTTCCAGAGCCTGCAGCCATCCTCTGATAAGAACAGGAGGGGGAGTGACCATCCTCAGTTGAGCTTCCCAGCCCAGCACAGCATCAGCAAAGAGAAGAGTCCAGTCAACATCGCCCTCTGGAGGCCCTGGTAGAGACCTACATACTGGAGCTCCACTCAGACAAACACAATGGATGGACCATGTTGGTCTAAGATTCATTTCATTTACAGTAATGAGTATAAGTAAATATTTTCTTTGTTTTCTGCTTATGCAGGAGTTTTTAAAAGTCTTGCTGTGATTGAGACTTTTCATTTCAGTTGTACTGAAGTTATAAACGTTTTCCTAGAAAACAATCTGATCTTTGAAAACTACATTTTTGTAGTGTTAATTGAAATCATCATAACCTTTATGTTTTGTGAAAAATGTTGATTATATTGATCATGGGTTAATATTCATGATCAACGATAGCTTGAATGGTTCTCTATGAGAACTTTTAACCCAAAATGGATGTTATATGATCAGTCTGTTTGTGATTGTATTTGAAAAATCTGTTTTTATGGTCTAAAAATTAGAGTTATTTTTTACCACTACATTTGTGTAGTGATATAGTCATATTGACATTGTATTGAACATCTTCCGTGAAGCATGTATCAGTTATATATTTCATGTTGATCAATTTGAGCTACAGCATCAATGTTCCTCCAGGAGGATTATTTACCCAAACTGGGTATTATACCTGTTATCATCACTCTGTGATTAGCAGTATTTGATTTGTTTAAACATCGAACTCCATTTGTGAAATTGTCGATCATGTTATTTGAATAATGATTTTATTGCAAATGGGAGAACAAATGTCAAATTGAAAAACCCTTGTTAATTTTGAACAATTCTGTTGTCTTTAAAAAAGACAGTAACTGTGAATTTCATACTCGGATAGAGTATCATATCTTTCATAAAGACAGTAACTGTGTATCCTATATACTCTGAAATAGTATCAAATCTTTCATAAAAACAGTAACTGTGTATCCTATATACTCTGATAGAGTATCATATCTTTCATAAAGACAGTAACTGTGTATCCTATATACTCTGATAGAGTATCATATCTTTCATAAAGACAGTAACTGTGTATCCTATATACTCTGATAGAGTATCATATCTTTCATAAAGACAGTAACTGTGTATCCTATATACTCTGATAGAGTATCATATCTTTCATAAAGATAGTAACTGTGTATCCTATATACTCTGATAGAGTATCATATCTTTCATAAAGATAGTAACTGTGTATCCTATATACTCTGATAGAGTATCATATCTTTCATAAAGAAAGTAACTGTGTATCCTATATACTCGGATAGAGTATCATATCTTGGATATTTGTTCAAGTCTTGTTGTGATGTTTAATCACGTTATTTCTCTTGAAATTTTTACCTTAAATTAAGGTATTGATGATGTGACTCATTCAGTCACTCTGAATAAATACACAAATCTTCATTTGAAATATTTTTGTCTGTTGCTTAATTCTTTTCTTGACAAAGATAATCCTCCAAAATCATTAAATGGTTAAATTACTGATTTATTAAACTCCACATAGATTAAGTGGCTGATGCAAAAACAATAAAAGTAATCACCCAAGACTATACAGAATGATATTGACTGCATTGGAATGCAACACTCAATTGAATCAATACATTAATTTGTACCTCTGGGTGCTTCATTTAAAATCTACAGAGTAATATCAATGTTAAGAGACATTTCTAGTCATACATGATTACTTTACAGTAATTGTTTTTATATAAAACATAACAGTCATATCATATCTTGTTGTAGTAAAGGTGTAATGAACTATAGAGATGTAAGTGATCATCATTCTGACTTCCTTAGGAGACATGACTGATATATTTTTTATTGATGCACCTGTTTTAAATAAATGTATTTTCAGTGTTTCAGAATGTATTCAATTATTTTAGTTTAGTCATAATATATCAGTGATTCCAGGTGTTGGGCAAAAACTAGCACTGTCATCTTAGTGCTTTAAACATTCAGAGCAGCTGTGCCCCTCAAACTCAATAGCTAATGTGATGTGTAATAAGACACACTTCTATTGTTCCTCCATTGAAAGCAGTGAATGGAGAGAATGTGGGAAACCGAGGAGAACTCACTCACGGGACAATAGACTGGGACCTCTACCCTGGGCTGTCAGAGGTTAGAGTGGGGGTCTGGGTCTCTATGGGGGAATCAATGGATATATTTCTGATAATCCCACAACATTTAATGTTTACTATTTGGATCTTGAATTTAGAAATCTGCTAAAACATGTTTCTAAAAAATGTTCAAGATATAATTGTTTTGCATTTTGAAAGCACTTTTAGGCAGTACCAGCCCCTTCTTCAAGATTCATGCAATTAGTTATGTTTTTATTCGGTTTCTATGTGGGGCATGGTTGAAAACATTATATTTCTTTGTATAAACATACATTTACAGCTTGAATTGACTCTCTGTAACAGTGAGTCTTTATCTGTTGCTTAAGAAATATCTCTGTATTGAGCTTCACCCCCAAGGGCTTGATCTCCTGGGTGGCGCAGTGGTCTAGGGCACTGCATCGCAGTGCTAGCTGCGCCACCAGAGTCTCTGGGTTCGCGCCCAGGCTCTGTCGCAGCCGGCCGCAACCGGGAGGTCCGTGGGGCGACGCACAATTGGCATAGCGTCGTCCGGGTTAGGGAGGGTTTGGCCGGTAGGGATATCCTTGTCTCAGTATGTAAAATGTAATAAAATGTATGCACTCTACTGTAAGTCGCTCTGGATAAGAGCGTCTGCTAAATGACTAAAATGTAAATGTTGATAGGAACTGCTTGTGTAGAGATGAATTAGTATTTAACAAGGCACAGTTGTATTGTTTAGTGGAAGCTCTCTCAATGGGAAAAGTGTGGGAAAGCTCTGGAGAGCAGAGTCACAGTTCAGTGTCCTCATCAGTTCCACCAGCACCTGTGAGTCTCTATGGTGAACAGGCACACTTCTATTGTTCAGTGGATAGAATAGGTGGGAGGGAAATACAATAATTATGAATAAAGCAAAATCTGATTTATTTACCCAACTTGTGTAACGGCATTCAGAGGAAGAAGGTGAAGACCAAGGTGCAGTGTGATACGTGTTCATATTATTTATTTGAAACTGAACACTGAATACAAAATAACAAAAGGAATAACCGGAACAGTTCTGACAGGTGATACAAACACTAAACAGAAAACAACCACCCACAACTAACAGTGGGAAAACAGGCTACCTAAGCATGGTTCTCAATCAGAGACAACGATAGACAGCTGCCTCTGATTGGGAACCATACCAGGCCAAACACATAGAAATAGGAAACCTAGACATACAAACATAGAATGCCCACCCACATCATACCCTGACCAAACAAAAAATAGAAACATACAAAGCAATCTACGGTCAGGGCGTAATTTTATGATAGACCTTCTCTGTCATGATGATGGACAGAGTTTAATTCAGTGCATTTATTTAGTTCAGTTGTTTGTGTGATGAAAAGTGAACAGCTCTCAATTCTAATTAGGCACACAAAAGTTAACCCTTCGTCGATTTATAATGAAACAAATCACAGATAATAATTTTCAACAGCGTACTCAAAGTCATGTGTTATATGCCATTATAAGATGAATACGTATTTATTAAGGTGTGTCTTGTTAGTATAATCTTGCCAGTGCTGATCTTTCCCTCCAGAATCCAGAAGGTTTGTGATGTCAGCCTCTGTCTTTAGTACAACACAGAGTCAATAGCCGTCACTAATGGTCCACTGAGCAGCTTTTGTAATGCATTGATCACAGCACACAGGACTCAGTGTGGGAAACTCAGATCAGCTCTCTACTCACACTGACCAGTAGCCTCAAGACAGAGGACACATCTGCTACGTTTGAACTCCAGAATGCTTGACCTTATAACTACTAATACGGAGTTAAGAGAACCCTTTCTATTGATACTGATGACCCCTAAAATACTGAAAACCAAGGTATACATTACCCTGGTATCTATCCACTCAAGCTGTTAATGTTGACTAAAATCTTATATATTCATAAACATTCTGACTGAATGAAAATATAGATATGTATGAATTTAAACAGGAATTTAAATTGTGAAACATTGTCACACATCATCATATTGTTAAATGTAACTACCGGTATGTGCAAAGTAAAACCGTATTGTGGAGACATTCATTAATATCAGAGGTCATATCCATGGAGAGAATCAAATGTTTCTAAGTCAGTGATGAAGCGTGGATACAGAACACTACATTCAACAATGTCCTTATAGGTGGAGATTAACAACACTGTACGTTTAATTAGAGAAGCTGTGTCAGTCTCACACGTGTAAGTTGTAATGATGAGCGTGCGCTCTGTTAGTGTCATTGATGCCAACATCAGGCAGCAGTCTGGGGGTCACCACTTTCCCAGATTCACACAGTGCTCTGTGAGTGACTCTCCATCACCCTCCACCCCTCCACCTGTTCCCCTGAGACGTGACCATTGTCCCCCAGCAATATGAACACTGAGCATGTGGCAGCTCCACACTCCTCATTGTCCTCCCAAGCTCTCCCATTGGCTACAGACTGTGAGAAACTCCAACAAGCCCAAGACCCACACATTCATATGCAGATTTGGGACTATATATAGGAGAGATGAAGCCAGAAGAGATCATATTTTCTCTACACTGACCTCTACAGCACAGAGATCCAGCCATGGTACCTACAATCAATTCAGCTATGATCTACTCTAAGGAGAACCTGACTCTGACAAACAAGGTAAATTGAAGATTCAAATTAAACAACATTTATTCAATTGCATTGATTGATTGCTTATATGTTTCAATAATGTCACACACCAGAATAAGGTTATTAATGCCTCTCCTTGTCTCTTCTTGCAGCTAAGTAAGCCAGTGGTGGAGAAGTTATGCAGAGATCGTATCAACAACAGCATTGAGCAGCTCAAGTCTCTCCTGGTTCCAGAGATTCTCAACCAGCAGCCCGACTCCAAGCTGGACAAAGCCGACATCCTGGAGATGACAGTTTGCATCCTGAGACAACAGCAACAGAACCAGCCAGTGAGCTCCTCCTCCTGCTCAGCACCTGTCAATCAGGGTTACTCCAGGTGTGTCCAAGAGATTGTTCTCTTCCTGTCTGAAGTCACAGTCCCAGAGAATACTGCTGAGCCACTTCCAGAGCCTGCAGCCATCCTCTGATAAGACCAGGAGTGAGATTGACCGTCCTCAGTTGAGCTCCCCAGCCCAGCACAGCATCAGCAAAGACAAGAGTCCAGTCAACATCGCCCTCTGGAGGCCCTGGTAGAGACCTACATACTGGAGCTCCACTCAGACAAACACAATGGATGGACCATGTTGGTCTAAGATTCATTTCATGGACAGTAATGAGTATAAGTAAATATCTTCTTTGTTTTCTGCTTATGCAGGAGTTTTTAAAAGTCTTGCTGTGATTGAGACATTTCATTTCAGTTGTACTGAAGTTAAAACGTTTTTCCAAGAAAACAATCTGATCGATGAAAACTACATTTTTGTAGTGTTAATTGAAATCATCATAATCTTTATGTTTTGTGAAACGTGTTGGTTATATTTATCATGTGTTCATATTCATGATCAACAATAACTTGAATGGTTCTCTATGAGAACCTTAAAACCAAAATGGATGTTATATGATCAGTCTGTTTGTGATTGTATTTGGCTGATCTGTTTTTAAGGTCAAAATATCATTTATTTTTTTACCACTACATTTGTGTAGTGATATAGTCATATTGACATTGTATTGAGCATCTTCTGTGAAGCATGTATCAGTTCTATATTTGATATTGATCAACTTGAGCTACAGCATCAATGTTCCTCCAGGGGGATTATTTACCCAAACTGGGTATTATACCTGTTATCATCACTCTGTGATTAGCAGTATTTGACCTGTTTTAAGATTATACTTTACACGTGAAATTGTCGCTGACATTACTTGAAAAATGTATTTAGTGCAAATGGGAGAACAAATGTCTAATTGAAAAACCCTTGTTTATTTTGAACAATTCTGTTGTCTTTCATAAAGACAGTAACTGTGTATCCTATACTCTGATAGAGTATCATGTCTTTCATAAAGACAGTAACTGTGTATCCTATACTCTGATAGAGTATCATATCTTTCATAAACACAGTAACTGTGTATCCTATACTCTGATAGAGTATCATGTCTTTCATAAAGACAGTAACTGTGTATCCTATACTCTGATAGAGTATCATGTCTTTCATAAACACAGTAACTGTGTATCCTATACTCTGATAGAGTATCATATCTTTCATAAACACAGTAACTGTGTATCCTATACTCTGATAGAGTATCATGTCTTTCATAAAGACAGTAACTGTGTATCCTATACTCTGATAGAGTATCATGTCTTTCTTAAAGACAGTAACTGTGTATCCTATACTCTGATAGAGTATCATATCTTTCATAAACACAGTAACTGTGTATCCTATACTCTGATAGAGTATCATGTCTTTCTTAAAGACAGTAACTGTGTATCCTATATACTCGTATAGAGTATCATGTCTTGGAGATTTGGTCAAGTTCTTGTTGTGATGTTTAATCACTTTAGTTCTCTTGAAATATTTAACTTAAATTAAGGTATTGAAGATGTGACTCATTGAGTCATTCTGAATAAATACACAAATCTTCATAAGAAACATTCTCGTCTGGTACTTCACTCTTTTCTACACTGAAATAAGCTTCCAATAGAGTTACGTTACTGACATGATATTCCACATCTACAGTTGAAGTCGGAAGTTTACATACACTTGGGATGGAGTCATTAAAACTTGTTTTTCAACCACTCCACAAATTTCTTGCTAACAAACTGTAGTTTTGGCAAGTCGATGAGGACATCTACTTTGTGCATGACACAAGTAAATTTTCCAACAATTGTTTACAGACAGATTATTTCATTTATTATTCACTGTATCACAATTCCAGTGGGTCAGAAGTTTACATCCACTAAGTCTTTGCTTGACATCATGGGAAAATCAAAAGAAATCAGCCAAGACCTCAGAAAAACAATTGTAGACCTCCACAAGTCTGGTTCATCCTTGGGAGCAATTTCCAAATGCCTGAAGTTATCACGTTCATCTGTACAAACAATTGTATGCAAGTATAAACAACATGGGACCACGCAGCCGTCATACCGCTCAGGAAGGAGACGCGTTCTGTCTCCTAGAGATGAAAGTACGTTGGTGCGAAAAGTGCAAATCAATCCCAGAACAACAGCAAAGGACCTTGTGAAGATGCTGGAGGAAACGGGTACAAAAGTATCTATATCCACAGTAAAACGAGTTCTATAGCGACATAACCTGAAAGGCCGCTCAGCAAGGAAGAAGCCACTGCTCCAAAACCGCCATAAAAAAGCCAGACTACGGTTTGCAACTGCACATGGGGACGAAGATGGTACTTTTTGGAAAAATGTCCTCTGGTCTGATGAAACAAAAATAGAACTGTTTGGCCATAATAACCATCGTTATGTTTGGAGGAAAAAGGGGGAGGCTTGCAAGCCGAAGAACACCATCCCAACCATGAAGCATTGGGGTGGCAGCATCATGTTGTGGGGGTGCTTTGCTGCAGGAGGGACTGGTGCACTTCACAAAATAGATGGCATCATGAGGATGCAAAATGATGTGGATATATTGAAGCAACATCTCAAGACATCAGTCAGGAAGTTAAAGCCTGGTCGCAAAAGTGTCTTCCAAATGGACAACGACCCCAAGCATACTTCCAAAGTTGTGGCAAAATGGCTTAAGGACAACAAAGTCCAGGTATTGGAATGGCCATCCCAAAGCCCTGACCTCAATCCTATAGAAAATTTGTGGGCAGAACTGAAAAAGCGTGTGCGAGCAAGGAGGCCTACAAACCTGACTCAGTTACACCCGCTCTGTCAGGAGGAATGTGCCAAAATTCACCCAAACTATTGTGGGAAGCTTGTGGAAGACTCCCCGAAACATTTGACCCAAGTTAAACAATTTAAAGGCAATGCTACCAAATACTAATTGAGTGTATGTAAACGTCTGACCCACTGGGAATGTGATGAAAGAAATCAAAGCTGACATAAATAATTCTCTCTACTATTATTCTGACATTTCACATTCTTAAAAAAAAGTGGTGATATTAACTGACTAAAGACAGGGATTTTTTTAATTAAATGTCAGGAATTGTGAAAACTGAGTTTGAATGTATTTGGCTAAGGTGAATGTATACTTCCGACTTGACCTGTAGCTACTAGCTAGACTACAGTATATGGGGCTAAATAAGAAAAAGCCTACTTTGAGCCAAGTCTGTACAGAATGATCTTGAAAAAATGACACTATACAGGTATATCGTATTCCTCTTGGTGCTTCTCTGAAAACCTACAGAGTAAAATAAAATTAATTTCTAGCCATACTTATTAATTCACATGATTTGGTTTGATGTAGTCAGAAATTGCTGACTAATTATTTAGGCTGTTTATTTGACCTATAATGTCACTTTAATGTAATGAAGTGTGAAAGAGATAATTGGTCATGTTCCCAGAGACATGGCTGTGTTATTTTTACTGAAACACCTGTTTTACATAAATGTCTTTTTAAATATATCAGAATGTATTGCGGTAGCATTTGCATTACATTATTTTGAATATGTACATGATATATCAGGATTCAAGGTGTTAGGCCAAAACTGCTGCTGTCATCTTAGCGCTCTAAAAGTTTAGGGCTGCGGGCTGCATAATATGATGTGTTATAAGACACACTTCTATTGTTCCTCTATTCAAAGCAGTGAATGGAGAGAATGTGGGAAACCGAGGAGAACTCACTCACAGGGCCTCTTCGGGACAATAGACTGGGACCTTTACCCTCGACTGTCAGGGGTTAGAGTGGGGGTCTGGGTCTCTATGGGGGAATCAATGGATCTGTCTCTAATGATCCCATAAATGTTCCTGCATTGTGTCTGATCAAATCTGATCAAACATATACATCTTCCCAAAAGGTTCAAGACATCATATTTTGATGAGCTTTTTTGGAGCACATTTGAACAGTACTTACATTTTCTTCAGGAAACTTGCAATTAATCCAGTTTTTATTCTGTTTGTATGTGGGGCATGGTTTAAACATGCCATTTGTTTGTATACAGAAACACACTTACAGATTGAATTGATTCACTGTAAGAGTGAGTCTGTTTCTTAAGATAAATATTTAAGTAATTCTATTTTTACCCCCAAGGGCTTGATGGGAACTGCTTGTGTAGAGATGAATTAGCATTTAACAAGGCACAGTTGTATTGTTTAGTGGAAGCTCTCTCAATGGGCAGAGTGTGGGAAAGCTCTGGAGAGCAGAGTCACAGTTGATTGTCATATCATCAGACCCACCAGCAATCAAATCAAACTTTATTTGCCACATGCGCCGAATACAACAAGTGTAGACTTTACCATGAAATGCTTACTTACAAGCCCTTAACCAACAGTGCAGTTCAACAAGAAGAAAATATTTACCAATTAGGCTAAAATAAAAAGTATTAATAAAAAGTAACACAATAAGAATAACAATAACGAGGCTATATACAGGGGCACTGGTACCGAGTCAGTGTGCAGGGGTACAGGCTAGTTGAGGTAACCTGTACATGTAGGTTCTGGCGAAGTGACTATGCATAGGTAACAAACAAACAGCGAGTAGCAGCAGTGTACAGGGGGGGATCAATGTAAATTGTCCGGTGGCGATTTACATGAATTGTTCAGCTGTCTAATGGCTTGGGGGTAGAAGCTGTTGAGGAGCCTTTTGGTCCTAGACTTAGCGCTCCGGTACCGCTTGCCGTCCTGGATGGCAGGAAGCTTGGCACCAGTGATGTACTGGGCCATTCGCACTACCCTCTGTAGCGCCTTGTGGTCAGATGCTGATCAGTTGCCATACCAGGCAGCTCTCGACGGTGCAGCTGTAGAAACTTTAGAGGATCTTGGGACCCATGCCAATTCTTTTCAGTCTCCTGAGGGGGAAAAGGTTTTGTTGTGCCCTCTTCACGACTGTCTTGGTATGTTTGGACCATGATAGTTCGTTGGTGATGTGGACACCAAGGAACTTGAAACTCTCGACCCGTTCCACTACAGCCCTGTCAATGTTAATGGGGGGCGTGTTCGGCCCTCCTTTTCCTGTAGTCCACGATCAGCTCCTTAGTCTTGCTCACATTGAGGGAGAGGTTGATGACCTGGCACCACACTGCTAGTTCTCTGACCTCCTCCCTATAGGCCGTCTCATCGTTGTCGGTGATCAGGCCTACCACTGTTGTGTTGTCAGCAAACTTAATGATGGTGTTGGAGTTGTGTTTGGGTGAACAGGGAATACAGGAGGGGACTAAGTACACACCCCATGAGGGGCCCCAGTGTTAAGGATCAGTGTGGCAGACGTGTTGTTGCCTACTCTAACCACCTGGGGGCGGCCCATCAGGAAGTCCAGGATCCAGTTGCAGAGGGAGGTGTTTAGTCCCAGAGTCCTTAGCTTAGTGATGAGCTTCGTGGGCACTATGGTGTTGAACGCTGAGCTGTAGTCAATGAACAGCATTCTCACATAGGTGTTCCTTTTGTCCAGGTGAGAAAGGGCTGTGTGGAGTGTGATTGAGATTGCGTCATCTGTGGATCTGTTGGGGCGGTATGCAAATTGGAGTGGGTCTAGGGTGTCTGGGAGGATGCTGTTGATGTGAGCCATGACCAGCCTTTCAAAGCACTTCATGGCTACCGACGTGAGTGCCACAGGGCGGTAATCATTTAGGCAGGTTACCTTTGCTTTCTTGGGCACAGGGACTATGGTGGTCTGCTTGAAACATGTAGGTGTTACAGACTCGGTCAGGGAGAGGTTGAAAATGTCAGTGAAGACACTTGACAGTTGGTCCATGCATGCTTTGAGTACACATCCTGGTAATCCATTTGGCACAAAGGCTTTGTGAATGTTGACCTGTTTAAAGGTTTTGTTCACATCGGCTACCGAGAGCATTATCACACAGTCATCCAGAACAGCTGGTGCTCTCGTGCATGCTTCAGTATTTCTCGCTTCACTGGGCAGCTCGCGTCTGGGTTTCCCTTTATAGTCCGTAATAGTTTTCAAGCCCTGCCACATCCGACGAGCGTCAGAGCCAGTGTAGTAGGATTCAATCTTAATCCTGTATTGACGCTCTGCTTGTTTGATGGTTTGTCTGAGGGCATAGCGGGATTTCTTGTAAGCGTCCGGTTAGGTCTCCTGCTCTTTGAAAGCGGCAGCTCTAGCCTTTAGCTCGATGTGGATGTTGCCTGTAATCCATGGCTTCTGTTTGGGATATGTACGTACAGTCACTGTGAGGACGACGTCATCGATGCACTTATTGATGAAGCCGATGACTGAGGTGGTGTATTCCTCAATGCCATTGGATGAATCCCGGAACATTTTCCAGTCTGTGTTAGCAAAACAGTCCTGTAGTGTAGCATCCGCGTCATCTGACCACTTCCGTATTGAGCGAGTCACTGGTACTTCCAGCTTTAGTTTTTGCTTGTAAGCAGGAATCAGGAGGATAGAGTTATGGTCAGAATAGCCAAATGGAAGGCGGGGGAGAACTTCGTATGCATCTCTGTGTGTGGAGTAAAGGAGGTCTAGGATTCCCCCCCCCCCCTGGTTGCACATGTGACATGCTGGTAATAATGTGGTAAAACTGATTTAAGTTTGCCTGCATTAAAGTCCCCGGCCACTAGGAGCACCGCTTCTGGATGAGCATTTTCTTCTTTTCTTATGGTTTTATAGAGTTGGTTGAGCGCGGTCTCTGTGCCAGCTTCGCTTTGTGGTGGTAAATAGACGGCTACGAATAATACAGATGAGAACTCTCTTGGTAGATGTCGACAGCTTATCATAAGGTACTCTACCTCAGGAGAGCAATACCTCGAGACTTCTTTAACCAGCTGTTATTGACAAAAAGACACACACCCCCACCCCTCGTCTTCCCAGAGGTAGCGTCTCTGTTCTGCCGGTGCATGGAAAATCCCGCCAGCTTTATATTGTCAGTTTCTTCGTTCAGCCACGTCTCGGTGAAACATAAGATGTTGCAGTTTTTAATGTCCCGTTGTTAGGATAACCTTAATATCAGGTCATCAATTTTATTTTCTAACGATTGCACGTTAGCAAGAAGATTGGAAGGCATTGGGAGTTTACTCGCTCGCCTCCAGATTCTCAGAAGGATCCCCGATCTGCATCCCCTTTTCCGGCTTCTGAAATAAAAATACATTCTAAGTGTACACTTATACAGTATATGTTGTGCAGCACAATTTTGAAATTAAATCCAGTGTTAGGGTGTTTCCATCCAGAATCCAGAAGGTCTGTGATGTCAGCCTCTGTCTTTAGTACAACACAGAGTCAATAGCCGTCACTAATGGTCCACTGAGCAGCTTTTGTAACGCATTGATCACAGCACACAGGGCTCAGTGTGGGAAACTCAGATCAGCTCTCTACTCACACTGACCAGTAGCCTCAAGACAGAGGACACATCTGCTACCTCTGGACTTCCAAAGTGAGGGTTAATTCCCTCCACTCTCAAAATACAGAAATAGTGAACGTGTGCTTATACAAGACTTGGTCTCTCTAATGAGAATACCACGAGGCTGCTGAGGGGAGAACGATTCATAATACTGTCCAGAACGCAGTGAAACGGAATGGCTTCAAACACCTGGAAACCATGTGTTGATGTATTTGTTACCATTCCGTATATTCCGCTCCAGTCATTACCACGAGCCATTTCTCCCGAATGAAGGGGCCACCAACCTCCTGTGGAGAAAACCAATAGTCGATCAGTTCAATCATGATCAATTAGAAGCCACTTAAATGGTCTTATCATTTATCTTAAATCGTTTGTGTGCAATGATTGGGGGGGGGGATCTTGTATTTAACACACATTTGTAAAATGAATGAAGACAATTTGACAAACGATAGCCTGTGAACTGTAATCCAAATATTTGATGAGCACCCCTACCTTGAAATGAAACTGGAACAGACCACAGCACATTCATAACAGTGCAATCAGAGGTCAAACCCATCTTCAAGTGTTTAAATGTGACTGAACCTACACTGTAACAAAACAATGGTATTCAACAACAACAATCAAATGGACTTGGGCAGCAGCATCTGTTTTAATGTAAAGGATGACTGTCAGTCCCACACGTGTAAGTTGTGATGATGAGCGTGTGCTCTGTCAGTGTCATTGATCCCAACATCAGGCAGCAGGTCTGGGGGTCACCACTTCCCAGATTCACACAGTGCTCTGTGAGTGACTCTCCATCACCCTCCACCCTTCCACCTGTTCCCCTGAGACGTGACCATTGTTCCCCAGCAATATGAACACTGAGCATGTGGCAGCTCCACACTCCTCATTGTCCTCCCAAGCTCTCCCATTGGCTACAGACTGTGAGAAACTCCAACAAGCCCAAGACCCACACATTCATATGCAGATTCGAGACTATATATAGGAGAGATGAAGCCAGTAGAGATCAGATTTTCTCTACACAGACCTCTACAGCACAGAGATCCAGCCATGGTACCTACAATCACACCAGCCAGGATCTACTCTAAGGAGCACCTGACTCTGACAAACAAGGTAAACTTAAGATTCAAATTCAAGGAAATTAATTACATTTGATTGATTGTTAATCTGCTTCAATAATGTCATATACCAGAATAAGGTTATTAATGCCTCTCCTTGTCTCTTCTTGCAGCTAAGTAAGCCAGTGGTGGAGAAGTTATGCAGAGATCGTATCAACAACAGCATTGAGCAGCTCAAGTCTCTCCTGGTTCCAGAGATCCTCAACCAGCAGCCCGACTCCAAGCTGGACAAAGCCGACATCCTGGAGATGACAGTTTGCATCCTGAGACAACAGCAACAGAACCAGCCAGTGAGCTCCTCCTCCTGCTCAGCACCTGTCAATCAGGGTTACTCCAGGTGTGTCCAAGAGATTGTTCACTTCCTGTCTAAATGTGAGCAGAAGTCACAGTCCCAGAGAATACTGCTGAGCCACTTCCAGAGCCTGCAGCCATCCTCTGATAAGAACAGGAGTGAGATTGACCATCCTCAGCTGAGCTCCCCAGCCCAGCACAGCATCAGCAAAGAGAAGATTCCAGTCAACATCGCTCTCTGGAAGCCCTGGTAGAGACCTACAGACTGGAGCTCCACTCAGACAAACACAATGGATGGACCATGTTGTTCTAAGATTAATTTCATGGACATTAATGAGTATAAGAAAATATTTTCTTTGTTTTCTGCTTATGCAGGAGTTTTTAAAAGTCTTGCTGTGATTGAGACATTTAATTTCAGTTGTACTGAAGTTAAAAACGTTTTCCTAGAAAACAATCTGATCTTTGAAAACGACATTTTTTGTAGTGTTAATTGAAATCATCATAACCTTTATGTTTTGTGAAAAATGTTGACTATATTGATAATGTGTTTATATTCATGATCAACAATAACTTGAATGGTTCTCTATGAGAACTTATATTATTTACCCAAACTGTACCTGTTATCATCACTTTGTGATTAACAATATTTGACCTGTTTAAAGATTAGATTTTATTTGTGAAATTGTCGCTCACATTATTTGAAAATGTGTTTATTGCAAATGGGAGAAAAACATGTCTAATTGAAAAACCCTTGTTTATTTTTAACAATTCTGTTGTCTTTCATAAAGACAGTAACTGTGTATCCTATACTCTGATAGAGTATCATATCTTTCATAAAGGTAGTAACTGTGTATCCTATATACTCTGATAGAGTATCATACCTTTCATAAAGACAGTAACTGTGTATCCTATATACTCTGATAGAGTATCATATCTTTCATAAAGATTGTAACTGTGTATCCTATATACTCTGATAGAGTATCATATCTTTCATAAAGACAGTAACTGTGTATCCTATATACTCTGATAGAGTATCATATCTTTCATAAAGACAGTAACTGTGTATCCTATATACTCTGATAGAGTATCATATCTTTCATAAAGACAGTAATTGTGTATCCTATATACTCTGATAAAGTCTCATGTCTTGGATATTTGTTCAAGTTCTTGTTGTGATGTTTAATCACTTTATTTCTCTTGAAATATTTACCTTAAATTAAGGTATTGATGATGTGACTCATTGAGTCACTCTGAATAAATACACAAATCTTCAAATGAAATATTTCTGTCTGTTGCTTCATTCTTTTCTTGACAAAGATAATCCTCCAACAACATTAAATGATTAAATTACTGATTTATGAAACTCCACATAGATTAAGTGGCTGATGCAAAAACAATAAAAGTAATCACCCAAGACTATACAGAATGATATTGACTGCATTGGAATGCAACACTCAATTGAATCAATACATTAATTTGTACCTCTGGGTGCTTCATTCAAAATCTACAGAGTAATATCAATGTTAAGAGACATTTCTAGTCATACATTATTATTTTACTGTCATTGTTTTTGTGTAAAGTTATGATAGGCTTTCTCACAATGATGGACAGAGTTTTATTCAGTGCATTTATATAGTTCAGTTGTTTGTGTGATAAAAAGTGAACAGCTCTCAATTCTTATTAGGCACACAAAAGTTGACCCTTTGTCAATTTATAATGAAACAAATCACAGACAATAATTTTCAACAGAGTACTCAAAATCATGTGTTTTATACCATTATAAGATGAATATTTATTTATTAAGGTGTGTCTTGTTAGTATAATCTTGCCAGTGCTGATCTTTCCCTCCCGAATCCAGAAGGTCTGTGATGTCAGCCTCTGTCTTTAGTACAACACAGAGTCAATAGCCGTCACTAATGGTCCACTGAGCAGCTTTTGTAATGCATTGATCACAGCACACAGGACTCAGTGTGGAAAACTCAGATCAGCTCTCTACTCACACTGACCAGTAGCCTCAAGACAGAGGACACATCTGCTACTTTTGAACTCCAGAATGCTTGACCTTATAACTACTAATACGGAGTTAAGAGAACCCTTGCTATTGATACTGATGACCCCTAAAATACTGAAAACCAAGGTATACATTACCCTGGTATCTATCCACTCAAGCTGTTAATGTTGACTAAAATCTTATATATTCCTAAACATTCTGACTGAATGAAAATATAGATATGTATGAATTTAAACAGGAATTTAAATTGTGATACAATGTCACACATCATCATATTGTTAAATGTAACTACCGGTATGTGCAAAGTAAAACCATATTGTAGAGCCATTCATTAATATCAGAGGTCATATCCATGGAGAGAATCAAATGTTTCTAAGTCAGTGATGAAGCGTGGATACAGAACACTACATTCAACAATGTCCTTATAGGTGGAGATTAACAACACTGTACGTTTAATTAGAGAAGCTGTGTCAGTCCCACACGTGTAAGTTGTAATGATGAGCGTGCGCTCTGTTAGTGTCATTGATGCCAACATCAGGCAGCAGTCTGGGGGTCACCACTTTCCCAGATTCACACAGCGCACTGTGAGCCACTCTCCATCACCCCCCACCCCTCCACCTGTTCCCCTGAGACGTGACCATTGTCCCCCAACAATAAGAACACTGAGCATGTGGCAGCTCCACACTCCTCATTGTCCTCCCAAGCTTTCCCATTGGCTACAGACTGTGAGAAACTCCAACAAGCCCAAGACCCACACATTCATATGCAGATTCAAGACTATATATAGGAGAGATGAAGCCAGTAGAGATCAGATTCTCTCTCCACAGACCTCTACAGCACAGAGATCCAGTCGTGGCACCTACAATCACTTCAACTATGATCTAATCTAAGGAGAACCTGACTCTGACAAACAAGGTAAATTGAAGATTCAAATTCAATGACATTTATTTAATTGTATTGATTGATTTCTTTTTTGTTTCAATAATGTCACACACCAGAATAAGGTTATTAATGCCTCTCCTTGTCTCTTCTTGCAGCTAAGTAAGCCAGTGGTGGAGAAGTTATGCAGAGATCGTATCAACAACAGCATTGAGCAGCTCAAGTCTCTCCTGGTTCCAGAGATTCTCAACCAGCAGCCCGACTCCAAGCTGGACAAAGCCGACATCCTGGAGATGACAGTTTGCATCCTGAGACAACAGCAACAGAACCAGCCAGTGAGTTCCTCCTCCTGCTCAGCACCTGTCAATCAGGGTTACTCCAGGTGTGTCCAAGAGATTGTTCACTTCCTGTCTAAAGATGAGCTGAAGACACAGTCCCAGAGAAGACTGCTGAGATACTTCCAGTGCCTGCAGCCATCCTCTGATAAGAACAGGAGGAGAGTGACCCGCCTCATCTTCCCGGCACAGCATCTGCAAATATAAGAGTCCAGTCAACATCGCCCTTTGGAGGCCGTGTTTGAGACCTACAGACTGGAGCGCCACTGAGACAAACACAATGGACAATTGTCATCTATTTTTAATGTAGGGATAATAAGAATACCCATTTTGCTGTTGCAGGATGTTTAAAAAGTATTGCTGTGATTGAGAATTTTACTTCAGTTGTGCTGAAGTTAAAGCATTTTCCTGCGGAAATGATCTGATCTACGAAAACGACATTTTTGTAGTGTTAAAATTGAAATCATAATAATTGATGTTTCATGTAAAATATGTTGATTATGTCAATCATGTGTTCATTCATGATCAACATCAGCTGCAATGGTCCTCTTAGAGGACTTCCAACCCAAATGGGTGTTATATCATCAATATATTTTTGATTTCTTTGATTGATCTGTTTTAAGTTCAACCTGTATAAGATACAAACGTATTACCTCTACATTTGTGTAGTGATATAGTCATATTGACATTGTATTGAGCATCTTCTGTGAAGCATGTATCAGTTCTATATTTGATATTGATCAACGTTCCTCCATGAGGATTATTTAATGAAATCACTCTGTGACTAGCAGTATTTGATCGGTTTTAAGATCAGACTTTATGTGTGAAAATGTTGCTTCCATTACCTGAACACATTTGTCTCATTCTTAAACCCTTGTTTATTCTTTGAGCCGGTTACACTTTACGTACACTCTTATCCAGAGAAACTTACAGTAGTGTCTACATATATTTTCATACTGTGCCCCCATGGGGATTGAACCCATTAGGCTGGAGATTCAAGCACCATGCTCTATCAAGTGAGCTAAGCCAGACTAGGAGACTATCAGTATCTCTTGGAAATGTATCAAAGCTGTAGTTGTGATGTTTCCTCACTTTATTTGCGCCTTAAGTTGTTCTCTGTAAAGTGATTCATTGAGTCAACTTGAATAAATTGAAAATACATCAAATTCATTATTTTGCTTTTCCCTATCATTACTATGATAACATTTCAGCTCAACAACATGTCAAATACTTACAATGTTACATTTTGGTTTAAGATTAATGTATTAGGCAGTAATTATTAAGACGGTGTGAAGATATATTCTTCATCAGAATGTGCAGGGGATTTATGATGTTATTTAAGTACTATCTCATAATGTGTAGGCCTACCTGAAATATAACTACACTGTACCATCACAATTACCGTGTATGTTGTGATAACATAATATGTGATATGTGAACGTGAATGCCACTTGAGACAATTTGTGTTCTAATTCAAATGAAGCTATGTTAGTACATCTCCATGTACACTGGTGTGGGCACAAAAAACACATTTTTCTTAAGAACTAGTGCCATTTAAAGAACAAATAGTTTCGTAACTGATCTTGAGCAATGAGATAAAACCAAACATGGCTGCTACTTGTTGTTGGACGTGGCAGAAAACAATAATTTTGCGAGGTAAAAGTAACCAAAATGATTAGCACAAGGCGCGATGTTGAAACAATATGTACTAAGCCTTTACATGCACATTTGGAAGTCGGAGTTTCCTGTAAATAAGATATAAGAAAGGAAGAAAAGAAAATCAATAAGCTTAATTTGATGATATACTCAAATTTGCTTCAGGATTCAATGAATGATCTTGATTTAAGGTAGATATTTCAAGACGAATAAAGTGATTAAACATCACAACAAAAACACGTTACTGCACTGTCGGAGCTAGAAACACAAGCATTTCTCTACGCCCACAATAACATCCGCTAAACACATGTATGTGACCAATAAAATGTGATTTGATTTGATATCACTACACAATGTAGTGGTTAAAAAACCGCCTCTCTTAGAAATGTTGTCGGTTATAGACAATCACAAACAGATCGATTATATAATACCTATTTTAGGTTAAAAGTCCTCATGGAGGATCGTTAAACGTATTGTTGATTATGAATAAACACATGATCAACATAATCAACACGTTTCCCAAGATAACGACTATAATTATAGCGCTACAAAAATGTCGTTTTCATAGATCAAATAATTTTCTTAGAAACGTATCTTCTCCATCTTTTGTTTTTGCAGGAAGTTTTCAAAGTCTTGCTGTGACTGAGACTATTAATTTCAGTTGTGCTGAATATATCTTCCTGTTCTCATTACTGTCCTTGACATTAATGTCAGACCAACATGGCCCATTGTGTTTGTCTGAGTGGGGCTCCTGTCTGTAGATCTCTACCAGGGCCTCTAGAGGGCGCTGTTGACCGGACTCCTCTCTTTGCTGATGCTCTGCTGGGCTGTTTCCATAGTTCTGAAAAAAGGCTTTATGAAGTGAGATGGATATTTTGGTCATAAGCTTTTGATTGTGATAATGAGTAACCATCAAAGCAACCAAAACTGGCTTGTGGATTGTGGATATTTCCAGGAAGGAAAATTCGTGGAAATATTTTTTGCCATCGATTGAAGGTTATGAAATTTCTAATTATCATTTTGTAATTGCAATGCTAAAAATCACCAGTAGATGACAGTCTAACACTATCTGCCCATCATTTCTGAGCCAACCTCCGCACCAAGTCCATCTCTGGTGTCCGGAGTACAATTTGTAAAGGAATTAAACCATTAAGTGTAGGTGCTCTTAATAACACATTATTGCTTTAGCCTAATAGATAATTGAATACATTATTTGTAAATATTGATATTGACTTTCTTGTTACCTCACTAATGTGTCCACCAGGTACATCAGCACATTTAAGGACTGGTGATCTTGGTGACAATGGTAATAATATGTCTGTCAGGGGCGCAACTTTGGTTTTAGAAGTGTGTGTGTGTGGGGGGGGGGGGGGGGGGGGGGGGGATAATTATACACACTACCGTTCAAAAGTTTTGGGTCACTTAGAAATGTCCTTGTTTTTGAAGGAAAAGCACCATTTCTGTCCATTACAATAACATCAAATGGATCAGAAATACAGTGTAGACATTGTTAATGTTGTAAATTACTATTGTAGCTGGAAACGGCAGATTTTGAATGGAATATCTACATCGGTGTACAAAGGCCCATTATCAGCAACCATCACTCCTGTGTTCCAATAGCACGTTGTATTAGCTAATCCAAGTTTATCATTTTAAAAGGCTAATTGATCATTAGAAAACCCTTCTGCAATTATGTTAGCACAGCTGAAAACTGTTGTACTGATTAAAGAAGCAATAAAACTGGCCTTTAGACTAGTTGAGAAAATGGCAAGAAACAAAGAACTTTCTTCTGAAACTCGCCAATCTATTCTTGTTCTAAAAAATGAAGGCTATTCGTACAACGCTGTGTACTACTCTCTTCACAGAACAGCACAAACTGGCTCTAACCAGAGTAGAAAGAGGAGTGGGAGGCCCCGGTGCACAACTGAGCAAGAGGACAAGTACATTAGAGTGTCTAGTTTGAGAAACAGACGCCTCACAAGTCCTCAACTGGCAGCTTCATTAAATAGTACCCGCAAAACACCAGTCTCAAGGTCAACAATGAAGAGGCGACTCCGGGATGCTGGCCTTCTAGGCAGAGTTCCTCTGTCCAGTGTCTGTGTTCTTTTGCCCATCTTAATCTTTTATTTTTATTGGCCAGTCTGAGATATGGCTTTTTCTTTGCAACTCTGCCGAGGAAGGCCAGCATTCCAAAAAATGCTTTCATTGCAGTGTCTCACAATGACGGATTTATATTTCAGTAAATAGTAACAAAGTCAAATTGAGCCAGGGGAAACCAAGGGCACTGCTCTCATAGGAAACAAGATGCTTTCAAATGGGTTGGCAGTCCTGTAATGGTGCAGATGGCCTCAAATACCCGTGGTCAGACTGGTCGTGCCAGATCACAAACCGACCTGGCACAACCAGACTACGTCCTCACATAGACGTTCCCTCATCTCTCTCAGAGTGCAAACTGGGCACTGGGCAGTGCATCAGCGACAGGACAGGAGGAGTGCAGTGAATATCAAGCAGAAAGAACTGGGCTGATAGTGATTACTGACCAGAGCCCCAGAGTGACTGAGAGAGCTAGAAGAGGCTCCCCGCTCACTCTCACTATTAGACTCTGTCACAATGTGCTACTATGTTTGCTCCCAGTTCAAACAACACAATCCCACCAGTGTCATTACAGCCTCACTGCTGGAGACATAGCCCACTGATGGAAAGAGTAGGTCTAAACTAGTGCTCCATCCAAACTCCACTGGGTCCACAGGGAACTTCCTGAATGGAGTTGCCAAGTGTCTGGGGCTAAAATAGTGGTTTCAAAGACACATTAGAGAAATAGGAACATTGTGTAATTTCCCCCCAATATTTTCATACTTTGTGTCTGGTGATTGCCTGCTGATGGATACTTAAGAATATAATATTCTCTAGATGACGTTAACATTATTAATTTGTATCATGATCTTTGCAAGAGAGATTTTGCTAATCTAACAAGTACAGTAGTAAGTCCATACAGACCTGATTTGCTGAGATAGGCACCTTAGATCAAATCTTTAGTGTGTGGCATAAAAAGGAGAAATGTGCCTGAGAGAAGGCATGTCTGTCTGTGCCCCTTCTCCATGCAGATGGCTGGGGGACCCACCACCGGGAACAGATCCACTTCCCATGCTACATCCACTACAGTCAAGGGTGACACTCATTCAGACATTCTGTATCCCTGCACTTGCAGATATCAACAGGCCCAAGAGGTTTACTGACTGTGCAACTTGACTAGGAACAACTGCCATCACTGGTTCTTCCTGCCCTGGTCACATAGTCAAGAAAGAATCCTCCTGTCTCCTGGGATATCCAGGCCCCCAGGGTGTGGAGTTGAAGAGGAGGAGCTGGTCTGTAGTACTCCCTAACTGGACTATCTGGGAGGGGGGGCATTATCAGTTTGACCACTGTGGTGAGTGCATAAAGTACAACTGTCACATAGTCCTGAAACAAAGCCAGTGACTTAATTGCACACATTCCTATGAAGCAATGTTGGATTATTTTAGACAGTTCTCAGGGAACAACAAATATGAATGTACACGATATGCTGGAATCTGTAAAACTCTCGCCCACCCCTGGCAGACATGGGACAGTTTGATACCAGTGTGGAAAAGAAGCCACCTATCCCAAGCATCATCTCCACCCTTGTGGATACCATTCAGAAAATAGCTGCTATGATTAAAATGATGGAATTCAATGGTCAGTAATAATTCATGGTTAAGCTGATATCTTTCCCAATTACTGCAGTGAGTAGTGCAAACTATTGATCCTCCATGGCTGGAGAAGAATGCATAGGCCTCAGTGTTTTGGATATTTCAAACATTTTCATCCACATTTATTCGTTTTTTTCCTTATCTCTGTTTCTGAAAACATCAAAGCTCTTTATATTCTGTTTCGATAAAAGGAGACTGTGAGTTCTGTAGCCCCAATGCCCTTAACGTCCTATGAGTTTCATGTTCAATAGCACAGCTATTAGGAGCTATTTGAGACATTGTCCCGAACCTGCTGTTTCTCCCTCCCTCACCCGTTAGCACAAATCATTTCAAACATTATGCAAATCAAATAGCTCACCCTTACACTATACAATGCAGGTTTAATTGAACGTTAACAAAAGTGAGATACGATGGTGGTCGCCTATAAGGATTCTAATCAAATCGCTATGACCAAATCCTTTTGATATTCTCTTAGATTCTAAGAACAAACACCAACAGCGCTGCAGTAGGTATTCCATTTACAGACCACAAGTAGAGACAGTAGACTTAGGAGGCGAAGGAGGAGAAAGAAGGCATGTTAAGAACCCAAGCCGTCTAGGCATTGTTGTTGTTGTTGTTGTGGGTCCGATGTGGGTCACTGTCTCCCTCCTGCTGGGGCTCACTTCCTGTGCAGCTGTGAGGAGGCCATGAGGCCACCACTGGTTCTGCCATGTGACAACGGAACAGCATCCAGGGCCGGACAGACACACATGCCTGGTGGAGCTTGACAAGGAGTGTCCCCTCTGACCCTGCCTCCAGTCTCTTTCTCCATTCGTCTCTCTCTCTCTGTTGAACTGGTAGCAATTAGAATGGGTACGAGGTTGCTGCTCCCTTGCTGGGCACCTTGGGGCTGACATGCTCTGACTGATGGAGAGCTGTCTGTTCTGTTGGCTTAGTCATACGCCTAGGGGTGGATCTTGGAATTGTAATGTTGACCGAGCGAAGCTTGTAGACTCCTGTACATTTCCCTTTCCTCTTTGTCAGTTGTCATGGGTGGGGCCTTAGTGTTTCCTTCCTAGGTCACATGTGCAGGAAACACTCCCGGCTGTAGTCATGGAGGATATCAAGATGCCATGGAACAAATTAAGAAATTGGAAATACTCCTGCCCAGGCCTACAGATATGAGTGGGAGAGGAGAGCACAGGGATCAGACAGTAAAGAGACAGGATACTGGAGGTCTCCTTTATTAAGTCTCTTCAAAACATTGTAAATCATTTGGCAAAACTTCCCTCATCGTTTAACACCAAGGCTTTGACACAGTGGAAGGAAAAGGGTTCTGGGTATGATTGTCCTTACATCAGCAGATGAAATGGTCTAACCACAATTTACGTGGTTTCAGCAGCTCCGTGGCCTGCAGTGCACCCACCTGCCTGCCAATCAGTTCTTTGCTCAGAGCGACATGCAGGCAGCCTTCAGGGTGTCCTATCTCACTGTGGGTTTGACTGTAGCTCCATCCTCTCTGCTCCATCCTGGGGTCTAGGGGATGGAGGGCTGGGTGCTGGGGGCTGAGGCATGGGCTCTTCTTTGGTCCTGCTGAGACCTTGCAGCACCAGGAAGAGGGAGAGTTGTGATTCTCGATTTATAGTGCTGCTCAGAGGATTGGTGTAATGGTGTTCACAGGTGAGGTTAGGATTATTAGTGTTACTGAAGATGCCTGCTCCATTAAGATGGGTGATTGCCAGTGGTTTACTGTTCTTGCAAAGCCTTGTATTGATATGTAGCCAATGACTGAGTGGCATTGGTCAGGGGTGTCATGCACCCATCATTAGAGGGGGCACAAAGTATGTGATGATGGAGGGGGGGTGGTCCAGAGGGGCCCCCTCCGGAATTCTGAGAATTTCTCATTTTTCAAACACCTGAAACCGCTTTTTCTTGCAATCTAGAGGCATAATCATTATGTCTAATTCTATGTTTTTAAAAAATATGTCTAGGTTATCTAAGCATAACTCTTTCACCGGTTCCATTATCATTTTGATTAAGGATGCACATTGATTCTTTAAGAAGTGTCATGCATTAGGAGTTCAGTACAACTGCAACACTGATATATAGTATCATCACCTACGAATTAAAGCAATTTAAGCCATTTCTAAAGTCTAGCAACCTTGCCAGAATGCCAGCTAAGATAGTTAGACAAGCTACTCTACCTTGATTGATGCCTGAAATGATTTGGTATCTAGTTATGATGTTGGGAGATTGGGAACCTATCTAGCTGGCTAGCTAAAGCCGACTTCATAAATTTGCTAGGTAGCTAGTATTACAGAGTATTACGTGGTCTGAATACAGAGTATTACGTTGTATTTATTCATCAAGAAGGAATCAATAGGGTACATAACTTGCTCAAATTAATTTACAAACATATCTCCTGTGAGTCCTGCCTATCACCAGCAGCTAAAATCAAATCAAATGCTGTGTGTGTCACTCTACACCCTCTCTCCTCCATCACTGACTATACTGTCTGCACGCACTAAAGCAGGGCTCTCCAACCCTGTTCCTGGATAACTATCCTCCTGTAGGTTTTCAATCCAACCCCAGTTGTAACTAACCTGATTCAGTTTATCCATCAACTAATTATTAGAATCAGGTGCGCTAGATTAGGGTTGGAGCAAAAACCTACAGGGCAGTAGCTCTTCGGGAACAGGGTTGAAGACCCCTGCACTAGAGTTTCTAGCGTCCTGTCTAGCATATCTTTGCTCCGTGGTTCACCTCGGAAAGAACCACTTACTAGGGAGAATGGGGGGGGTAATGCCAAATGTGTCCAGTAGTGCTGATGATTATACAATGTTTGTATTAGCGTGCACAAAACATTCCTCTGATGTTGGCAGAATGTTACCAGACCATATTTTTCATGTCCTTTAAAAGTTCCCAAAATATTTCATTCGGTTGTGGGAACAGTGTGGGGACATTACAAGAGATAGCTTCCCCAAACACAAAATCTGTCCAGTTGTGCTGATTACAGTGGAGGCTGCTGAGGGGAGGATGCCTCATAATAATGTCTGGAACGGAGCTAATGGAATGGCATCAAACACATGGAAACTATGTGTTTGATGTATTTGATACCATTCCACTAATTCCGCTCCAGCTATGAGCACCAGCCCGTCCTCGTCCAATTAAGTTGCCACCAACCTCCTGAGGTGCTGAATTCATGCAATGTTTCTATCAGGGTCAGGGTGTACAAAACGTTTCCCTTAAGTTGCAAGAATGTTCACACACATGTTCATGTGTTCTTGAAAGGTTCTCAAAATATTATATTTAGGTTTAATCCAGCATTCCCTCAAATGTTCGTAGAATGTTAGTCCCTATGATTATAGAATAAAATAATTTGAACAGTCCATGGAGGTTTTAATCATCTGTTAGTGCTGTTTTACTGTTGAGGAATGTTGTTGTAAGACAGTTCATGTAGACGCAAGCAGGGATCAAACCTGGTACCTAAGGAGTTTTATCCCTGGAGTTATTCCACTGCACCACAGGGATGTGACTCAGAGGAATACAATGCTGTTCATATGTTTAGTCTGACTTCCAGGTTGCGGTCTATGTCTTTGCAGAGATAGGATAACTACATCTTGAAAAAGATGTATCCTTTATTTACGTCCTATTCTACCAATCCTAGGATGACCACGTGCCCCAGATTGTACAGGACAGTCTGTTAGGAGTGTGTATCGGAGACGAAGTCAGGTGCAGGAGATCAGAGTGTAGTGAACAGGCGCACTTTTTATTCCGGTCAAAATGACAGCACAAAAATAACATAAAATGTGCCTAAAACACAGAACATAGACAAAAAGTAATAGTAACAATATCCATAATATCAATATACACGCAACACAAACAACCCTACACAGAGACATGATGGGGAACAGAGGAATAAATACATATGAATTGATTGGGGAATGAAAACCAGGTGTGCAGGGAACAAGACAAAATAAATGGATACATGAAAAATGGAGCGGCGATGGCTAGAAAGCCGGTGATGTCGACCGCCGAACGCCGCCCGAACAAGGAGAGGAGCCGACTTCGGCGGAAGTCGTGACACAGTCACGCATGTTTGGCGCTTTGTCCCGCAACCAAACAATCATGTTCTGCATTTTACAACAAATTCAAACACTACCCTTAATTTAAAAAGGTAGATTTGTCCTTTATTTCAGTCAGACATTCACACCTGTCTCTTGCAGTCACGTTGAGTTTATGAAAAAATCAGTTACGATTTTAGCATGTAAATCTGGGTGGGGCAAAAAAAATATGAAAAGTGGGATGCATGCCAGCAAAGCCACTAAACAACATAACACTAAACAATACATTAATTGCACTATAACGGTGACAAACGGTGCCCACAAACTGTTAGGGCCTACATAAAGCTGTCCCAACAGCAGTCCCAACATCTTACCACTGCTACACCTGGCGGAGCTTTGTCTTGCAGCGAAACAGTTCATTCAGTCTCATTTAATGCCTTTTAAAAAACAGAGCTGATATTAGTAGATTGTCGACTTGATTCATCATGATGATGACTGCTAGCTAAGATTTTGAAAGCAAAGACTTGGCGGTGACGTAGTGTCTCCATGAGTGACAGAACACTGAGCCAATCACGACGCAACGCTCCATATTTTCTTCTGGCTCAGAATACACTGAGCTAGGCTGAAACACCTGCATTTTGGAGCTGCCTTACTCAAGAGAACAAAAAAAGAGACCATGTTTGTATGCGGCTTTATTAACTCAATGATATATATATTTTTTTACATTGTTTGTGACACGTATTAATGCAAAAATAACATGCTAAAAATGTGGGGCTCCGCTCCACCTGCCTATGATGGCGGGTCGCCACTGGAAAAGATGGAAAAGATACAGTATATGATAAGGATGTGGTAGCTTAAGCCAACTGGTGATGATAAACACTTCTCCAATCATTGTTGAGATCTGATATTATGAGCAGCGCAAGACTAGGCTTAGGCTAATGTCATAGACCTATTGTCAACCAATCATATTTCTCAAATAGTCCTTTCGGACTAAATTAAGTACCACAGTATGAGTCATAAAACCCAGAAATGGTTCCAATTGTTTTTTCATCATTCATTTTTCCATCTGGGATTTTAGATAGTAAATTGAGGCGAATATATTGATAAAACTCACCTTGTCCGAGAGAGAATTACATGGCTATCAAAATGTCACCCAAAGGTAAGCCTACACCCACCAACTGCACAATTCATTTAAAAAAGTGAAAAATGGCCATTGGAACCATTTCCACGTTTTTATGGGTATTTTGACACATCCACTGTGGCAGAATATTCCAGATAAACCTGGAGGACAATAAGGCCTAATTACTTACAAAAAGTGGGCTGCTGATGAAGAGCTATAAAAGTAAGTAAATAGCAGTAATAGAATGAAGCCCAAAGCCAGTAGGGGGCTCCGGGGGCATTCTCCCCTGGCAAAGAAAATAAGGAATTTCAACAGCTAGATGCATGAATATTTTTCAGGTAGCTCGCACCTTCCCACTTGCCATTGCTAATTCTCAATTACAGTGGCTACCGTGGGGCTCTCTACTCTGGAACACGTACATCTACAGTGTATTGCCAAAATCCACTCAACTTCAGACAGTCTCTGACCTGTCCAATGAGGCAAACTGATTAAACAATCGCACAGTACCCCCCTCCTCACACACACAGTACAGTAACTAGAATCCATAGAGCAGCTTTAAGTTGATCACCCCTCTCCATCGCTTTCTCTGTGTCATCTGTTGCTGTCTCTCAGTATTCTTTGTTGTCGTCTCTTGTCTACCCTCCTCTCGTGACATGTCCTGGTTGTAAGTGGAAAAGAAAACAGTTGTTGTAATAGTAATTCCACAGGCTTTTTCACCTGAACATTTTGTAAACCATGTTTTACCTTTTCACTGTCTGTATTTCACCTCTTATCATTTGTGCAAATAAATAAAACGAATTGGAATCCATAAGCAGCTTAGCACATAGCACAAGTGATGTGTGGTTATGGAAACTCATAGACCATCAAAAAGTTCGGGGCTGGATCAAAAACATCCGGGGCTGATGTGCCGGAAGCCCCAAACAACCCAAAACAACCCCATACCCAAACAGGTACCCAAAAGAACCCCAAAGTACCCAAAACAACCCAAAACAACCCCATACCCAAACAGGTACCCAAAAGAACCCCAAAGTACCCAAAACAACCCAAAACAACCCCAAACCCAAACAGGTACCCAAAAATAAACCAAAACTACCCCAAATAACCCAAAACAACCCAAAAGTACCAAATATACCCCAATTTACCCAAACAACCCAAAAGTACCCGAAACAACCGAAAACAACCACAAACAACAGCCAACAACCCCCAAAAAAACCAAACATGTTCCCCAAACAACTCAGAGGAACCCAAAAGTACCCAAAACAACCCCAAAGTACCCAAAACAACCCAAAAGTACCCGAAACAACCGAAAACAACCACAAACAACAGCCAATAACCCCAAACAACCACAAACATGTACCCCAAACAACTCAGAGGGAACCCAAAAGTACCCAAAACAACCAAAGTACCCAAAACAACCCAAAAGTACACAGAACTACTCCAAACAACCACAAACAGGTGCCCAAAGCAACCAAAAAGTACATAAAACAACCCAGAACAACCCAGAAGTACCCAAAACAACCACACACAACCCCAAACATGTACACAAAACAACTCAAAAGTACCCAAAACAACCACAAACAGGTACCCAAAACAACCCTGGATATGTCCGTGTGGAAACACCCACATACAGAGTAGGCACATAAGTAAATCCACACGTACATACAGTATATGCATGCACATATGAGTGCACATACACACAAAGATGCACACACACAGCAAGCATTATATAGGTACCCTTGTACTTTTCTTAAATAATTCCCTATTTCTTCTCAAATAAGTTGTGGGGGAAAATGGTGACCACACCTTGTTAGGCTTTTGGATTTGTAACATAGCAGAACAAGTTTAATTTTTAAAAACATATTTGTAAACAAATTTCGAAAAAAAATTGTAATGGACAAAATGATTGTCACCCTGGAGCTAGGACTTGGTTGCACAGCCTTTGGCCAAGAAAACTGCAGACAAGCGCTTCTTGTAGCCATCAATGAGCGTGCTGCAAATTTCTACCGACAATTAGGCCCACTTTTCAGCAGCAAACTGCTTTAATTCTTCTATATTTAAGGGGTGAACCCCAACCACTTATTGTTTTCAGATCTCTCGATAGGTTTCGGATGTGATTCAGATCTGGACTCTTCACTGACCACCCCAGAACACTCAAGCATATCTTAACCCTTTCTGGGTGCTTTTATTATGTGGGTTTGGGTTCGTTGTTCTGCTGGAAGACCCACAACCTTCAATATAGGCCCAGGTTTTAGACACTGGGTTGAACATTGGACTGCAAAACGCCTGATAATCTGCTGCTTTCATGATGCCTTGCGCACGTACAAGGTCCCCAGTACTATAGGCAGCAAAGCAACCCGAGAGCATTAACAAACCTCCTCCATCTTGGATTGTAATTTTCATTGTTATTTTCATTAATTTGATCATCACACAGCGCTGATTTGTATTTCCAAAGAGCTGTAAATGTGTTTTGTTGGTCCACATAATATTTCCCCCAGGATTTAGGCTTGTTTAGGCAGGTTTTTGAGAAGTCCAATCAGGCTTTCTTGTGTCTCCTTCAGCAGTGGGGTCTTCCTGTGTTTACCAACGACCAAATTACGCTTTCAAAGAAAGTACTTATAGGGGAGGTTCGATAATGCTGTGGGCTTACCCGGCTCCACGATGGGGCAAAACTGAAACTTGTGACCCCTCAGTTTTATGTCCCTATATAAAAATAGCAAAGATGTTCAAATGATTGAGTGACAGGTTGGCGCAAAACCTGTATCTCCGCTGCGCTGTCAGCACAATGGTCAGAACATGCAGCAGTGTATGTAGGGGTGCTATGGAAAGCCACTGGGGCTCAGGGTTTCCGTTAGCTGGAAATTGACAGCTTTTGACCGATAAAATGAATGAAAGCTAATAAATACTATTTAAATTGGCCAAATTATCTGGAGCTGCCCTGCTGCTGAGGAGAGAGAGAAAGCGAGAGAGCAGTCTTGGCCTAGGCTGCTGTTGATTGCGAAGATGGAGGCCTTTTTCATTGAAGTAAAATGAAAGTTAGAGAGTGCCTATTGTAAAAAGCCTACAAGGCAGGGCTCCAGTCTGCGACCATTTAGTCACATTTTGCGACCCTTTGACAACTGGCTGTGGGAGATAAAAAATGCATCTATGCGGGCAGAACATTCATTCGCCTCACTAAAAAGGAGGCTAAAACCATGATTTGGTCAAACAGTAAAGTACATTATCCTCATGATTCCTGTAATGAAAGTGTCTGCCTGCCGGCCCCTGTACCTGTTTTGCTGCATGAGGCCTGCTGCTGAGTCGAGTGAGCCACTCTCTCTCTCTCATTTCCCAGGGGGAAGAAATGCTCTGGGAGAAAGAAAATGTATGTTTTAAAATCCAATTGTTGGGAGAACATAGCTACCCTGTTGTTACAGATGGAGAGCGGATGTTCTCATCTTCTGTAGGTATACTTTTCATTTCTCAACTCTCAAATATGAGGTCAATAGCAACTATTTTACAAAGATATTTGATATGGTTTTGAGATACAGAGTGTACGAAATACACATTGGCCATTGCAAGTGCATAGGCCTCATTGGATGGTACAGTAGGCTACAACTGTGGGACACAAAAATGTGACATTAAATGTACTGGTAGATGAATACATGGCTACTATGAGTGCGTATTATCTTTAGAGTTAGTGATCTAGCTAATGGGTTTTGAGTTTCCACTTACTCAGGTGGCTGAATTAGCCGCAAATAAATTAGCCTATGTATCACGATCCTCTTCCTGGAAATGACTGGACCAAAGCGCAGCGGGGTACATATTCATGATATTTTATTTAAATCAGAACACTTGAACAAAAATAACAAAGAGAAAAACGAACAGTTCTGTAAGGTAACTAAACTATACAGAAAACAACTACCCACAAACACAGGTGGGAAAAAGGCTACCTAAGTATGATTCCCAATCAGAGACAACGATAGACAGCTGCCTCTGATTGAGAACTATAGCCGGCCAAACACAAAGAAATAGGAAACATAGAAATAAAGAAACTAGAATGCCCACCCTAGTCACACCCTGGCCTAACCAGGGTGTGACAGTACACCCCCCCAAAGGTGCGGACTCTGGCCGCAAAACCTGACTCTAAAGGGGAGGGTCTGGGTGGGCTTCCTTTATGGCGGCGGCTCTGGTGCGGAACGTAAACCCCCCTCCGCCTCTGGCTCCCCCCACTTTGGTGGCGCCTCTGGTGCGGGGACCTTCGCCGCCGACCCCCGACTGGGGACCTTCGCCGCCGACCCCGGACTGGGGACTCTCGCTGTTCTGACTTGGTTTTGTTCAATAGAGATGATTTTGCCTCCATCTTTATATCATAGTGTCACGCCCTGGCCATAGAGAGGCTTTTATTCTCTATTTTGGTTAGGCCAGGGTGTGTTTGGTGCAAATCAATCCCAGAACAACAGCAAAGGACCTTGTGAAGATGCTGGAGGAAACAGGTACGAAAGTATCTATATCCACAGTAAAACGAGTCCTATATCGACATGACCTGAAAGGCCACTCAGCAAGGAAGAAGCCACTGCTCCAAAACCGCCATAAAAAAGCCAGACTACGGTTTGCAACTGCACATGGGGACAAAGATCGTACTTTTGTAGAAATGTCCTCTGGTCTGATGAAACAAAAATAGAACTGTTTGGCCATAATGACCATCATTATGTTTGGAGGAAAAAGGGGGAGGCTTGCAAGCCGAAGAACACCATCCCAACCGTGAAGCACGGGGGTGGCAGCATCATGTTGTGGGGGTGCTTTGCTGCAGGAGGGACTGGTGCACTTCACAAAATAGATGGCGTCATGAGGTAAGAAAGTTATGTGGATGAATTGAAGCAACATCTCAAGACATCAGTCAGGAAGTTAAAGCTTGGTCGAAAAAGTGTCTTCCAAATGGACAATGACCCCAAGCATACTTCAAAAGTTGTGGCAAAATGGCTTAAGGACAACAAAGTCAAGGTATTGGAGTGGCCATCACAAAGCCCTGACCTCAATCCTATAGAAAATTTGTGGGCAGAACTGAAAAAGCATGTGCGTGCAAGGAAGCCTACAAACCTGACTCAGTTACACCAGCTCTGTCAGGAGGAATGGGCCAAAATTCACCCAAATTATTGTGGGAAGCTTGTGGAAGGCTACCCGAATCGTTTGACCCAAGTTAAACCATTTAAAGGCAATGCTTCCAAATACTAATTTAGTGTATGTAAACTTCTGACCCACTGGCTGAAACAAAAGCTGAAATAAATAATTCTCTACTATTATTCTGACATTTCACATTCTTAAAATAAAGTGGTGATCCTAACTGACCTAAGACAGGACATTTTTACTAGGATTAAATGTCAGGAATTGTGAAAACTTCCGACTTCAACTGTATTTGGTATTAGTGTAGGCCTATGTATTAATCCAAACCAGTTATTTAAGTTCTTTAAATATGAAAACGTGTTTATTTCTGTTGAGACATTTTCTTTTGTGAAGGTTTAAACCAGTTCGTAAGTGTTTTGTTTCATTCTGTTAAGCGATTTTCTTTCGCCAAATTAAGTTCCAACTGTAACGTTGTGTTTTCTGCAATGTAATATCCTGCTCGTATTTTCTATATAAACAATGGCTTGACTTATTCCAATAAAGTTTAGAAACTTTCATTAAGGTTTGGCTATTACATTCAAAAAAATATGTTATTTAGCAGACATTCTTATCTAGAGTGGCTGACATGAGCAATCAGGTCTAAGTGCCTTGCTTAAGGGCACATCAACAGATCTTTCACCTAGTCAGCTCTGGGATTCAAACCAGTGACCTTTTGGTTTCTGGCCAAACGCGCTTAACTGCTATGGCTACCTACCTGCCTTGTACTACTTACCTACCTGGCTTATACTGCAGGCCTATGGTATGATGGAAATAAGCACAGGTGCTCCAAATGACTCCAACAGTTGAACTTCAGGTGTGGAAGAATGTTCTAGGCCGTCCAGAGTTACTCCTATAATCTAACAATATAATGCTTAACTTTATAAAAAAATATTGTTGGGGCGGTATGCAAATTTGAGTGGGTCCAGAGTTTCTGGAATGATGGTGTTGATGTGAGCCATGATCAACCTTTCAAAGCATTTCATGGCTACAGATGTGAGTGCTAAGGGGCAGTAGTCATTTAGACCGGTTACCTTGGTGTTCTTGGGCACAGGGACTATGGTGGTTGGCTTGAAACATGCAAGTCTTACAGACTGGGTCAGGGAGAGTTGAAAATGTCAGTGAAGACACTTCCCAGCTGGTCAGCGCATGCTCTGAGTTCGCGTCCTGGTAATTCGTCTGGCCCTGCGGCCTTGTGAATATTAACCTGTGTAAAGGTCTCACATCGGCTACGGAGGAAGTGATCAAATAGTTCTCATGTACATGTTCTGTGTTGCTTGCCTCGAAGCATCAAAGGCATTTAGCTCATCTGGTAGGCTTGCATCACTGGGCAGCTATCAGCTGGGTTTCCCTTTGTAATCTCTGATAGTTTGCAAGCTCTGCCACATCCGATGAGCGTCAGCGCCGGTGTAGTAGGATTCGATCTTAGTCCTGTATTGACACTTTGCCTTTTTGATGGTTTGTCTGAGGGCGTAGCAGGATTTCTTATCAGCGCCCAGATTAGTTTCCTGCTCTTTAAAAGCGGCAGCTCTAGTCTTTAGCTCAGTGCGGATGTTGCCTGTAATCCATGGCTTCTGGTTGGGATATTTACGTACGGTCACTATGTGGACGACGTCATCGATGCACTTATTAATGAAGCCGGTGACTGATGTGGAAAACTCCTCAATGCCATCGGATGAATCCTGGAACATATTTTTGTTAGTGAGTTTGTGCTAGTGAAACAGTCCTGTAGCGTAGCACCTGATTCATCGGACCATTTCCGTATTGAGCGGAATGGTACTTCCTGATTGAGTTTTTACTTGTAAGCGGGAATCAGGAGGATATAGTTATGGTCAGATTTGACAAATTGAGGTTGAGGGAGAGCTTTGTATGCGTCTCTGTGTGTGGGGTTAAGGTGATCTAGAGTTTTCCCTCTAGTTGCAAAGGTGACATGCTGGCATTGGTGGAAAAAGTATCCAACTGTCATACTTGAGTAAAAGTAAAGATACCTTAATAGAAAATGACTCATGTAAAAGTGAAATTCAACCAGTAATATACTACTTGAGTAAAATTCTAAAATAATCTAGTAATAAAATATAGTTAAGTGTCAAAAGTAAATGTAATTGCAAAAATATACTTAAGTATCAAAAGTAAAATAAAAGTATAAATCAATTCAAATTGCTTATATTAAGCAATCCAGATGGAACAATTACATGTTTTAGATTTTTATTACTGGATAGCCAGGTACGCTCCAACATTCAGACATTATTTACAAACAAAGCATTTGTGTTTAGTGAGTCCGCCAGATCAGAGGCAATAGGGATGACCAGGGATGTTCTCTTGACAAGTGCTTGAATTGGACGATTTTCCTGTCCCGCTAAGCATTCAAAATGTAACAAGTACTTTTGGGTGTCAGGGAAAATGTGTGTAGTAAAAAGTACTTTATTTTCTTTAGGAATGTAGTGAAGTGGCCTCCCGAGTGGTGCAGCGGTCTAAGGCACTGCATCACAGTGCTTGAGAAATATAAATAGTAAAGTACAGATACACTAAAAAACTACTTAAGTAGTACTTTAAAGGTCTTTACACCACTGCATGCTGGTATAAAATAGGTCAAACAGATTTCAGTTTACCTGTATTAAGATTTTTCCCACTACTGCTGGTTGTATTATTTTTCCCAATTGCTGGTTGTAAATATAATTTGATTGGTTACATACACATATTTATCAGTTGTTATTGCGGGTGTAGCGAAATGCTTGTGTATCTAACTCCAACAGTGCAGTAGTATCAAAAAAGTATTCACAATACACACAAATCTAAAAGTAAAAGAATCCAATTAAGAAATATATAAATATTAGATTGAGCAATGTCGGAGTGGCATTGACTAATATACAGTAGAATAGAATACAGTATATACATATGAGATGAGTAAAGCCGTATGTAAACATTATTTAAACATGATTAAAGTGACCAGTATTCCATTATTAAAGTGGCCAGCGATTCCAAGTCTATGTAAACTCAGCAAAAAAATAAACGTCCTCTCACTGTCAACTGCGTTTATTTTCAGCAAACTTAACATGTGGAAATATTTGTTTGAACATGACAAGATTCAACAACTGAGGCATAAACTGAACAAGTTCCACAGACATTTACTAACAGAAATGGAATAACGTGTCCCTAAACAAAGGGGGAGGGGGAAATCAAAAGTAACATTCAGTATCTGGTGTGGCCACCAGCTGCATTAAGTACTGCAGTGCATCTCCTCCTCATGGACTGCACCAGATTTGCCAGTTCTTGCTGTGAGATGTTACCCCACTCTTCCACCAAGGCACCTGCAAGTTCCCGGACATTTCTGGGGGGAATGGCCCTAGCACTCACCGTCCGATCCAACAGGTCCCAGATATGCTCAATGGGATTGAGATCCGGGCTCTTCGCTGGCCATGGCAGAACACTGACATTCCTGTCTTGCAGGAAATCACTCACAGAACGAGAAGTATGGCCGGTGGCATTGTCAAGCTGGAGGGTCATGTCAGGATGAGCCTGCAGGAAGGATACCACATGAGGGAGGAGGATGTCTTCCCTGTAACACACAGCATTGAGATTGCCTGCAATGACAACAAGCTCAGTCCGATGATGCTGTGACACACCGCCCCAGACCATGACGGACCCTCCACCTACAAATCGATCCCGCTCCAGATTACAGGCCTCGGTGTAACGCTCATTCGTTTGACGATAAACGCGAATCCGACCATCACCCCTGGTGAGACAAAACCGCGACTTGTCATTGAAGAGCACTTTTTGCCAGTCCTGTCTGGTCCAGCGACGGTAGGTTTGTGCCCATAGGCGACGTTGTTGCCGGTGATGTCTGGTGAGGACCTGCCTTACAACAGGCCTACAAGCCCTCAGTCTAGCCTCTCTCAGCCTATTGCGGACAGTCTGAGCACTGATGGAGGGATTGTGCATTCCTGGTGTAACTCGGGCAGTTGTTGTTGCCATCCTGTACCTGTCCCGCAGGTGTGATGTTCGGATGTACCGATCCTGTGCAGGTGTTGTTACACGTGGTCTGCCACTGAGAGGACGATCAGCTGTCCGTCCTGTCTCCCTGTAACACTGTTTTAGGTGACTCACAGTACAGACATTGCAATTTATTGCCCTGGCCACATCTGCAGTTCTCATGCCTCCTTGTAGCATGCCTAAGGCACGTTCATGCAGATGAGCAGGGATCTGGGCATCTTTCTTTTGGTGTTTTTCAGAGTCAATAGAAAGGCCTCTTTAGTGGCCTAAGTTTTCATAACTGTGACCTTAATTGCCTACCGTCTGTAAGCTGTTAGTGTCTTAACAACCGTTCCACAGGTGCATGTTCATTAATTGTTTATGCGTCATTGAACAAGCATGGGAAACTGCGTTTAAACCCTTTACAATGAAGATCTGTGAAGTTATTTGGATTTTTACGAATTATCTTTGAAAGACACGGTCCTGAAAAAGGGATGTTTCTTTTTTTGCTGAGTTTATATAGGGCAGCAGCCTCTAAGGTGCAGGGTTGCGTAACTGGGTGGAAACCGGCTAGTGATGGCTATTTTACAGTCTGATGGCCTTAAGATAGAAGCCATTTTTCAGTCTCTCGGTCCCAGCATTGATGCACCTGTACTGACCTTGCCTTCTGGATGATAGTGAACAGGCCGTGGCTCTGGTGGTTGATGTCCTTGATGATCATTTTGGCCTCCCTGTGACATCAGGTGCTGTAGGTGTCCTGGAGGTCAGGTAGTTTGCCCCCGGGGATGCGTTGCGTAGACCGCACCACCTTCTGGAGAGCCCTGCGGTTGTGGGTGGTGCAGTTGCCATACCAGGTGGTGATACAGCCCGACAGGATGCTTTCAATTGTGCATCTGTAAAAGTTTGTGAGGGTTTAAGGGGCCAAGACACATTTCTTCAGCCTCCTGAGGTTGGGAGTACAGTAGGGGGCTGAGCACGCACCCTTTTGGGCCCCTTTTTTGAGGATCTGCGAAGTGGAGGTGTTGTTACCTACCTTCACCACCTGGGGGCGGCCCGTCAGGGAGTCCAGAACACAGTTGCACAGGGTGGGGTTCAGACCCAGGGCCCCGAGCTTAATGGTGAGCTTGGAGGGTACTATGGTGTTGAATGGGCGGGCAGCCTTGCGAGGGATAACATGCTTAAATGTCTTACTCACGTCAGCCACAGAGAAGGAGAGCCCACAGTCCTTGGTAGCGGGTTGCGTTGGTGGCACTGTGTTATCCTCAAAGCGGGCGAAGAAGGTGTTTAGCTTGTCCGGAAGCAAGACGTCGGTTTCCACAACGTGGCTGGTTTTCCCTTTGTAGTCCGTGATTGTCTGTAGACCCTGCCACATGTGTCTCATGTCTGAGCCGTTGAATTGCGACTCCACTTTGCTTCTGTACTGACATTTTGCCTGTTTGATTGCCTTACGGAGGGAATACCTACATTGTTTGTATTTGGCCATATTCCCAGTCACCTTGCCATGGTTAAATGCGTTGGTTCGTGTTTTCAGTTTTTTGAGAATGCTGCCATCTATCCACGGTTTCTGGTTGGGTAGGTTTTAATAGGCACAGTGGGTACAACAACTCCTACACACTTCCTGATGAACTCAGTCACCGTATCCGTGTATTCGTTGATGTTATTCTCAGAGGCTACCCGGAACATATCCCAGTCCGCGTGACCAAAACAATCTTGAAACATGTATTTCCGATTCGTCATACCAGCGTTGAATAGACCTTAGTACAGGTACTTCCTGTTTGAGGTTCTGCCTATAGGAAGGGAGGAGCAAAATTAAGTAGTGATCAGATTTGCCGAAGGGAGGGCTGGGGAGGGCTTTATAGGTATTTCGAAAAGTTGAGAAGCAGTGGTCCAATGTTTTACCAGCGCGAGTACTACAGTCAATGTGTTGGTAAAACTTCGGTAGCATTTTCCTCAAATTTGCTTAGTTAAAATCCCTAGCTACAATAAATGTGGCCTCAGGATATGTGGTTTCCAGTTTGCATGAAGTCCAGTGTAGTTCTTTGAGTGCCGTCGTGGTATCGGCTTGAGGGGAAATATACACAGCTGTGACTATAATCGAAGAGAATTCTCTTGGGAGGTAATACGGTCTGCATTTGATTGTGAGGTATTCTAATTTCTCAAAAATCTCTAAACCTTCAAGAAAAATGTAATGAATATCAATATTCAGGTGGTTTATGCCTACTAGTCGAAGATCCTTGCCATCATCTTACCCTACATAGACTAAATGTGATGCCTTTATGAGTTGCCTAGCATGTGCACAATACTAAAATGTCAAATTATATTTGATTCCTGGAGTATTTTATATCTTATGCTTATTTGAATGAATTATTCAAAACTGTCCATGAATGGCTACAAAAATACATAGCCTCATGTAATTCATTTTCAAAGACACAAGTAGTCATATCATTTTTCAAATACGTGATTACAATTGGGAAGAAGTGGAATAATGAAATACATTTGGAGAATAACAGCAGTATTCTTGCTGACAAGCACAGTAATCACCCTATAGTTGAGCCCATTGTTAAGTATGAGATTTATCCACGAATCAGACTGAATAAAGTAAACAGATAATAACATCTCCTGAAGACAAGATGACATAAATCCAACCCAACACCCGAACCAAAGAATTGTTCTATTTATTGTCCCCCCTCTAGAATTAAACCTACACTTTCGGGTTCACAACCTGTTTGACAAAAGTATTTATAGTCACAAATCAGGTCACCCTACCAAACCCTGTTAAAACATGCTGTAGGTCTGTCTGCTGCCTGTTCGTTGTCACAACCTAAACGCCAATCACCAAACGAGGGGACTAATGCAAGTGTGGATTAAATGGACTTCAGTAAAGGCTGTCAAAGGGCTGCATTCTGCAATATATTTATGGACCTTAGTATCAGCAACCTAATTTTGTTGACAACACTGTACATAAAACATCGCTACCGTGCTACTCTTTACAGTTGTATAAACTCAGCAGAGAATGTTCCCCCCTCTCCATTCAACTCCACTTTAATCGTGAGGGGCGTTTCTTTAAAACCTGCATCCAATTCCCCCGATCCCTTACATAACTAGACCAATCATATACTTTAATGTGTCACTGTTCACAGTGCAGTAGCAAGACAGGACAATGATAGAGGGTTCTGCTCTTAGTGTTAAATTGCAGGCGCAGATGCTACGATTTCAAAATTATTTGGAGTACAGTTGAAAAGTTAACGCGCTGTACTTTTCAATGCGTAATATATATATATAAGAGGTGTACCGTGAAAGCGTGATAAGAGGGTCAAATGCGTGTGTCTCACAGCCAATGCGTGGCAGCTCTGGATGAAAAGATTTCAAAGGTTTTGAAGAGCCGTCTAAAAACACTTCACTAAGGCTAGCAGCAGCAGAGTGGCTCTATCTACATTTCTGCTATTACATCATTTGACCAAACAATTCTGATACAGAGTACCAAACCCTAGCCTTAACCTAACCCTGCTGTAGTGCTTCATAGCAGGCTGATTGTGATTTGCCATGATGAAAAATGTCAATAACGTAAATCTCTGTGGCAAAACCAAATTCCTTCAACAGGTGGAGGTCTGTTGTGTCTTTGAACTGTCTTTGTTTCGGGATTTTAGAACCTGGTGATTTATGTGGTAGCCAGCCACCACTCAATCCCAAACGCCTTCACTGGAGGCAGGGTCACATTACTGCCCCCTATAGATGTTACCTTTACAAAAAAGATTGCAGTTTTGAAACTGCAGTAAAAGTGCAGTAACTGCAGTCGACTGGTATTTTGGACAGTTATATTGCACTCTAACTACAGTTACACTGAAAAATTACAGCAGTAAAACAAACAGTGTTATTTTGGACGCAGTATTTGCTGTATACTGCAGTTATACTGCGCTCTAACTGCAGTTCAAATTGTATTGTTTTCATACACATGGTTAGCAGATGTTAATGCGAGTGTAGCGAAATGCTTGTGCTTCTAGTTCCGACAGTGCAGTAATACCTAACAAGTAATCTAACAATTCCCCAACAACTACCTAATACACACAAATCTAAAGGGGTGAATGAGAATATGTACATATACGTATATGGATGAGCGATGGCCGAGCGGCGTAGGCTAGGTGCAATACATGGTATAAAATACAGTATACACATGTGATATGAGTAATGTAAGATATGTAAACATTATTAAAGTGGCATTATTTAAAGTGACTAGTGATCCATTTATTAAAGTGGCCAGTGATTGGGTCTCAATGTAGGCAGCAGCCTCTCTGAGTTAGTGATTGCTGTTTAGCAGTCTGATGGCCTTGAGATAGAAGCTGTTTTTCAGTCTCTCGGTCACAGCTTTGATGCACCTGTCCCGACCTCGCCTTCTGGATGGTAGCGGTGTGAACAGGCAGTGGCTCGGGTAGTTGTTGTCCTTGATGATCTTTTTGGCCTTCCTGTGACATTGGGTGCTGTAGGTGTCATGGAGGGCAGGTATTTTGCCCCCGGTGATGCGTTGTGCAGACCTCATTACCCTCTGGAGAGCCTTGCGGTTGAGGGCGGTGCAGTTGCCGTACCAGGCTGTGATACAGCCCGACAGGATGCTCTCGATTGTGCATCTGTAAAAGTTTGTCAGGGTTTTGGGTGAAAAGCCAAATTTCTTCAGTCTCCTGAGGCTGAAGAGGCGCTGTTGTGCCTCACCACACTGTCTGTGTGGGTGGACCATTTCAGTTTGTCTGTGACGTGTACGCCAAGGAACTTAAAACTTTCCACCTTCTCCACTGCTGTCGTTTCGATGTGGATAGGGGGGTGCTCCCTCTGCTGTTTCCTGAAGTCCAAGATCATCTCCTTTTTGTTGACGTTGAGTGAGAGGTTGTTTTCCTGACACCACACTCCGAGTGCTCTCACCTCCTCCCTGTAGGCTGTCTCATCGGTGTTGGTAATCAAGCCCACTACTGTTGTGTCGTCTGCAAACTTGATGATTGAGTTGGAGGCGTGCATGGGCACGCAGTCGTGGGTGAACAGGGAGTACAGGAGGTGGCTGAGCACGCACCCTTGTGGGGCCCCAGTGTTGAGTGTACTGCAGTTATACTGCACTCTGAGTGCAATCTGTTATCGTAAGTGTAGAAGGGGGGATGGGAGTTGTGTGCTGACTTTATACTCCTGTATAGTCCAACAGCAACAGTGCTAATCTGAAACCTGGATGGTCCAAATCACAGCTTGAGAGTGACAGGACTCTCACTGACTGCATGCCTAACATATTGAGACATATTGATGTGCAGTGGTATACATCTAGTCACTTCATCATCTTGCTGGCTGGCAAGTGTGTCTGTACTCCCTCGCAGCTACACTGAGTGGACAGACGCTGTTCTTTTCCACAGTGGTACTGGTCTGTTTGAAGGTAAACACACTCAGTGACGCATGCTTATTAATGTTTGTGGGGGAGTTCTAAGCATAGATCAGTGCTTCTAAGAAGGCAGTACATCATTATTTACATTATCTACAGCCCAGAGAAAGAGGGGGAAGTAGGAAATTATCTAAACCAGTGAGTAGGCTACGACAGGTCTACTGTAAGTGTCTGCTCTTTTTTCATCTTTACTGCTTCGCTACATGAGAACATCATGCACGGCATGAAATAGTGGATTTTCCTACAATACAGTGGATTTGATAGGCCTAACAATAGACCAGCCTGGTCTTACAGACATGGCAAACGTAAATCCGGCAGACTGAAATGAGTACGATATGTTACGTTTGGTATGGTTACGTAAGACAGAAGGTTACTTAAGGCAAAAATGGAAGGAGGGTGGTTGGTCAGGGTGGTTGGGTCGGCATATAATGCAAAAGTCTAAAACTCCAAAGTTTGCATGTTCGAATCTCATCACAGACAACTTTAGCATTTTATCTGATTAGCAACTTTGTAACAACTTACTACTTTTTAGCTACTTTGTTACTAACACAAATGTCTAGCAACCCAAAGATTGTGTGTTTGACTCTCATCACAGGAAACTTTAGCATTTTAGCTTATTATCAACTTTGTAACTTCTATTGCAACTTCTTAGCATGTTAGATTTACATTTACATTTAAGTCATTTAGCAGACGCTCTTATCCAGAGCGACTTACAAATTGGTGCATTCACCTTATGACATCCAGTGGAACAGCCACTTTACAATAGTGCATCTAGATCTTTTAAGGGGGGGGGGGGGGGGGGGGGGGGCAGAAGGATTGCTTTATCCTAGGTATTCCTTGAAGAGGTGGGGTTTCAGGTGTCTCCGGAAGGTGGTGATTGACTCCGCTGTCCTGGCGTCGTGAGGGAGTTTGTTCCACCATTGGGGTGCCAGAGCAGCGAACAGTTTTGACTGGGCTGAGCGGGAACTGTACTTCCTCAGTGGTAGGGAGGCGAGCAGGCCAGAGGTGGATGAACGCAGTGCCCTTGTTTGGGTGTAGGGCCTGATCAGAGCCTGAAGGTACTGAGGTGCCGTTCCCCTCACAGCTCCGTAGGCAAGCACCATGGTCTTGTAGCGGATGCGAGCTTCAACTGGAAGCCAGTGGAGAGAGCGGAGGAGCGGGGTGACGTGAGAGAACTTGGGAAGGTTGAACACCAGCCGGGCTGCGGCGTTCTGGATGAGTTGTAGGGGTTTAATGGCACAGGCAGGGAGCCCAGCCAACAGCGAGTTGCAGTAATCCAGACGGGAGATGACAAGTGCCTGGATTAGGACCTGCGCCGCTTCCTGTGTGAGGCAGGGTCGTACTCTGCGGATGTTGTAGAGCATGAACCTACAGGAACGGGCCACCGCCTTGATGTTGGTGGAGAACGACAGGGTGTTGTCCAGGATCACGCCAAGGTTCTTAGCGCTCTGGGAGGAGGACACAATGGAGTTGTCAACCGTGATGGCGAGATCATGGAACGGACAGTCCTTCCCCGGGAGGAAGAGCAGCTCCGTCTTGCCGAGGTTCAGCTTGAGGTGGTGATCCGTCATCCACACTGATATGTCTGCCAGACATGCAGAGATGCGATTCGCCACCTGGTCATCAGAAGGGGGAAAGGAGAAGATTAATTGTGTGTCGTCTGCATAGCAATGATAGGAGAGACCATGTGAGGTTATGACAGAGCCAAGTGACTTGGTGTATAGCGAGAATAGGAGAGGGCCTAGAACAGAGCCCTGGGGGACACCAGTGGTGAGAGCGCGTGGTGAGGAGACAGATTCTCGCCACGCCACCTGGTAGGAGCGACCTGTCAGGTAGGACGCAATCCAAGCGTGGGCCGCGCCGGAGATGCCCAACTCGGAGAGGGTGGAGAGGAGGATCTGATGGTTCACAGTATCGAAGGCAGCCGATAGGTCTAGAAGGATGAGAGCAGAGGAGAGAGAGTTAGCTTTAGCAGTGCGGAGCGCCTCCGTGATACAGAGAAGAGCAGTCTCAGTTGAGTGACTAGTCTTGAAACCTGACTGATTTGGATCAAGAAGGTCATTCTGAGAGAGATAGCAGGAGAGCTGGCCAAGGACGGCACGTTCAAGAGTTTTGGAGAGAAAAGAAAGAAGGGATACTGGTCTGTAGTTGTTGACATCGGAGGGATCGAGTGTAGGTTTTTTCAGAAGGGGTGCAACTCTCGCTCTCTTGAAGACGGAAGGGACGTAGCCAGCGGTCAAGGATGAGTTGATGAGCGAGGTGAGGTAAGGTAGAAGGTCTCCGGAAATGGTCTGGAGGAGAGAGGAGGGGATAGGGTCAAGCGGGCAGGTTGTTGGGCGGCCGGCCGTCACAAGACGCGAGATTTCATCTGGAGAGAGAGGGGAGAAAGAGGTCAAAGCACAGGGTTGGGCAGTGTGAGCAGAACCAGCGGTGTCGTTTGACTTAGCTAATCTTTCCCCTTCCCCTTCCCCTAACCTCAACCCTTTAACCTAACCTTAACCCCTAATGTTAGCCACCTAGCTAATGTTAACGTTAGCCATCTAGCACCCTAGCTAACGTTGGCCACAACAAATTGGAATTCGAACATATCATACAAAATAGATGATGGACATCCACAAAGGAGTACATACCATACGAAACATAACATATCATACTAAATGGAGGAAAACAGATTTACATTTACTACGTAACGTCTACTAGTGATGCATGGGCCAACTCATACCCTCATCCTTGTGGAAATAGGGGCGGACAGGTTTAGGGCCATTAAATATTGTGTGGATGAAGGGCGGGTGTGTGGCGGGTGGGTTGAATAAAGAGTAAATAATAGCCTACCTTAAAAAATCCATAAATGTATAATTCTTGTGCAATTTATATCTGTAGGGTACATTGAAGTTTTTCTTTCATTATTTTAGGCTATCTGGGAATAGTGCATAAGCCTACATTTGAGGCCCTAACTGTACGCGTGCCAAATAGCCTATACGCCAATTGACAAATGCTTTTGGGAACGGGCAGAAAAAGTTAACCTCAATCCACAGAGGCAAAAAGGACAATGCCAGAGTTTAATTCAATAAGACAAAAGCTGTGAAATGGAGAGTTTAAATGAAGAGAAGGGAGGGACAGAAAAGTAACGTTTGGGAAAGATTTGGTGAAGTTGTAAAAGAGGATGATAGCAGTGGAAAGACACAAAATTGAGCTCAGGTGCATCCTGTTTCCATTGATCATCCTTGAAATGTTTCTACAGCTTGATTGGAGTCCACCTGTGGTAAATTCAATTGATTGGATATGATTTATAAAAGGCACACACCTGTCTATGTAAGGCCCCACAGTTGACAGTGCATTTTCAGAGCAAAAACCAAGAGACGAGATTGAAGGAATTGTCCGTAGAGCTCCGAGACAGGATGGTGTCGGGGCACAGATCTGGGGAAGGGTACCAAACCATTTATGCAGCATTGAAGGTCCCCAAGAACACAGTGCAGCACTCCACCAATCCGGCCAGACAGAAGGCACTACTAGGTAAAAGGCACGACAGACTGCTTGGAGTTTGCCAAAAGGCACCTAAAGGACTCTCAGACCATGAGAAGCAAGATTCTCTGGTCTGATGAAACCAAGGTTGAACTCTTTGGCCTGAATGCCAAGCGTCACGTCTGGAGGAAACCTGGCACCATCCCTAAGGTGAAGCATTGTGGTGGCAGCATAATGCTGTGGGGATGTTTTTCAGCATCAGGGACTGGGAGACTAGTCAGGATTGAGGGAATGATGAACAGAGCAAAGTACAGAGATCCTTGACGAGAACCTGCTCCAGAGTACTCAGGACCTCAGACTGGAGCGAAGGTTCACCTTCCAACAGGACAACGACCCTAAGCACACAGGCGAGACAATGCAGGAGTGGCTTCGGGCCAAGTATCTGAAGGTCCTTGAGTGGCCCAGCCAGATCCAAGACTTGAACCCTATCTAACATCTCTGGAGAGACCTGAACATAGCTGTCCAACCTGACAGAGCTTGAGAGGATCTACAGAGAAGAATTTGAGAAACTCCCCAAATACAGGTTTGTCAAGCTTGTAGTCCTACCCAAGAAAACTTGAGACTAATCGCTGCCAAAGGTGCTTCAACAAAGTACTGAGTAAAGGGTCTGAATACTTATGTAAATGTAATATTTAAATATATTTTTTATACATTTGCAAAAATGTCTAAAAACCTGTTTTTGCTTTGTCATTATGGGGTATTATGTGTAGATTGATGAGGAAAATTAACAATTTAATTCAGTTTAGAATAAGTCTGTAACGTAACAAAATGTGCAACAAGTTAAGGGGTCTGAATACTTTCCAAATGCACCGGATGTGTGGTGATTGAGGCTCTATACAAATTCGACAGTTACAAAAGGGGAACTTTAAATATGCCTATGGCACATTAATGGAACTGTAGCCTACTGTTCAGATGGGTTAAAATGGAAACTGAAATCTAAACACTGACTGCAGGTGTCACACCCTGGCCTTTGTTATATTGATTTTCTTTATTAGTTTAGTTAGGTCAGGGTGTGACATGGGGGATGTTTGTGTGTTTTGTCTAGTTAAGGGTGTGTCTATTGTTTAGGGGGTTTTGTAGAGTGTATGGGGTTGTGTTCAGTGTAGAGGTTTAGGAAAGTCTATGGTTGCCTGGTTTGGTTCTCAATCAGAGACAGCTGTTTATTGTTGTCTCTGATTGGGAGCCATATTTAAGGCAGCCATGGGCTTTAGGTGATTGTGTGCAATTGTCTATGTTCTATGTTGCATGTGTGCACTTAGTTCGTTTTAGCTTCACGATCGTTTGTTTTTGTTCGTTTAGTAAGTGTTTGTTTTTCTTCATTAAAAGATATTTTTTTTCCACGCTGCGCCTTGGTCCACTCATTCGTCTCATAACGATCGTGACAGCAGGTCTATAACATCTCTCACAGCCTTAATATTAACTCCTGCAGAATTAATCATTTCTTGCAGTAAAAGGATACACCAAATGTAGGAAAAATGTTCACTTGGGAACAGGAGTGGAGAAATTATTTCTTTCAGCATCTTGAGAGAATGCAAATGCTGTTAGACACCTTCGGTTGAAATCTTTTCAGAAACCTGTTTTATTGTTTTCACAGCTTTCTATTTTCTTACAACCATCAAACTGATGTCATTTGGACATTTTGAACAGAAAATCTTTCCTGTTTTTTTTTGTCATTGTATTTTCTCCCCAGTCCCTAAATTCCTGGCAAAGAAGATGACAGAGAACGTTACAGATGTCAACTAGATTTATGACATTATTCTGGTTTATTTTGTCTTGTAGGGCAACATATAATGACAGAAGAGAAGCTGCATGTAATTAATTATGGAGAAGTTGACTAACAAATAGCCTCGGAAATTAGAAGCAGAAATCAGGCAACAACAAAAAACCTGAATGTTCACTTTATCACATAGTCGGGGCGGACCGGATGGGTTATTAGCAATTGCGGGCGGGTGCGGTTGAGCAAACAGCTGAGTCGCGCACCACTAACGTCTACCCCTGAGTCCAGGTTGAATAAATGGACATACTTTCAACTAATAGGCCAACAGAACAAACCGTTTTATTTTACCTTTTTAATCAATTAGATCATGATAGGGTTCTTGTTTAACCAAGAAGGAAAACTATAAATGCATGTTCTCACTAAGTAGTCCTACCATAGTTTACACATAGGTGGTAATCTATGTCGCATGTATAAGCCATTCATAAAGAAAAGGCCCTGACTTGATGGACCAATTTCACTATGCCTGTTATCGTCTTCTATATGCAAAATGAGACTGTTTCATCGCATATTCTAGACTACCTCAATAAGGGTTTGTGTTATGCCAATGATGATATAAATCAAAGTCATTGCAGTGTCAAAGAAGTGAAGGCCGTTCTCTGCGTGGGGGGAAAGCAAGCTCCCGCTGGTTACTGGGATCTCGAGACTTTTTCTCTACCTCACAGCCTCTGTCCCTCCCTCTTTCACTCTCCTTCTCTTCCTCATACTCACTCGAAGCTCGCTCACTCCCTCATACTGCTGTTCCCCTTAAAGCAGGGAATAAAGACGGGGCGGAGGCAGTATTGGATTGATTTGCCCGCGGTGCGCAACGTCAATGGTCCACACCTGGATGTGAGTTTGACGGAAAGGTAGGTAGCAACATTTTGCATTGTATTATTTACATTTCAAAGCCTACATGCGGTACTTCCATGTCATCATAGGGAATAGTTTATTACGCTACAATCTCTCCTTCGAAATAAATTGTTGCAGATGCATGCAAAAAACAAATCCACTATTGTTGCTCCTGCTAACGTTGTCCACAACACACACGTCCAAAAATGTACTTATGCCTCGTTTTTTAAATATAACATGTTGGTAGGCTATAAAGCCATTTGTGGTATGCTGGATTCCGTTACTTTGTGATCTTTCTTCTTCTTGATGTAGCCCTACCGCACTATTTAGTGGGATTGGCTACAATCATGTTATGCAATGGTATTCCATGTGAAAGACACGCTAGACCGAAATGTCTTTCTCTATTTTACATTTTGTAAGGGAGACCATGTCAATGCTTGGATATTCTGCAATAATTCCATTCCATACGATTGCCTTTATGCTCCTCGAGTATAAAGCGAATATGATTCGGAATATGTTTGGTGGTACATGCCCATAGCCCCATCATCATAACATCCCATATGCGCACACAGGAAATTGGTTGAAGGCGATATGTGGCATGAGGTGATAGGAATATAAACGTTTCATTTCCATGGCGCGTCCTATGGCTCCAGAGGCACAACTTGTAGCGTCAATGACGCGGCTTTTCGCCTGACAGCCCCCGCCCTAACTCCTGACAGAATTAATAACAAACCTAGCCTACTCTTCTTCTAGCCATGATGTCATAAAGAGCCCGTAGACCTACACAAATAATGAAGAAATACTCCATTAGATGTAACGTATCTTAAAGGGAGTAAACTGTTTTAAGAATTAGGAGTTCCCAGTAATGAGAATAAAAAGTTGTCATCATACACATCCGTATATGTTATCATTATCACAGGGACCGTGTGGTTTAGTGAAGGGACGGTAGCCTTGAGGTGACCGCCTGTTAGGCCCGAGGCTATGTTAGCCTCCTGGGAATGGTTGCCATGCAGAGGACAGAAGAGAGCACTTTCTATTCTATTCTATTATGGTATGTTCTGTTATATGACCACTCAGGTGGGTGGCATCTTGTTTAAGGCCCATGTAGCGGAGTGAATTTAGATAGCTGATTACACAGTCAATCCTTGAGCACTTATGTTGAATACATTGCCAGGTATACTGGCATGCAATTGCTCACAAAGTGCTTTAACCTTTTACGATAACGGTTTTACCAGGCATTACAATCCATATCCAGTCAAATGCCTCACCTCTGCATCCCTTTGTTAAGCCTGCGTAACAGTGTGATGGCTTGAGCCCCACTCACTCTTAAAACTAGCAGACTCTCACTCCCACTCACCTTCGTGTTTACCTCCATGGGAGATGCTGTATAGTTTTTGTTGTTTCTGTTCATTTCAGCCCTGCGCAGCTATCTCATAATATGTCTCTGGTTGACAATTGTCAGTCTTACTTGGCTTGAGTATTGCTGCTTGTAACCAATGTTAATTCACACCATCTCTCGTGACTGCAATATATCGATTTGTTTTTGTCCATGGGCTGTTAGGGGGGCAGCCCGACGCCGGTACACCTATGACAACATCCAGCTCAAGTGCAGGGCGCGAAATTCAAAATCTATTTTTTTTAAATATTTAACTTTCACACATTAACAAGTCCAATACAGCATTTGAAAGATAAACATCTTGTCAATCCAGCCAACATGTCCGATTTTTTAAATGTTTTACAGAGAAAACACCACATATATTTATGTTAGCTCACCACCAAATAAAAAAGAGGACAGACATTTTTCACAGCACAAGTAGGATGCAAGTAGCATGCACAAGCCAACCTAACTAACCTAGAACCAACCTAAATAACCTAGAAAAAACTACCTCAGATGACAGTCCTATAACATGTTACACAATAAATCTATGTTTTGTTCAAAAAATGTGTATATTTTAGTTATAAATCAGTTTTACATTACTGCTCCCATCATAGCTACAGTCTGAAATCGCACGGGAGTAGCCAGAGAAAATACAGACACCAACGTCAACTACTAATTATACATCATAAAACATTTCAGAAAAATATATGGTGGATAGCTAATGAAAGACAAAGATCGTGTGAATAGAGCCAATATTTCCGAATTTTGAAGTGTTTTACAGCGAAAACACAATATATCGTTATATTAGCTTACTACATTAGCTAGCACACGGCAGCATTGATTCTAGTCAAACGGTAGCATAGCACAGTTCGACAGATATATGAAAAAGCATCCCAAATTGTGTCCTTATCTTTGTTGATATTCCATCAGAATGTTGTAAAGGGGTCCATTGTCCAGTACAGTCTTTGTTTGGGATCCAGAACGAACTATTTCCCTCTTGAATTAGCAAGCACACTGGCCGTGCGGCGCTAACTTCTCCTTCTTCAAACAATTCTTCCAAAGCATCACGTCTAAAGTCCAGAATAAATTTCAATAATATAATTAAACTATATTGAAAAAACATACTTTAGGATGATTTTGTGACATGTATCAAATAATATCGAAGCCAGAGATCATATTCACCTTTAACGAGCGTCGTGCAGGAGCCGAGTCCATGTTCTACTTCGTGACCAGAAAAAAAAATTAAGTGCGCAGGTCTCACTCCAAGATGTTGTGTTCAGTCCCTGGACGAGATATTCAAGTGCTTTCTGCTCTCACTTCCACATGACACCCAGAGGAAGGCGTATGACGTGTTTCTACAGTCCTAAGTGACATGACCTTTTATAGACAAGCTCTTAAAGAGAGACCTCGCATTTGGAAATCTCAATTCCGGATAGGAAATGGGCTGTAAAAATAGTTCTGTTCCACTTAGAGAAATAATTCAAACGTTTTTAGAAACTATAGACTGTTTTCTATCCAATAGTAGTAAATATATGCATATTGTAAGAGCAAAAATTGATTAAGAGGCCGTTTAAGAATGTGCACATATTTTCCAGTTTTTCAATACGCCCCCTGCAGCCATAAGAAGTTTTAATTTGTCTCAGTCCTGCTGTCAAGGCAAATTGGATCTTCTATCCCAACTCAAAGTTAGCACAATCCACTTGCCTGATTTTCCCCAGTCACGCCCATCTCACACAGTGCACACACACTCCGGCTGACTGATGCTTATGCACACACGCACGCACGCACACGCGCACACACACACGTATGCATAACATGTTGAGACACTGATCCAAACGGCAAACATAGTCCCATTTCACACCCTCTCTGAAACACCCAAACACCGCCAGGGGTGCATGTTCAGTCAGGCATTTCTAAAATGACTCAGTGTTTGACGTTTCTCAAAGGCATTTGTATGAACTGTGGACAGAATATTGAGTGACTGACAGCCCATCACCAATACCTAATCACTGATTGCTGTGCCCTTTGTCCAGATAATCACACCAAAGAAGGTATTCCTACTGTCACGCTGGTATAAAGGATTTTGGAGACAGGCACAGGAATACACAATAGGGTTTTTTAATACACCCAAAACAAACACGTGTACAAAACACTGGGGGATCCGTGACACCGACAGATACCTCACTGTGATGGAGTACAGTGGAAGCATCTGGCAGAAGTTAAATGAAATAACCATTCAGAAGACTAGAGCAGGCTCTGCTGCATGCTCAGACTGGTCCATGTATGGTGGTGGTCTCACCTCTGACCATCATGCTTCTGAGGCCTTTCTGGTTTCCTTGACAGCAAATGCATAAGATCTGGACAGGGTTTCCCAAAAGCATTGTAGCTCCAAGATCATCTTTCGTCCATTTAGTTTCAATGGAATTAAGAAGATCTTAGTGCTACGATGCTTTTGGGAATCCCAGCCCTGTTTCAGATCAGATGCTTCAATAAAAATGTAACAACTTTAGGTTCTCATAAAAGGCAAACATCTCTTCAGTGTATTTAACCAACACAAACTACACTGCGTGTACAAAACATTACGAACACTTGCTCTTTCCGTGACAGACTGACCAGGTAAATCCAGGTGAAAGTTACGGTCCCTTATTGATGTCACTTGTTAAATTCACTTCAGTCAGTGCAGATGAAGGGTAGGAGACAGGTTAAAGAAGGATTTTTAAGTCTTGAGACAACTGAGACATCGATTGTGTAAGTGTGCTACTCAGAGTTCCCTTTGAACGGGGTATGGTAGTAGGTGCCAGGCGCACTGGTTTGTGTCAAGAACTGAAACATTGCTGGGTTTTTCATGCTCAGTTTCCTGTGTGTATCAAGAATGGTCCACCACCCAAAGGACATCTAGCCAACTTCATACAACTGTGGGAAGCATTGGAGTCAGCATAGGCCAGCATTCCTGTGGAACGATTTCGATACCTTGTAGAGTCCATGCCCTGACGAATTGAGGCTGTTCTGAGGGCAAAAGGGGGAGTGGTGCAACTCAATATTAGGAAGGTGTTCTTAATGTTTTGTACGTTCAGTGTATGTTATGTGTGTCACACTGATACAATGGACATGGTCATTGGTGAGGCTTAGTGCTTTTATTGGGGGGGGGGGTTTGTCTTCAGTGGACAATTGACCTCTTCATGGAGCTCTACGGTACTCTTCATAGGGCTGTATTCTCCATTACTGTTAACATTTGTCATGCATCATACAGTATCTGACTGTGGCAATCACATTAAAGTGAACAGCTTGCTACTGGAATTCTTATCTTTATGGAGGCGTTTACTTTGGACAGCTTTAAAGTTGTTTCATTTTCGACTGAATGGAATGCTGATTTGGATAGCTGTTGTCTACTCTCCTCTTGAATTTGAACTTGGCACAGGATGGATATTTTGTTGTTATTATGTTGGATTAAAGATGCTGCAACATTTACAACAAAGTAGCCATTTAATTCACCGAACCCGGCTAATTAAGCCAAGTATATAATGAAATAACTTGTGTCAATTGCCTTCCTGTGATTTAGCTATGTGAAGAATGCTTACCAAAAGCCTTATCAAATGACCATCTTTCTTGCGTAGAACGAATACATGTGGTAAATATTTAATCTGTTGATTCAATCAGCTATCCAGCACGTGTTGGTGAAGTCACTGATGTTTAGCCACAGGATATAATCCTCTTTTTGTTTGGGTCTGAAAACTGGAACTAGGCTATGATAAAAATGCTCTATTCGTCCCTATTCCCACTACGAGAGATGAAGGAGAGTCAGAGGAGCGGAGTGGCAAAAGCGATTTCTACTTTTCATTTCACATTACATCCATGTGTTACCTTTCGTTGTGACTGGCAAGACATCATTCTTGGTCCGCAACTCAAATTGACCATATATCAGTCGCCGCTAGCCAGTAAGCACAAACTATTTAACATTTCAAGCTACTTTTCTTCTAAAACATATTACAATATTGAATAATGCAACCAACCCATATTACACTCTTGAATAATGCAACAACCTAAAGCATGTGCACACAATTAAAGGGTTTATGTTCTCGTCCATACACATTAAATTGACTGACAATAGACAGCTAACACCTCAAAAGTCTCAATGTACAGACATTTTCCTTATTTAAAAAAAATCTGTTTCAATTTTTACTGTAATAGTGTTGGCTCAACAAGACAATTCTGTTTACACTGCTCTGCTGCTTAGAGGGGGGCAACTGTAGGGCGAGTGTCGGGCGCAACTTCTGGAGGTAACCGTGGAGACGTGACAAGTACACCAGTTTACATTGTAGTATGTGTAGACGCTTAGATCCAACCTCTTCAGACATTTATGCTCAAATCATCACTAAGTAGACCTCTATTTCTTCATCTGTATCATCTTGTTCTTTCAGCAGTTTCTTCCATCCCAGCTTATTTTTATAGTTTGTTTGTGTTCGTTAAATCCCTCTCTCTTAGCCAGTCTTTCTTGCAGCCTACACAGTCCGAGTCAGCACCCTTACCGGGTAGAGCTGTCAGACAGTAGCTTTGTTAACATTAGGCCTGGAACACTCCTGTGCCAGTTTAGATCTCCCCTGCCCAGAGCACCACTTGCCTGCCTGCACTCTTAAAAATAAAAGTGCAAGTTGGAACTAAATAAGCTTCTTGAGAGCAAAACCATAGCGGAACCATTTTAGGGTCTCTGGAAAAATTATAAATGGGATGATTCTTTGAAGAACCATACAAAAATCCCAAACCATAAATGTTTCGGCCCGCCAGGACCGGAATTGAATAGCCCTGCTGTAGAGTTTTAAGCCTTATTTGCATATTTCCCAGGGTGGATTTTGAGTGAATTTTAGATTTACCAGTACCACCCACGGCTGTGTTTGCTAGTGACAGAGGACATGGTTGTTGCATTCATTCATTTTCAGTCTTGTGGCCTTCACCAAATGAGAACCTAAGAGAATATGTTGTCATTAAAATTACATTCTTTAAGACAATACATATTTTGTAAGGCCTATTTCTTAACACAAGCCTAGTTTTATCCTAATACAGTTAGTCTAAAACTATTTCAGACCAAAATATGAGACTGCCTTAAACATCTAAATTGGAACAACCATTTCAGTAACAGGTGCAATAAATCCAAGTAACATATTGGATTAGTTTAGGAAAATGTTTTATTTATATTTGAGTAGCATAAGATGACTCAATCAATCAATGTACATTCAAGAAAAAAGATATTGAAACAAACAATTCTAAAAATCAACCTGCAATAGAGCATGCTGGGAAAATGATATTGGCGGGTGTGGTTTTGGTTCAACTCCAACACTGGAGTTCTTACACACCACTACATTGTAAATAGTTAAATGAACACTCAAAGGCAAGAGTTCTCCAAGGAACCTTACGAGCTGGGGAATAGGCATTTATGAACACTTTTTGTCAGTGTACTGAGAGACTTGGATGAAAGAGAACTGCTGGCATGATATCACATCATATCACTCCCCTGACAGCTCTGTCTCTGTCTGTGTCTGTCTCTAAGCTTTTGTATGTCTGTATGGTAAACGTGTGGCACATCTGTCTTACTCTGGGGTCATGTAGATACATGAGTTGGTCGTAGTGTATGTGTGTGTGTTTGTTATATGCTTGAGGCTGCTGGAATTTCAGATCACAGCATGCTGACTTAAGCCACCCAAGCCATAGATTGTTCACTCTACTACTGTCCGGCAAACAATGCCTGAGCATCTGCTCAGACAGCTTCTACCCCCAAGCCTTAAGACTGCTAAATAACCACAAGACTGCTAAATAGTTAGTTGCACTGACTCTATGCCCATTCTCAAGACTATATTCACACTCACACACACTACACTGACACTCACACAAATCCCAAACACAGTCACATACACTACATACGCGCACACACATACACACACATCATATGCTGCTAATCTGTCCTTTATTTGACTCTTTTTATTGTCTATCCTGATGCCTAGTCACTTTACCCTGCCTTTTATGTACATATCTACCTCAAATACCTTGTGCCCCTGCACAGTGATATGGTACTCTCTGTATATTGCTTTATTCTTAGTTTATTTTTATTTTTTAACTTGCCATTGTTGGAAAAGGTTCGTAAGCAAGTATTTCATGGTAAAGTCTATACCTGATGCATTCGGCGCATGTGACCAATAACATATTGTTTTGATTTTCCCCAATTTGCAATTCAAATGAGGAAGTATGAAGCATCCACTGGGTCTGAGGCACAGAGGCAGTGCTCCTCGCTCTGCTCAGTCTTTACCTGGAGACAACCAGCTCCTGTACCCCATGTTAACCTCACAGACTGATCCTGCTACTCATTACCTCATTACCACACATGCTGCCGTCATCGTCAGAAAATAGAAGTGCATTATCTTGCTTGTATCATTATTCATTTATTACAGTACCACACCAGAGGACATATGTACCCAGATCTACACAGACTTTAGTACGTGGGCTTTACAGTGCGGTGTGTGTTGAGGACAGAGTGTATGCTTTAGTCAGTGTCTCCACTGAGCTGTCATTGCTGCTGGCCCTGTGGAATGTTCCCTGGCTCCGTGTTGTAGTTGGGTGAATCTGGTCACGTCTCATGCAGCGGTGCAGGGACGAGTCGGAGGGGGTCACAGAGACGAGCCAAAGGCTTGGTCAGATACACTGTACTACTGAAGAACTCGCATAGACAGGAGAGGAGACTGCTTTACGCTGCTCTCTGAGGTTAGGATGGTAAGGTCTATTCTGGATAGTGTCATTCATGTAGTTGTTGTAAAGTGTGGCGTTTCAGAGTAGTGATCACGTGCTTTTGTCTTGTGAGAGTGGGTGACATAATGTTTTTATATTGTGAGGGATGTGAAAGGATATTACACTGATTGATAGTTGATGTTTTGAGAGATACCTGTAAAACACCAGTTTGAAATGAGCAATACAGTGTACAGGATAAGACACACCTGCAACGAACGGTAAGCAAAGTATAAGTAGGAGCAATAAGAGAACTGAAAAGAAGATGAAAGGATTGTAATCTCATTAGTGAGGGAACAATTATGCCTTTAAAAAAGGACAAGGAAAATGTTTCCATAATACCATGGCGTGGAACTGGCCAGGGGGAGTTGAATGTCTATTCATGCTCTGGGATTGAATTAGGCCTTACAAGAGGTGTAGTGGAATCATTGCAGTCTTTTCAAAATCGTATTACACCGCAACAGAGTAACTCCCTTGATTTAATGCATGGAGGGTTGCGTTCCCTCGTGGTCAGACTGTTGGCAAACACAGTCGATGGCTGATTTTTGAATGCGACATTAGTCCAATGTTTTATTTGTGTACCACTCCTAGACTGCAGTAATTGAGATGATTTATCTTCTTGAATCCGCAACCTTGTTGATTACTGAAGCTCTGCCATCACAGGTTTTAAGGAGAACCATAGGACTATTTGCTGTCTCTGACCGCTGGGGACAATGGGTATTGTCTTGCCATAGGAAGTCAATGAATGTCTCTTTTCAATGGGCTAGACAGACAGTGTGTTGATGACGTTTCTAATGACTGCTGGGCAATGAGCTGTCTCTCCTCTCTATGTGTTCTCTCTGGCATCATGTCTCTTTCTCTCATTCCCTCAGTGTTGTCCCTTCACCTCCTACTACTGTCGCTCTGTCTGTCTGCTCAGGAGATTTATTTTTATCATCATTTTTTTACGTACTGCACTAGCCTCACTGATTCACTGGCACCTCTCTCGCATCAGTCTCTGTTCTGATGAGATGGGTGTTCTACTACTGTAAATCCTAGGGAGCTGCTATTTTATTTCCTTAAGATGGTTTTAGTCCTGTCTTTTATTTCCAGCTTGCCATCATAGCTCGTGGAGTGTGATGGGAAGTGTCACTTTGTCCTTCTGAAGGGGAGGCAGAGCCAGCCCAGAGAGGGAGTGAAGCGTCCGGGTCTGTTCTCCAGAGCTGCAGAAGCTCTCTGTGCCCCTGCTGATTGCAGTGAGTCAGCAGGTTCTGAGGCTGGGATGGTTTTCGCTCTCCATCTTTTTCTTACATACCTGCCTCCCCCCACTCTCTCTAAAGAAATCTCCCCTCCTTTTTCAGGGATGAGTCATGTCCCATGCTCTCTCTGATCAAGTGGGATGATGATTATATGTGCATGCTTCATGCCTCATTGTCTTTCACCCCAGCTCAGACAGTGGGGGTGTGCTCTTCTCTTTGTGCTACTGTATCTTACAGCCATCCAGTATCTCAGGGATTCAGTGATGTTGATTGGTGGAGGAGTTGTGTAGCTGTCTGTAGCTCTATGCAGCCAGTGATGTTGGCAGGTAGCCTAGTGGTTAGTGTTGGGCCAATAACTGAAAGGTTGCTAGATTGAATCCCTGAGCTGACAAGGCAAAAATCTGTCATTCTGCCCCTGAACAAGGCCGTTAACCCACTGTTCCTAGGCCATCATCGTAAATAAGAACAAATTCTTAACTGACTTGCCTAGTTAAATAAAAAAATAAAAAAATGTCACTGCAGAATGTGTTTTTCCTGTTGTCTGTCCGTGACCTCAGCGACGCTTAAACTCTCTACTGTAATAAACATCAGAGATTATAATTAGCCTGTCAGGAGATTAAATGAGAAGAGCAAGTTTAATCAGTGCTCATGTAAACTGGGACATTCGATTCATGCCACGTTTGTTTTTATTTTTTGATGATGGCGAGTTCCCATGATCTATGCACAGTTAGTGCTGCAGAAAGTATTACCATCAAACTGGATATTGCAGGGCAGACCGGTTGGATAGGGGCGACATCACATCAATTTGTTAGCTCGTGAAAATAAAAAAAACATGTCTTTGTTTTCACTCAATTCCCAGTACTAGCTTCCCTGGTCAGGATGCTTGTTGATGTTTGTAGGCTAGTCGCGTAGCAGCAGAAGGTGTGTGGAATAGTTAGGGTCTGAGGAGCAGAGGAGAGGAGACTACTCCTAGTCCCGCTGGGCATGTCTTGTGGCTCCCAAACTGGTCAGACAGGTTGGATAGGAGATCCCGGATGTGCCTCACCATACTGTACTTGGTGTATGCCTGCTGTGTGCTTAGAGATGTATAGACAATGTACAGGATTATTTACAAGCTAACCGATATCAATGTATGTGTGAATGACGTCTGGTCTCAGGTAATTGCTGGTTTGTATGTAGTGTGTGTGACTGTGACAGGGGTGAGGTGTCTGCAGCCTGTTATTATGTCACAGTGCTACTTTACCCCTGATGCCTGACACAAGGACACTCCCAGCTCCTCTATCATGACCATGAGCACAGCAACACACAGTATCTCTCTGCAATCAGCTACCAACTCTGCTCTTTCTCCCTGCAGATAGAACTACACTGCAAACTTTTGTCCAGGAATACTCAAATGGGTTAGCCATATAATTGACTCTAATATGTCAATGGGTGTGAGGGCCTCGCCCGTTTAGAACTTATTAAAACCGTACATGCTTCCTATGATTTAAGATTCAGACCAGAGACTCACGCCCAGGGTGAGTTTCATAGTCACATTTCACACATTCTGTTCCTCATAAACAGGGCGATTTTACTGGGGATATTAAAGGGCTGACATTAAGTGTCTTAGTCAGGAGGACGTTAGACCGTAACTATTATATGACCTACCCACAGGCCTGCTGTTGAACATCTGTGTGTGTGGCAATCCCGATCTATTTATTAGTAGACTAAAAATGATGTTTACATATAAACTCAGAACTGAAACGGATGAAATGACCTGATAACATCACCGTAGTTTAATTGTGCGACTGTATGACAATCCTGATGTGTTCAGCAGTCATCGATTGGCGGGTTTGTTTGTGTTGTTGTGCTCACTGATGCACTGTTATCAGCAGGAGGAGGAAACAGAGCTCTCAGTTCTCCTCAGCACCTGCATGCAGAGCTAACATAAACCCCTCAGCCGTGAAGAGAGCCCACACTGGTGTGTCATCAGTGGCACTCTATGAACAGATCGCCGTATTTCTCAACTACAGCCTGTATTAACTGTAATAACTAGTTATTGGTAGTTGAGTCCGTTAGTTAGTGTAGATACGTTAGTACTAGTAGTCGTTAGATAAAGTGAATTTCCCCCATACAATGTAAAGCCCTTTGATCAAGACAAAAAAAGCGTTCTATTAATCGAATCCATTATTAGTAGTCATTGTATAGTTCCACAGTTAGAGATCCTAGCATTTGTTCTGCTCTCCACACAGATATTTCTGTGATTCTCTGTGGTACATTGATTCTCATCATGAAAAAAGCCAAAAGGCCTTAATCATTCGTATCATGATGTTGAAGTGTAGCCACTATGGTACCGCTCTACTGCTGCATTCCTTTTGGACATTGACACTAGCACACAGCGCTGCCAACTCCTCTACAGTGCACTGATGCTTTCAGCTAGCACTCAGTAGACCTTCTATTCTGATGCACACAATGGTCTTAAACAAGATACTTGTTTCTGGACTGACAGTAAGTCTTAAACAGTTAGCTCTTCGGCTCAGTAGTAAAGGCATTGACTGGGTGACTCTTAGTTAGGCCTCTCTGTGTCTAGATGGCAGTAACATTGAGCTCCCCGTTCGACCCCTTTTACTAGCTCCCTGTCACTGACACCAATAACACACAGAGTCCCTTTAGCTTCCTTTCAGCCATGCTCTGATCCTAATAAGGAGATGAATGGCTCTATACAAACAGGAGAGTGAGCTGAGCTGGGACTGGACCCATGCCCACTGCTAGCCTCTCCTTCTAAAATGTCTGTCTCTCTCCCCCAGAGCCTCTCCTCATAGACTCACCCCGCCTCTCTGCCAGCCTCCCCCTGCTTCTCTCAGCTCTTTGAGTAGAATGACCAGGTCCCATGTGGCTGGAATCAGGATGTAACAACTAGGGACATGAATGTGGTCAGACAAGAAAGCAGAGAGTGCAGTAGGAACTAATATTGCCACAAACTGTCATGCCCTGACCTTAGTTCCTTGTTTATGTCTCTATTTTGGTTTGGTCAGGGCGTGAGTTGGGGTGGGCATTCTATGTTTTGTTCTATGTTTTGTATTTCTATGTGTTTGGCCTGGTATGGTTCCCAATCAGAGGCAGCTGTCAATCGTTGTCTCTGATTGAGAACCATACTTAGGTAGCCTGTTCCCACCTGTGTTTGTGGGTAGTTGTTTTCTGTTTAGTGTTTTTTTCACCTTTCAGGACTGTTTCGGTTATTCCCTTTTGTTATTTTTGTATTTAGTGTTCAGTTTAAATAAACAAACATGAACACGTACCACGCTGTGCTTTGGTCCTCACCTTCTTCCACCGACAGCCGTTACACAAACACTTCCTCCCTTCTCCCTCTTCATGACTCTCTCCCTCCTACGCAGGCAGACCAAAGCATGCTAAATGGGCACCAGCTGACAGAAAAAGCCGAGATTCTTTTGTGCTAAAACGCATCCTTAGTGGCTGTCAGCGAATGACAAGCCCCATGTAAGAAGTCATTGTTTTCGTGTTTTTAAGAAATGGGAGAGTTCACTGAGGCAGTATTTCCACTTGGCAACTGAGCATGTGCCAATCAGGGATAGGATTTCCCAAGGGAGGCCTTTTCAACTAGTCTTCCATTTAATATAGCTCTGCTTCCATGGTAACTCTGTCTCCCTCATACAGAAGAGTGCTGTTCTCTTTGTTGAATATTTTATACACTAGCGGTCTTTTGTCGGTCTTAGTTGACATCTTGATTTCTTTATAAATGTGTCAGAAAGGAGTGGTGTCGACTGAAACGGTGTGCCTGCCACACACATTCATAGCAGAGGTGTTGAATATGAGTATAATGGTAACACCCCAGCGAATGGACAGTACTGCACACAGAAGCAGTTCATATACTTTTGAGCTTTTCAGATGAGGTTGAAATACAGTATTTGTTGCCACTGTCCTTGAATCTCTTGTCTTCAGCCTTTTAAAGGACAAAACTGTAAGCCTTCATACCCACGTCTATCGACTATTGTTGTAAACAAAAAGAAAATCTTTAATTTCCTCACATACTATGGTATGTCTTGATATGTTCTGGCTTCTCATCTTTACACATTACTCTAACATGCCTTAGGACCCACCCCCGCGTGCCCTTCTCATTGGTTCTTTACAACTCCTTCAATACAGTGGCATACTGTCAGCTCAGGGACTGAATGTGCACATCAGGGTTACCCATCTGGCGGCCCGTGGGGGATTTTTATTTGGCCCCCTTATATATATTTTGTTGTTGTTGTTGGACATAAGACTGTAAAAACACCAGCAAATCAGCTCCAAGGGATTTTAATTTTGGAAATGTGTTCCAAAATATTCCCACGCATAATACACATGTACAGTATGTGATTGAGTACAAGATTTGAAATTATTATGTTTGAGTCAAATATTATATCTGTTTGGGTTTCTTGCGGTCAATTTGCAGTCAAAAAATTATTTGTGGATGCCCCCCTGATCATCCACTCAAGAGAAAATCGGCGTGCCGCAGAACCTAGTTGATGATCCTCGCCTAATGTTGAGGTGATGGAGCTGATGTAAATGGACAGCCTTGAATAAGACCCCATTAATTCCATTACCAGCCGAGACATCGGGCAGGCAGTCGTCCTGTGTTCTGTTTGTTTTTAGCGTTGGACTTAATTCTCACTAGGTAGCCTAAGGGTCCAACAGCCAGTGTGTATGGAAGCAGATGCTTGAGTCAACACCTGTGGTCACTGCCCGCTGTCTAGTCACACAGATGCTAGGCTTTGCCAGCAAGTTTCACAGTTAAAATGTATATAACGCACCATTGGCATATTTTGTAATGATTATAGGTTTGGCTGGCATTTATTGCAGTCTTTTTTTGGGGGGGGGGGGGCTACAATTTGATTTTGAGAGTCACTGACTGGAAGGAAATTATGTGTTCTCACCATCAATTAAATTGAATAAACTCGTATCTCTGCTTTGAGAGTGATGAAATATTTTTATAGGGTCACGAATCATATCTGTTTCCACAGCAACCACAATGATTTGCAGACAGTTTATGGTCAGTGGATTGCTATTTGCAACACTACCGTGTGCTGATGACAGACCTACCAATGGCCGTCCAGAGTTTCGTCTGCATAGCCTTTGGCTGCATTTATTTATACAGTATCTGCCTTCTCATAATCATGGCTCAGCCAAAGTAAGACTATCATTACGATTCAGTAAAATCAATCAAACAAGAAAACAAACAAACAGATTTAGATGGCTTGAGTATATTTGTGACCGTCCCGCTCAAACAAGTCTTATGTACTGTAGCAAAATTTGAAATTGTGTTTTTTACATTGGATAAAAGTAGAGACTCAGAGCTATAAAATGGTATATTGTACACTACAGTCGAGGAACAATTGGAAAGTAATTCTGCTTTGAAAGTTGCTAAACTTGTAAACTCACTTTTGAGAAAATGGCCTTTTGAATGTTTTGGTACTACTACTGGAGAGCCCTTCCTTGTCTAGACCCATTTAGTATCGTTAACAAACTCTTAAGCTTTAGCCCCACCCATCTCTTTAAGGGTTGATCACAGTGTTCTGTACTAACAACAGTCAAGCACCCAACCTAACTTGCTAGCTACTTCCAGACACAAATGAGAGAACCCCCCCACTCTGACCATTTTACTCACCCTAGCAGAGCTGGTTAGGCTGTTTTCATGTTATCCAGAGCATTGGTGACTAACTGTGCTGCTGGTAACAACTTTTTAGTACACTTTTTTTGCAGAAGTTTACTGACACCAGCCATATTCAATGGGTGTTGAGCGTTCGTAAATGAATCAGTTATTCTGCACTCTGGCACACTCGGATGAGAGTGCTCTAAAATTGGAGTAGATGGCCAGATGGAATTTACGAACGCACCCGAAATGGTTACTTGCATAGTGGAGTCTTTTTTGTTAAGGCATGTATTTAGCTAGCTAGGCAAACAATGAACCATAATCCCAACTCATGATGTTACTACCCTGCATGACTCGGCAGGTAGCTAACCAACCAGGTTCAATGGTAGCTAGCTAACATCAGGCTATAACTAGACAAGCAAATGGCTTTGAGATATGAATAAGAAGATCATACACATAACGTTAGCTAGCGAGCCAGCCAACTAACGTTAGCTAACTAGTTAACAGTACACTTAAACATGAAATGAAAATACTTTATGTCAAAATTAGAAACGTGTAATATCTGAAAATATAGCTAGCTAGACTATCTTACCCGTATACATCATGGATGGACGTGTCTCCTGCCGGATGCCATGGTTGCTCTTAGTTTGAAGATGTAATTCGGAGACAAGTGTTTTTTTTTCTCCTTAGCTATCATACTTGAATTCCACTGATTTTAAAACTCGGTCCTCCAGAAAGTGGAGAGCAACACTTATGCAGTTTTATTTTGCGATACATAAAAGCAGCATTAGACTGGATTACCTAAACATACTGACCAGCTCAAATAGATAGACGCGTATTATATGGCATGTCTAACCCAAACATTATCTCATCCAGACATGGCTAGTGGGAAGATTGCTGTCTTTTTCTGTGGCTAAACCAACTAGGCTTGTAATTTAACAATTTTATTTGTATGTACAGATGGCATACACATTTGTGATTAAGGCACATAAAAGTTCACATGTTCGAAAAGGCATTTCTGCCAAAAAAACACATTTCGATTTAAAAAAAAGTTTGCGTTCAAATGGCTCTTCTGTGAAGTAGTGACCAAACACCTAGTTTCCTGAAACGAGTCACATTTTGTAATTTCACTCGCTAGATCAATGCAGGAAAAACGATTACACAGTAACGTGATCTAGTGTGTCCAATTGACAGCCTGAAATGACCACAGGACCTGTTGATGTGTTAGACCCCTTCTCCTCATGCTTTTTCCTTAGCTGTCACAAAGGCAGTCATCTTGAGTGACCCTCTATGAATATAGTATTGACTGAGGTGGACCCCGTGCCCAGACCTAGAGAAGGAGACCTTTGAATATTCTAGCGACAGGCTATTCATTTTTTGTTGTTAGACCTGCACAACGCTGCTTGACTCAAAAACAAGATGTGGACACGAGATCAATTTAAGGAACATGGCGGGAACTTTCGTCTGCTCAATCGTAAATGTCCACCACTAAATCATAGCTCACACTTGGCAGACAATCGTCAGGAAGGATGATAGACAAGACCGTAGGAGGTGAGAGAAGCACCCACCCTCTCACAATTCCCCTTTACAACGACCCTTCTTCCAGTGCAGGGATGGCCAGCTTTGATTGCGGTGGGGGCCACAAAAAATCTAAACATCATGAGGGGCTGCAGTGGCTTGCGGGTCTGTGTACCCACACATGCAGTCTGAGCCAGCCCTTGTCTTTGGGGGCACTAAGTTAAATTATGGGGGCCCACCTTGCAAGCAAAACATTTTAGTTGCCCCCTTCAACATTTTTTGTTTGTTTTAGGGTTCATTTCCTGCAATTCTACACATTTTTCCATGGACGGAGAGAAGATTTTGCAATTGTTTAACTGCAGAAGGACCTGGGGGATTTTCTAGGTCATTTTCAGCAGTGTGTGTCTTTGTGTGTGTGTGTGTTTGTCTAATGGCACTCTCTCCCCTCCATGGACAAGGCCAACCGGACAAATAGTGCAGTGTCAGCACAACAAGCTCCTTTTATCTCAAGGGGCAGGCAGTGAGCCGTTAGAGAACTAAATGAAAGGTGTGTTTGTTTTGGTTGATTGTTGCCCTCTCTGTGTTTCTGTGTTTCAGCGTGTCACAGGGAGGTACAATAGTCTTTTGTTTCCAGGTGTTCCCTGAGCTGCCTGCCACTGAGTGAGGAGTGCTGAGCTGCTGCAATAGAGGTCATGTTCAGAGCCCGGGTCTGTTTACTGCAGTGTGTGTGTCTGTGTTGAGCTGTAATATAGGTCATGTTGTGAGCCACCATTGATAGTTACTTCCTTCTCATCTTGCCCAAAGCACATCTTTATCCTGGCCTTACTTGAGCCATGCATCACATACAGCCTTCAGTTATAATTCTGCATGTCCCTTAATGGAAAAAAGCCTGTCGTGTTAAGCAGGCCGTGGTAAAAAAAAAATGTCTGAGATGATTACTGAAGACAGAAACTCAGCCCTATAAGCAAAGATATAGATAATTAATGATGATGCAGAACGGCATAGAGAGAAGAAGCAAGTCACACCCACCACCACACAAACCCACAACTCATTTCAATATCCTCTGACATATCTCAGTGGGATGAAACAGTAATCACCATCACTCTGAATGTGGACCATCACTACTCTACAAACATACAATTTGAGATATCAGAACATGGAAAACCTTAGTGTGTATTGAATAGCAGTTTGTGCCCCTGAGTCAGGTCTTTGGATAATTTAGTAGAGCCTTGGTGAGGGGCATTATGGGTAGCATGTTGGCCATGACCCTCCCTTCCCTTCCTCCACCCCTCTGTCCTCCGGCCTGTGGCTCATTCAGATCAGATTGATGGTTTTTCTAACTGGCAGCATTTTTACTAAGGATTCCAATGAACTGGGATTAAGGGCCAGCATACTAAACAGGGAGGTATATATGAGAGGGCTGACTGCTATCGATTCCCTCTGCTTCGATCTGACAAGCAGCCCATGAAGGGAGGGAGTGTCCCGATGGTAACTGATGTGCAGGATCAGGATCAGTCTGAGTTGTAAGCTGTGTGTGGTGCAATATAGATGGTGTGGGTGTGTGTAGCTCTAAACTGAACTGGGTTTATTTTGGAGCTGGTTTGGTGTGTGTGTGTAGTCTGTCGCTCACTGCACAGCTGGGTAGGGAGGGGTTGGTCTGGATGACGGTCTGGAGACAGGGTCAGCCAGGCTATCAGTAAGGCCTCCTGGGGGATAGGTGCTGTCGGGTGAGTAGCACTCTGTGGAACAGCTTGTTGGCTGTCAAGAAGTCAACTCCCTTTTCTGCCAGAAAGCTCACACACATACATACACATAGGCACGCACACACATACACACACATGCAGTTACAGGCCCTGCACCGCAGTGACGCATAACCTCAGTAGGAGGTACAGACCACGAGAGGAGCCTCCTCTCTCACTTATAAACACACTACAACATTGCGACAGTATCTGTACTGCATGTGTCTCTCTCTGTGTGTGTGTGTGTGTGTGTGTGTGTGTAAATTACATGGTGCCTGTTTTAGACGGCTGTACTGTTTGCGTATATTTGAGAGCTCCCTTGTGAGAAGCTGTGAGTCGTTTGAGAGGCTGTGAATCTGTTGGCTGGGCCATTGCGAACTACTCTAATGAGTCAATCTCAGTATAAGACCATGTTATGCAACAGTGTAATCCTTCAGTATGGGCTGTATTTATCTGTCTTTGCAGATGGATTCTTGTAGCTTACACTGTTACAAAAAAAGGGTTCCAAAAGGATAACCATTTTCGGTTCCAGGTAGAACCCTTTTTGGGTTCCATATAGAGCCCTCTGTGGAAAGGGTTCTACATGGAACCAAAAAGGGTTCTACTTGAAACCAAAAAGGGTTCTTCAAAGGGTTCTCCTATGGGGACAGCCAACTAACCCTTTAAGGTTCTAGATGGCACCTTTTTTAGAGTATATCTGGACAGCTTTGGTGTGTGTTTGGGTGCAACAGAGGGATTTATGGTCTGCTGCTTAATAAACACATGATTCGCTGGCACTTGTGCAAAGTACAGGTAACTGTCAAAATAAAGGAAACCCCAATAAAGTGTCTTAATAGTGTGTTGGGACACCACAAGCCGCCAGAACAGCTTCAATGCGCTTTGGCATAGATTCTACAAGTGTCTGGAACTTTACTAGATGCGACACCATTCTTCCACGAGAAATTCCATCATTTTGTTGATGGTGGTGGAAAACACTTTCAGGCACCACTCCAGAATCTCCCATAAGTGTTCAATTGGGTGGAGATCTGGTGACTGAGACACACGTGTGTGTGTACACCCTGTGCTCCTTTGAGACCCCTCTTTCACAGTAACTGAGATCTCTTCTTCTGGTAGCCAAAATAATGGGCAACCTGGCATTTTTACAAATGACCCTAAGCTTGATGGGATGTTAATTGCATAATTAACTCAGGAACCACACCTGTGTTCAATATACTTTTGTATTTTATTTATCCTTTATTTACAAAGACAGCCTATCCCGGATGATGCTGGGCCAATTGTGCACCGCCCTACGGGAATCCCAATCACAGTCAATTGTGATACAGCCTGGAATCAAACCAGGGTCTGTAGTGATCCCTCTAGCACTGAGATGCAGTGCCTTAGACCGCTGCGCCACTCGGGAGCCCCTGAGTTTCCTTTATTTTGGCAGTTGTCTATATACTGTGAGTTCAATCAGTCTGTTGTGAGAATAGGCATGGTGACTTAAGGCGGACCAACAATCCCCTGTGGTGGGGTCTGAATCTGGGGAATGGAGCCTGTTTGTTTCACACCAGCGCACAGAGCCAGTAGACATACGCTAGCAGAATGTACACATATATTACACTGCATAGGATGAATGTCAATAAAAGCACAATCACTTGTGTTAATATATGTTCCACTGGTAGTTCAAGGACATCTGCCTCATTTCACCATGCTGCCGCTTTCTAGTGATGGATTTTGCAGTACTGCAGTACTGCAGTTATTTGGCACATGAATAAAAACAAAACATTTTAAGTAAATGTTTTGTTATTCTGCTCGAACATGGTTTGCAGTTTGAGACGTTTCAGAAGATTATACAGAATACAGATTTAAATCATTGGTTAGAAGGCATGTACATGTTGGTTTTGCAGAAAACGATCATGCAGTCCGAACTTAATTTAAAACCTCTTAAAGGTTTGGGCTCCTGAGTGGCACAGCGGTCTAAGGCATTGCATCTCAGTGCTAGAGGCGTCACTACAGACCCTGGTTTGATTCCAGGCTGTATCACAACTGACTGTGATTGGGATTCCCATAGGGCAGCATACAATTGGCCCAGTGTTGTTAGGGTTTGGCCGGGGTAGGCCGTCATTGCAAATAATACTTTTTTTCTTAACTCACTTGTCTAGTTAAATAAAGGTAAAAAAATAAAATAAAATCTCCGCCATTTCCTGGTTGCTGAAATTCTAATAGTTCACCTAATTTCAGTTTGTGACAAAACAAGCAGTCGTTGTGTAGCGGATCATTGTACCATCAAACCGATGTGAAGTATATTTTCCATAACCAAATATATTGTATTTTCAGCTGTTTGAAGCTGGTGTACAAAACTGAAAATAAAAGTCACAAAAATTACACTTAAGAATGGGAAGAATAGAAATGGTGCACATAGAACAGATCTACTGCTTCTTAGACTTGCTTTCAATGAGAATTACAGATCTATAACTCAATTTCTATGTGAATTTGTTCGGTCGCCCAAAAAGTTACATATTGTAGCTTTAACAAAGACACAATCTTGTGCTTCAGTTACGGTTTAACGCCTTAGGGCAGACTGAAAACAGTCAATAACGTTCTGTAGATAGTTTTTTTTGCAAAGAACCCTTGGAGTGTTAGTAGGCAGTGAATGACTAACCAGACAAAACAATACTGTCACCTCTGTTTCTGCTAGTCATATTAATTGAAGGAGAATGCATGCAATAAGTAGTGCACTATATAGCGACTAGGCTGACTTTTGTAGTGACCTTTGTAATGCAATACAGAACTGACTTTTGTAGTGTACTATATAGGGAACAGGGTATGATTTGAGACAGTTAGTTTGCACTTTACACACCTTTCTGCAGCATTACCATAGCTCTGAGACAGAGAGTAGTCAAGGGCTTCTGACCTTGTTTTCACCTGCTGTTTTCTGTGAGCTCCCAGCATGCCACAGTAATGAGAAGCCCAATGGCTGCGATTATTCATGTGAGCTTCAACCTGAGCTAAGGTCACAGGCGTGCCACATGAATGTGCAATAGTATGCCGAGGAGTCGTCCATCTCCTCATTTGAATTCCATGCTGTCACTGTCACTTGTCCGCTCAAGCTTAACATTTTTGTCATCTATCGCCCACCAGGTGCCCTTGGAGAGTTCCTCAATGACCATGGTACCTTGATTAGCTCAATTTTTTGATGATGGCTCACTGCTCTTCATACTTGGTGACTTCAACCTCCCTACGTCTGGCTACGATTTAATTTCTTTCCAACTCTCTCTTTCACCGACTTGCCTCTTTTGACCTCACCCTTTCCCAATCCCTCCAACTCACAAGGCAGGCAATACGCTTGTCCTCATCTTTACTAGTCTGCTCGCCTACTAATCTCACTGCAACCCCCTCCAGGTGTCTGCTTAATTTGTTTCCTTTTCTGTCTCCCTTTCCTCCAACCCTAACCACTCAGCCCCTACCCAGATGATCATGCGCCGTCGCAATCTCGCTCTCTCTCTCTCCCACTACTCTCTTATCTCTCCATTCTGCTAAATCCTTCTCTCTTCTGTCTCCTGATTTTGCTTCTTCGACCCTACTCTACTCCCTTTCTGCATCCTAGGACTCGCACTGTCCCCTTTCCTTCCCCCCCTCCTGCTCCGTGGCTGAGTGACTCATTGCAAGCTTACAGAACGGGGCTACGGGCAGCTGAGCGAAAATTGAGAAAAACAAAACCTCCGGAGGACCTATCATCCTTTCAGTTCCTCCTCTCTACCTTCTCTTCCTCTGTATCCACTGCTAAAGCCACTTTCTACCACTCTAAATTTCAAGCTTCTTCCTCTAACCCTAGGAAACTATTTTCCACTTAATCCTCCACCCCAACCCCTCCCTCCTCCCTCTCTGCAGACAACTTTGTCAACCACTTTGAAAAAAAGGTTGACGACATGTGCTACTCATTCAGCCTATTGAGTCCACTGGTCTCACTCACACAAAACTACCCTACGCCTTGACCTCTTTCTACCCTTTCTCTCCAGATGACATCTTGTGACTAGTGAGGTCTGGCCACCGAAAACCAGCCCACTCAATCCTCCACCCGCAACGGGAGGGCAGCTCCCACTCAGCCCAGTCCAAGCTCTTCTCTGTCCTGGCACCCCAATGGTGGAACCAGCTTCCCCTTGAAGCTAGGACAGCAGAGTCCCTGCCCATCTTCCGAAAACATCTGAAAACCTACCTCTTCAAACAGCAGCTTAAATAATCCTCCTCACTTCGATCCCCTCCCCAAATAAATAAATAAATAAAAAGAACACTTAACCAGCACTTGCACTTGATCCCCTCCCCCCCCCCTTCTAGCTCTGACTCTACTGACAGCTACGCTATTGAGGAAAATGTTTCTTTCTATGCCTGTGATATGTGGTTGCCTCACCTAGCTATCTTAAGATGAATGCACTAACTGTATGTCGCTCTGGATAAGAGTGTCTGATAAATGACTAAAGTGTAAATACCAGAGCATTTCTCTAGCAGTCAGGAACTTAACTTTTTTGCAGATGCTCTTATCCAGAGTGACTTATAGTACATACCTTTTCAGTTGTAACTGTCCCCTGTGAGAATCGAACCCACAATCCTGACACTGCAGGTGCCATGCTCAACCAACTGCGCCATACTGGACCCTGTGGCAAGACATCAGATACAGAGATAGGCATCCACAGTGCCATAGTAACAATGTCATGAGAGTATCCACCAGCCTTAATGCAATTAACTGCGTTGAGGAGACCCACTTACCTTCTCCCATAAAGATTTCACTCAGCCCTAGTGAATACTACCCCTCTGTGTCAACTCAGCTGAAGGCTGTTCAGGGTGAAGCCTGTACTTTGGTAGAAATCCCCATAAACTGAAGATGAATCACCATTTATAGTTTGGATGGAAATTATCTAACGATTATGTTCAATATAATAATAAACTACATTCGTCTATATCAATCTGACTCCAATATTATGTGAATCAATGCAACAGGCACTTTACGTCTCTGTAGGAGTCTAGTCAAGCTAGCGAGCCTCACATCACCACTTAGTATGAGTATAATGAACATGTCTAACTTGCACCGTTATGTAATTATTAAGAGACTAGATACAAATAGCTCATCCTGGCGACCAATGTTCTAGCAGTAATTTATTGAGGCAAACAGATGTGTAAAACAGAGGCCCGAGCATGTGTAGTATATAGTGTAAATAAGAACTACCAATATACCTACTAAATACTCTGTAAAATGAGGAATGCATTTACTCAATTCAGCTAATATAATTTATTAGTCATAAAAGAATTAACACTCAAACACTTAGTGTACATGATACATTACAGACTACTCAGAGTAAATGACCATCTACTAAATAAGATGTAACGTGCTAACATGTGTTTTCAATTCAGAATAATCTCTAAGAGAAAAAACTAAGTGTGTGATATACGCAGGAGCTTGGTAACAAGTTCTCAAAGTATGAATAAATTCACTCTTCTGTTAACCAGGACTCCCGAGTGGTGCAGCAGTCTAGGGAACTGCATCTCAGTGCCAGAGTTTTCACTACCGACCCTGGTTCAATTCCAGACTGTATGATTCAACCAGCTGTAATTGGGTGATAGGGTGGCGCACAATTTGCTCAGTGTTGTCCAGAGTAGGCTGTCATTGTAAATAAGAATGTGTTCTTAGCTGACTTGCCTAGTTAAATAAAAGAACAATTCAAGCAGGAACTTGACCCCCCAACCTGAATTAACATTTCTTTGCACTTTGCTAGTAAAAAAATAACCATGAAAACACACCCAGATTATAATCAACTAAATTTAAATGATAGGAGTGCACCCCTGTGTCACTCCTCTTTGAACTGTCCTCCATCCAATGAACAAAATAAGTTTCCATGTAACAATTATCAATAGCACTTACAGTACAATGAAACATATCAAAATTCATTGCTCTTTATGAACTATTGAAACAATCCAAACATTACAATTTAATTCACATAGTAACATTCATTTAGTCTATTTCACGTTTTAATACAGGCCTGGGTAATTATTTTCCATGGAGTGCCACATTAGAGTATATTTTTGCCATCACGGGCCAGAATCCTATTACAGGATTATACGTCATGTGTATGACTGCGTTGACAGATATATCTACTGTAAATCACATCCAGATATGCTACTTATTTAACTTTTTTAACATGCACAGAAATAAACCACATCCATGTTCTTTTTTTGGTAGGTATTTTCATTATTAAACATGCAATGAACTACACAGAGGGAAACGTACACTGTGCATTCAGCACCACGGACAGAACTCTTGTCAACGGGTACGCACAAAAACACAAGAGAGAGAACTCAACATTACATTTAAACTACTCAATTGGTGTGAGGAGTGAAGTCTCTGATGGGCATTGACTAGAGCAGTGAAGTCAGGTATAGTTTCATATGTTGCTATACGCAGGATTGCTGAAAGGTGAGAGTCAGTAAGAGATGATCTGTGCCTTGACTTGTTATTTCATCACTGAAAATGTCTGTTCACATACATAGGTTGACCCAAACAGTACAAACATCTTCTGAGCATGACTCTAATCTTTGGACTGTTTTACTCGAGAGATGCATAGAACCTCGTCAGTGACATTGTTTTGAATAGTTCTCCAATCACTGCATCAGACTGAAGATCGATAAGCTCAAGTTGCAGGTCAGTGGGAGCGTTATCCACATTGAAGGTGAAAGGAGAGGAAACCAACAGCATGTCATTTTCCACACTTTGAAATCCTCAAAACGACGGGAAAACTGACCTTTCAAAGCACGCAGCAGCGATGTATACTTCTCCCGCTGGTCATCTGATAGGGAACAAACTAGTAGTGTCGGAAGGTGGGTGAGATTGTTGACTTCTACTTGGCGGGTCAGGAGGAGTAATTTTCCCTTGAAGGCTTTGACAAGGCTGTACATCTGATGTGCGATAAGGCCCTTCCCTTGTAGTTTTGAACTCAGTTCATTCATAAGGGCCATTATGTCCACGGTGAAGGCAAAATCAGCCAACCATTCTTTATCTTGCAGTTGAGGGAAATCCACGTATTTTCCTTTCATTTGCAAAAACTCAGCAATCTCCGACTTCAGGTCCCACACCCTTTTAAGCACCTTCCCCAAACTCAGCCATCTCACGTGTGTGTGGTGGGGAGATCTGCATCACCCGACTCTGTCTCTTCCAACAGTGAGACAAACTGCCTGTGGTTGAAAGATTTTGCTCTTATGAAGTTTACCACTTTAGTGACTGTATCCACAACATGGCTCATTTTCAGAACACATTTACAGAGCACCTCCTGATGAATAATGCAATGCAGGAAAATATTTTTTTGGATCTGGGTTCAGCTCAACTACTTGATCTTGAATCCTTTTCAAAAGGCCAACGCTTTTTCCTGTCAAGTTTGGGCACCCATCAGTGGTCACACTGGATGACTTTTCAAAACTCAGTCCCAGCTTTGCCACACACTTATTAACCTCCTCCAATAAATATTTCCCTGTGGTTGTGCTCTTCATTGACTGCACTGAAGCAAGCTCCTCTGTCATTTCAAAGTCTGGGGTTATGCCTCGTAAGAATATCAACAACTATGCCGTTTCATGTGCATCACTGCTCTCATCCAGGGCCCAGGAGAAATAGGTGAAATCCTTTACCTTGTCTTTCAACTGTTGTTCCATATTCTCTGTCTTGATAGGGAAACATTTTCAAACAGCTCTTTCTTGTTGGGGCAAAGTATTGCTGCAGAGTCAATTAAACATTCTTTAATGAATTCGCCCTCAACGAATAGCTTCCTATAGTTAGCTCTCCCAATTCCGTCGTTTGCTGAATGCAGTTTTATGAAAAGTCCTTGCTGCTTTTGCAACAGAGAAAGCAACTCTTTTGATGCACTTGTCCTCTGCTCAGAAGACATATTCCTATATTTCTCTGCATGCTTCATCTGGAAGTGTCGGGACAAGTTGTTGTCTTTCAAGACAGCGATGCTCTCTTTGCACACTAAGCACACAGCTTTCCCTGATACCTCAATAAAGAAATTTCGATGTCCATTCTTGCTGGAACACCCTACATTCATTGTCCTCTTTCCTTTTCTTTGAAATCTTAGAAAAACTTGTTTTTGCACAATTTTGAGCTAACTTCTATTTGTAACTGTGACGTGTGTGTCAGTCACTGTCTCTCCTTGTGCAGTTGTTATTTATACGGGCCTTCAAAATAGATAAATAATAAATGTCCCACAAGCGGTGGGCGTTAAATCATTACACAAAGGCAAGTATTCATTGGGATTTTAATTTGAATAACAAATACATTTTTCAAAGCTTTACAATCGCAAATTCTTTGATCTGAGCATGATTCCGCAATCCGTATTGAATCAGGTCGCGGACCGCAAACGGCCCCCGGGCCGGCCTTTGCCCAGGCCTGTTTTAATCTGTCTTCACAACTCCAACAGTGTCTGTGCTCCCAGGGTACTGTGGAAACCTCCCTCCCGGAGAAAGCCCCGGATAAGGTGTGTTTGACCTCAGTGATAGCCCACAAATGGTCAACCATCCAAACAATGTCATAAACCGTGATTGAGACATCCCACTGTTCTCCCACGCCAGCTAGTCGCCAGTTGCGAGTATCACCTTCTTATTCTTCCACTACAAAGCTCACAAGGACTCATCAAACACAGAGCAGAGGTTATGCTGGGCCTGAGGCGAGATCTGGCGGTGGACAACATACAACAGCTTTGGAATTGCTTTACCACAGAAGTGTGGCCTTCAGTGTGAATACAATAGCAGGCAATGCCTGGCTGGTAACAGATCTGTATGTGCTTGAGCCAACTGCTTTGACATGTGGTGTTATGACATGTTTGTAGGCACTATAATTCACATGATAGAGCAGAGGGGTAGGCTAAAGCGCAATCTACTACCAGAATGATCGCCAATGATGAACAGACGGAGACCGAGAGAAATACTAAGCGTTGTAAAGAGATTTGTTAAATTCTTCTGTTTCAGGGCCATTTCCCTCACTAGGCTCTTTGTCTCTGAGCCTCGTGGAGTAGCTCCCTGGATGTAAGCATGCCTGTTAGCTGTGAAATACAAAGACTTGATCTAGCATGAGTCCTCAGAAACTTCAATGGCTTTCCATGCTACATCATTATACTAGGATTGTGCCTACCCGACTATACTCGTACTTCAAATCAAAGCCAAATGTATACAGTGGAACAAGTATTTGATACACTGCCGATTTTGCAGGTTTTCCTACTTACAAAGCATGTAGAGGTCTGTCATTTTTATCATAGGTACACTTCAACTGTGAGAGACGGAATCTAAAACAAAAATCCAGAAAATCACATTGTATGATTTTTAAGTAATTCATTTGCATTTTATTGTGTATCAAATACTTGTTCTCCCTACTGTATGTAACATGGGCCGAATACAACAGGTGTAGACCTTACAGTGAAATGCTTACTTACAAGCCCTTAACCAACAATGCAGTTTTAAGAAAAATACAAAAATAAAATAATTAAGTAACAAATAATTAAAGAGCAGCAGTAAAATAACAATTGTGAGGCTATATATATATATATATATATTGGGGTACCTGTACCGAGTCAATGTGTGGTGGCACCTGTTAGTCAAGGTAATTGAGGTAATATATTTATGTGGGTAGAGTTATTAAAGTGATTTATGCATAGATAATACGTGTAAAAGAGGGGGGGTGGCAATGGAAGTAGTCTGAGTAGCCATTTGATTAGATGTTCGGTAGTCTTATGGCTTGGGGGTAGAAGCTGTTTAGAAGCCTCTTGGACCTAGACTTGGTGCTCCGGTATCGCTTGCCGTGTGGTAGCAGAGAGAACAGTCTATGACTAGGGTGGCTGGAGTCTTTGACAATTTTTAGGGCCTTCCTCTGACACCGCCTGGTATAGAGGTTCTGGATGGCAGGAGGCTTGGCCCCAGTGATGTGCTGGGCCGTACGCACTACCCTCTGTAGTGCCTTGCGGTCGGAGGTCGAGCAGTTGCCATACCAGGCAGTGATGCAACCAGTCAGGATGCTCTCGATGGTAAAGCTGTTAAACCTTCTGAGGATCTGAGGACCCATGCCAAATCTTTTCAGTCTCCTGAGGGGGAATAGGTTTTGTCATGCCCTCTTCACAACTGTCTTGGTGTGCTTGGGCCATGTTAGTTTGTTGGTGATGTGGACACCAAGGAACTTGAAGCTCTCAATCTGCTCCACTACAGCCCCGTCGATGAGAATGGGGGCGTGCTCGGTCCTCCTTTTCCTGTAGTTCACAATCATCTTCTTAGTCTTGATCACGTTGAGGGAGAGGTTGTTCTCCTTGCACCATATGGCCAGGTCTCTGACCTCCTCCCTATAGGCTGTCTCATCGTTGTCGGTGATCAGGCCTATCACTGTTGTGTCATCGGCAAACTTAATGATGGTGTTGGCGTTGTGCCTGGCCGTGTTGTCATGAGTGAACAGGGAGTACAGGTGGGGACCGAGCACACACCCCTGAGGGGCCCCCGTGTTAAGGATCAGCGTGGCGGATGTGTTGTTACCTACCCTTACCACCTGGGGGCAGCCCCTCAGGAAGTCCAGGATCCAGTTGCAGAGGGAGGTGTTTAGTCCCAGGGTCCTTAGCTTAGTGATGAGTTTTGAGGGCACTATGGTGTTGAATGCTGAGCTGTAGTCAATGAATAGCATTCTCACATAGGTGTTCATTTTGTCCAGGTGGGAAAGGGCAGTGTGGAGTGCAATAGAGATTGCATCATCTGTGGATCTGTCGGAGCGGTATGCAAATTGGAGTGGGTCTAGAATTTCTGGGATAATGGTGTTGTGAGCCATGACCAGACTTTCAATGCACTTCATGGCTACAGACATGAGTGATATGGGTCGGTAGTAAGTTATTTATTTGAATTTTATTGAACCTTTATTTAACTAGGCAAGTCAGTCAAGAACAAATTCTTCTTTACAATGACGGCCTACCAAAAGGCATTAAAAATATAGGACAAACACACATCACGACAACACTACATAAAGAGACCTAAGATGACAACATAGCATGGCAGCAACACATTACAACACAGCATGGTAGCAACATGACAACACCATGGTAGCAACACAACATGGTAACAGCACAATGTTTGTACTCTGGTAACAAAACAGGGTACAAACATTGTTGGTCAAGAAGGTAGAGACAACAATACATCACGCAAGCAGCCACAACTGTCAGTAAGAGTGTCCATGATTGAGTCTTTGAATGAAGAGATGGAGATAAAACTGTCCAGTTTGAGTGTTTGTTGCAGCTCATTCCAGTCGTTAGCTGCAGAGAACTGAAAAGACGAGTGACCCAGGGATGTGTGTACTTTGGGGGCATTTAACAGAATGTGACTGGCAGAACGGGTGTTGTATGTCTCAGATAGGGGGAGCCAGGCCTAAGAAAGTTGAATAAATAAGCAACAACCAGTGAGTCTTGCGACGGGTATACAGAGATGACCAGTTTATTTAGGCAGGTTATCTTAGTGTTACTTGGGCACAGAGTGGTCTGCTTGAAACATGCTGGTATTACAGACACAGGAAGAGGTCGAAAATGTCAGTGATTACACTTGCCAGTTGGGCAGTGCATGCTCTGAGTACACGTCCTTGTAATCTGTCTGGCCCTGCAGCCCTGTGAATGTTGACCTGTTTAAAGGTCTTACATCAGCTGTGGCGAGCGTGAGCACACAGTCATCCAGAACAGCTGGTGCTCTCATGAATGTTTCAGTGTTACTTGCCTCGAAGCGAGCATAGAAGTAATTTAGCTCGTCTGGTATGCTCGTGTCACTGGGCATCTCTCAGCTGTGCTTCCCTTTGTAGTCTGTAATAGTTTGCAAGCCCTGCCACATCCGACGAGCATCGGAGCCGGTGTAGTATAATTTGATCTTAGTCCTGCTTGATGGTTCGTCGGAGGGCATAGCGGGATTTCTTAAAAGTTACTGTGGGGACAACGTCATCGATGAAGCCAGTGACTGATGTGGTGTACTCCTCAATGCCATCGGAAATGTATCCATAATTGCCAGTTGATAGTCGGATCGGATGATCCTCGTGATCGGAAAACGCAGAAGTGTTTTAACATGCCTAAATAGATTTTGCACGTCTATAGACCAAATATGATTCAGATTAGGAGCAGCACGGAGGGGGTGTGTGTGTGTGTGTGTGTGTGTGTGTGTGTGTGTGTGTCCTCAATTTGCAGCGCGCAGTTTGCTGTCACTCAGTCAGAATGCGCATCAACGTTTCATCTTTTCTTCCTACCCTCTCCCTGCTTGTTAGATACTATGCACTTTGAGAGCTTGAACAAACGTCCAACCCATTTGATTGACAATAGTAGCAGGCTTTAGATTACATTGATTACTACCCCCTTAAGGCATTAGAAGAAGACAAAGATGTATGTTACCAATTGAACAACATCTATTGCAGAATAAATCAATGTTAACGTTTACATAGTTGGCCATGTTGGCTTCTTTTAACCCATTGTTTTCTACTACATATATACTACATATATACTATACGTTTAAATTAGACTGTTTTTTATTGTCAAGATATATCAGAATTCCAGTCATTACATTCAACGTTATACCCCTTGATCTTCAAGAATAGGACTTGGAAATATGGAAGTATTGATTAGCCGAATTGTTTTACCAGAGCATAACCCCAAAACTAAGGACTTATTAGCCAGCCATACTCTGTTGTTTATGATTTTGCTGTCACGGAGGACTGATTGGGCTCATTGATTCTAGTTGAAAGATAAATGCTGCTGCGCTCATTGAACGGCATGCTTTGAGCACTACTGAAAAGTGCTATTTACATGTGAACAATTATTTGCTATATGCTTATTGTTGACCTTTTTGTTGGTGATACTTTGATATCTTGATAATATGCAGCTGTTTTAAAGGGCAAATCCACAGATGAAACAATAACAAAACGGTTGCCCCGACTCTGTTTTGGTAAAAAGCTGAGGGATGGGCCTGGAGAAATGTAACCACTCTCAGATTAATATACAGAGCTGCAAGGACTGATAATACATGATATCAAAATTGTTGTTTTAATCATGTTATGAGGCTATACAGTGTTTGTTTGCATTCACAATGTTTACAAACATTAGAGAAAAACAAGCTTATATTTTGAGTTCTCATGGAGTGTGACACTTGAACTAAGCTCATGAGGCATTTATAAGTTATATTCTTCAAGATCCATTGACTCTTGAAGAATATAACTTATAAATGCCTCACGAGCTTAGTTCAACTGTGAGAACCCCAAAAATATCCATGTTATAATCTATAAATCCAGAAACGGCTGTACCAACTACAGATTGCCCCTTTATGTCTATCAAAAGTGTTCGAGTTTGAGCATCTGTCTATTAGGCCTGTGTTTAAAAAAAAATGTATCAGCGTGAATTAGACTGAGCAATAAAAGCCCCACTTTTATTCCATAGGCTGGAATCTGCAATGTGCAGCTGTTGCAAGAGTGCATTTTTCGCTGGCTGTCCACTGGTTTCAAAAACAATGTTTGATAGGCAGTTTAAACTTCTTGAATTCAACCATTATTGGGTTCAAATACACATTTAGATTTGTGAACAGCCATCCGCAACATCCACACACAAGGTGCAAGTAGCTAAAGGAGAGTGTTATTCACATCCGCATCAATGTGCAACAGTATGTAAATAATAAGTGATATCTGTATCACTGGAGACCACACCACTGCTGTCATCCTTACCTCCAAGCATTTATTCAAGTTGGATAATCTTTGAATGCCGACAGCAGTGCGTGGTCTACAGTGGTGTGTCATTATAGTGGTCTCTGACTTCTAGTCAGACTCGCTCAGGTGACACAAACTTAATCTTGTGCCTTTTTTCAATGCTGATTTAAATGTCATTGAGAAAACAGAGAAGTGTCAAAGATTTTTTTACCACAAACATCCTTTCTGAATTTAAAAGTAATCCACGAAGTAATCATCTTGTTACGTCCGTTGTCGGAATGAGACCAAAGCGCAGCTTGGAAAGTGTTCATCGTACTTTATTAGGATGAACACCAAAAACAACAAAGGGGGAAAAAAACGAATGTAGAGTTCTGCAGGGCTATACAGCTACTGTGCAAAAACAACATCCCACAAACTAGGGTGGAAAAACAGGCCGCCTAAGTATGATTCCCAATCAGAGACAACGACAGACAGCTGCCTCTGATTGGGAACCACACCCGGCCAACAAAGAAATAGAACACATAGATTGCCCACCCAAATCACACCCTGACCTAACCAAATAGAGAAATAAACAAGGCTCTCCAAGGTCAGGGCGTGGCACATTTAGTTTTTCAAAAGTATCTGTAATCTGATTACAATATTTTTACTGGTAACGGATTACAGTTACCGTTTACATGTAATCTGTTACTTCCCAACCCTGCATACAGTACAATATGACTTCCATTTAACACATCCTTAAAGCTGAATTAGTCCATTTAATTTAAATACAATTTTCAATGAACACATCCACCTATAATCTGTGAGTCAAGGACAGGATGTATGTGTATGTGTGTGGCTCCTTCCCTCAGACTTGTTTCTGTGGCAGAGTGACCTTGTGTCATAAACGCTTGATTCCACGAACAGATTGCACAGCAGATGTCGCATAGTGCCAGGGGCTGCAGAGATTGGTTAACCAGGTTCCTTCAGGAGTTGGAGAAGGGTGAGAGGAGTGGAAGAAAGTTTGTGGAAGTGAGAGATTGATGGAACAAACACTGGGGTGTGGCAAATCTCATCTAGGAAAAAAACATAAATAACAAAACAATCCCTGCTCTTTCAGTACAGTCAGTAAGCATTTATCTGGATGTGTTTCAATCAATGACCCCCAGGTCTGAGTTAATAAACTTTGTTTCTGGTGGAACTGAGCATTTGCTTATCTATTATGTCTCATTGGATTCAGCTGCTTCTCCCTGGGGTATCACTTCTACACCCTGTGGTGTACCAGTCAAAAGTTTAAGGGTTCTTCTTTATTTTTACTCTTTTCTCTATTGTAGAATAATAGTGAAGACATCAAAACTATGAAATAACACATATGGAATCATGTAGTAACCAAAAAAAGAGTTAAACAAATCAAAATATATTTTAGATTCTTCAAAGTAGCCACCCTTTGCCTTGATGACAGCTTTGCACACTCTTGACGTTCTCTCAACCAGCTTCACCTGGAATGCTTTCCATCAGTCTTGAAGGAGTTCCCACATATACTAGGCACTTGTTGGCTGCTTTTTCTTCACTCTGCGGTCCAACTCATCCCACACCATCTCAATTTTGTTGAGGTCGGGTGATTGTGGAGGCCAGGTCATCTGATGCAGCACTCCATCACTCTCCTTCTTGATCAAACAGCCCTTACACAGCCTGGAGGTGTGTTGGGTCATTGTTCTGTTGAAAAACAAATGATAGTCCCACTAAGCGCAAACCAGATGGGATGGTGTATCGCTGCAGAATGTGGTAGCCATGCTGGGTAAGCGTGCCTTGAATATCACCAGCAAAGCACCCCCACACCATCACACCTCCTCCTCCATGCTTCACGGTGGGAACCACACATGCGGAGATCATCCATTTACTTACTCTGCGTCTCACAAAGACACAGTGGTTGTAATCAAAAATCTCAAATTTGGACTCATCAGACCAAAGGACAGATTTCCACCAGTCTAATGTCCATTTCTTGTGTTTCTTGGCCAAAGCAAGTCTCTTCTTATTATTGGTGTCCTTTAGTAGTGGTTTCTTTACAGCAATTTGACCATGAAGGCCTGATTCATGCTGTCCCCTCTGAAAGGTTGATGTTGATGTGTCTGTTACTTGAACTCTGTGAAGCATTTACTTGGGCTGCAATATCTGAGGCTGGTAACTCTAATGAACTTATACTCTGTAGCAGAGGTAACTCTGGGTCTTCCTTTCCTGTCGCGTCGTCATGAGAGCAAGTTTCATCATAGCACTTGATGAAACTTTCCAAGTTCTTGAAATTTTCTGTATTGACTTGTCTTAAATGTCTTAAAGTAATAATGGACTGTAGTTTCTCTTTGCTTATTTGAGCTGTTCTTGCCATAATATGGACTTGGTCTTTTACCAAATAGGGCCATCTTCTGTATACCACCCCTACCTTGTCACAACACAACTGATTGGCTTAAATGCATTAAGATGGAAAGAAATTGCACAAATGAACTTTTTAAAGGCACAGCTGTTAATTGAAATGCATTCCAGGCGACTACCTCATGAAGCTGGTTGAGAGAATGCCAAGATTGTGCAAAGGGTGGCTACTAAATAAAATATATTTTGATTCCATATGTGTTATTTCATAGTTTTGATGTCTTCACTTATTCTACAATTTAGAAAATAGCAAAAATAAAGAAAAAGCCTTGAATGAGTAGGTGTTTCCAAACTTTTGACTGGTACTGTACGTCTATAACATGTGACTGATCTTGTTCGGTCATGTTTGTGAAAAATTCCTTACGGTGATATAGGTTCCAGAGCTCAGAGATGATTAATCTTTAACCCTACTTTACTTTTAACGAGATTTGAGCAGCACATGATCATTACAATGTCACCCCAAAGAGCTTCACTGTTATTATTTGCGGTGGGGCGATGTGGTGCAGCTGCAGAGATGTGCCTCTGCTTTATCGGCTGCTTACTGTAACGGAACCGTCAACAGATAGCTAACTGCTTATTATTCCAGTCCTATCAGATCAGAAAGGGCATCAAGCTTAAGCAGCAGTACCATACCTACTTCCACCCATGCCCAGTGTCTCTATCCTCATCACACCCACCACAGAGAAGCAGCATCTGCAAAACATGCAGAGTATTAGAATGACTCTCACAGGGTTGGAGTGGACTCTTCTAATAAATCAGTTGTGTACTCAGTGAATGTGGGTCTGAGATCTGAGGACACATCCATCCAGTATCACAGAGTTTTTATTTGGTCCAGTGGACAGGTTGGTTCCTTCCTCAGCCCAGAGACCAGCTCCTTCCCGCTGTACTGCAGACTTTGTGCCATCCGTATGCAGCCCCCCCCCCCCCCACACACACAAAGATGCCCATATGGCGTGGCCCTGTGCCACCCTCGGCCTGCCTGAGCAGTGAGCTGTAGGTCACATGCTCCAAAAGGGCTGTGTGTGGTGTTCCTTTTGTGTGTGTGTGTGTGTGTGTGTGTGTGTGTGTGTGTGTGTGTGTGTCTGTAGCTGACTACTGCTTCAGTCTCTGTTGTCATAGTATTTGTAGTAAATAAGTAGTCAACACTAGAGCTTTACTACACAGACTTGTCAATAGTAATCAGGTAGAGTTTTTACTTCATTATGTTGGTAGTAAATAAGTATCACAACACTACAGCCAGACTACACTGGCTTTTCACAACAGCAGAAGATGTCAAAACAGGAAGTAGAGGTTGTTAGCTAGCTACTGTTTTTGAGTCATTCAGGCTGTATCACATCCGGCCGTGATTGGGAGTCCCATATGGCGGCGCACAATTGGCCCAGTGTTGTCCAGGTTTTTGCCGGGGTAGGCCGTCATTGTAAATAAGAATTTGTTCTGAACTGACTTGCCTAGTTAAAAAAAATTATATATTTGACAATCCCGAATGTAATTATCTTCCATCCTTTGTCATCCTGTCTTTCTTAGCCCTTATGCTGGCACAATCTGTAAGTTTAACTTTCCTTTAAGGTTTATGAATACTTTCATGTCGTTGTTTAACCATTTATACGTTTTTATCACATCAAAAAGATTGCTAGCTAAAGCGGTGTTAGCCGTTTTCATAGAGATGTATTGAGCTTAGCCTAGCTGTTTGCTAGCCCCATTGAAATGTTGCTATTTACCCTCTGTTTTCGTCATGCTAGCTAATAAGTATGTGTTTTTATGCAAATGTATGTTCATATTGGTATACTTACCCATTCTACTTACCCATTTTGACCTGTTGCCAAGGAGGCCCTTGACATAAGAAGACTGCAGGCCATTGTTGGTAAGAGTAACAGTTGATTGTCTCTTGTCCTTGGCTTTATTTTCTAAAAAGTCACGTAGTGGAGAAATGTGGCTGCAACAAAAAAGATGATCTGAAGGTCAAAGTTGAATGAAGATGAGGTCTTAAATGGATTTACAAAAGTGTATATATGTAATTTAATACGTCGTCAATTTAATAAAAAATAAAAATGGCAATTAAGTTTGTAAGTTTATTACTTGTTAGATGATATATCTAAAGTTTGAAACTTGAGGAAATAACATGTCAATAGTGATTTTGAATAGACAAGCATTAGTAAATGCTTTCAATAGTAATTCGAAAGGGTTTTTGTAGGAAATAATAAAGGACAACACTACACACACAGATGGCAAAAGTAATTCAATAGGGATTGAGTAGGCAAACAGCAGTAATGTGTAGGCATTGTGTCATAATTCAATACTGAACATGTAGGAATTGTGTAGGTTTTAAGTAGTTACATAGTAATCATTTAAGGGAGAATTATGTAATGATTAGAGTAGGAAATATGTAGTGTTCACCAGTAGTGAAACATCCCAATTCATTACTACATAAATTACCACTGGTTTACTACACGTCTCAAAAGCAATCAAGTAGTAAAACCAGTAGGTTTTGTGTAAATCTTGTGCAGTAGTGATGAGTCGTAATCTAAAAGTATTTTTTTTCATGAGGGTGCTCTCCGTCGGTGTTCAATGCAATGCTGGGGCTGTATTGAAAAACACACACACACACACACACACACACACACACACACACACACACACACACACACACACACACACACACACACACACACACACACACACACACACACACACACACACACACACACACACACACACACACACACACACACACACTCAGCACCACTGTCCTGCTGTTGCTTTGTCTGTATTCTGGATGACTCTTTGTGTTGCTGTGGCCAGCTAGAAAGAGCTCTAGGCCAGCAGCATCCACTGAACCAGCAACCCATTTATCCTGTCCTTCTGTGAGCTCTCTATTACTCCACACACAGCATAGGAAATGCAGCTCGCCCACTCCAGGTTTCTGCTAGACAGTGTGGTGTGACAGCAGGCCGTGGTGTATTGGCAGGAGCCAGCTGCCTCTGGGCAGCAGCAGGATGCCACTCAGTTTGTGCCTAGATGGCACTCCTATACCAACCGTCCCAACGGACCCATGTGTCTGCACTGCACATTTCCTATTCAGAGCATACTGCACTGTCATTCTGAGGGGCACCAATGCAAATGTGTACCCATTAACTGTGGCACAAAGTGATTGATTTGCAGCGTTGAAGGCTCTCTGCAAAAAGTTATATTACTGTCATAGAAAATCATCAGATACTTTAATATCTTTATCAGAAATGATTTATTTTGTTAATGCGTCCCCTTACAAACAACCATGATCAGTAGAATTGTTGTCTACATAAAAGTAATTACTAATTACTAAAACGAAGTTAGGTGAAAAACACTGTCCTCTCTCATTTCCTTTCATATGATAAGGCTGTGTTGCTATGATGAATGATGCCAGCACTACATTGATCAAATCCGCATGAGGGGAAACAGTGTCACTGTCTTCCCCAGCACCATTGTTACTGTTTTGTTGATGAAAACGGAGGAGAGGAGCATTCGGAAGCGTAGTAAGAAAATGTGCAGTGCATATTCTGCTGTCCTATTGCATGTGCAATGATGTCCGACCGGAAAAAAACAAGAGTTCGTTGTTAGCAGTAACTTTTTTGTTGTAATATCCCAAATGGCAGTTTCACTAATTAAGGATTCCAGCTTTAACTAAATTCCACAGCCTCCTCTGATGTTTCAGTCGATATGCTCTAGGGTACTCCAGCAATCCCACAACTCCAGTGTATCGGCCCCTGGTCCGTCTTGATCCCCTGAGATGAATACAGTAAAAACACGTTGCTATAACTTAAGCCGGCCAGTGAGGCTTCTGACACCCACCATTTTCAGCTTGATTTTGGCTCCCACTACATCTTCTAGGGGTGAAAGGAAATTGGAAAAGCCGTCTTGGAGGTGACCACGTGTCACCAGCAGCGGCAGCAGCTCTGAGAGAGCTGCTCTATTCTAAACGGTGCTACGCCCTTCCCACTACTGGAATGTGTTAGCACTCATTCTCTTTTGACTATCATACAATGTTATACCCAACATGAACTGCTCCTCCTAGGCACACATCATTAGCTTTCTCAAGGACATGGATTATGCAATATACACTGCTCAAAAAAATAAAGGGAACACTTAAACAACACAATGTAACTCCAAGTCAATCACACTTCTGTGAAATCAAACTGTCCACTTAGGAAGCAACACTGATTGACAATAAATTTCACATGCTGTTGTGCAAATGGAATAGACAAAAGGTGGAAATTATAGGCAATTAGCAAGACACCCCCCAAAACAGGAGTGATTCTGCAGGTGGTGACCACAGACAGCTTCTCAGTTCCTATGCTTCCTGGCTGATGTTTTGGTCACTTTTGAATGCTGGCGGTGCTCTCACTCTAGTGGTAGCATGAGACGGAGTCTACAACCCACACAAGTGGCTCAGGTAGTGCAGTTCATCCAGGATGGCACATCAATGGGAACTGTGGCAAAAAGGTTTGCTGTGTCTGTCAGCGTAGTGTCCAGAGCATGGAGGCGCTACCAGGAGACAGGCCAGTACATCAGGAGACGTGGAGGAGGCCGTAGGAGGGCAACAACCCAGCAGCAGGACCAGTACCTCCGCCTTAGTGCAAGGAGGTGCACTGCCAGAGCCCTGCAAAATGACCTCCAGCAGGCCACAAATGTGCATGTGTCAGCATATGGTCTCACAAGGGGTCTGAGGATCTCATCTCGGTACCTAATGGCAGTCAGGCTACCTCTGGCGAGCACATGGAGGGCTGTGCGGCCCCACAAAGAAATGCCACCCCACACCATGACTGACCCATCGCCAAACCGGTCATGCTGGAGGATGTTGCAGGCAGCAGAACGTTCTCCACGGCGTCTCCAGACTCTGTCACGTCTGTCACATGTGCTCATGTGCTCAGTGTGAACCTGCTTTCATCTGTGAAGAGCACAGGGCGCCAGTGGCGAATTTGCCAATCTTGGTGTTCTCTGGCAAATGCCAAACGTCCTGCACGGTGTTGGGCTGTAAGCACAACCCCCAACTGTGGACGTCGGGCCCTCATACCACCCTCATGGAGTCTGTTTCTGACCGTTTGAGCAGACACATGCACATTTGTGGCCTGCTGGAGGTCATTTTGCAGGGCGCTGGCAGTGCACCTCCTTGCACTAAGGCGGAGGTAGCGGTCCTGCTGCTGGGTTGTTGCCCTCCTACGGCCTCCTCCACGTCTCCTGATGTACTGGCCTGTCTCCTGGTAGCGCCTGCATGCTCTGGACACTACGCTGACAGACACAGCAAACCTTTTTGCCACAGTTCCCATTGATGTGCCATCCTGGATGAACTGCACTACCTGAGCCACTTGTGTGGGTTGTAGACTCCGTCTCATGCTACCACTAGAGTGAGAGCACCGCCAGCATTCAAAAGTGACCAAAACATCAGCCAGGAAGCATAGGAACTGAGAAGTGGTCTGTGGTCACCACCTGCAGAATCACTCCTGTTTTGGGGGGTGTTTTGCTAATTGCCTATAATTTCCACCTTTTGTCTATTCCATTTGCACAACAGCATGTGAAATTTATTGTCAATCAGTGTTGCTTCCTAAGTGGACAGTTTGATTTCACAGAAGTAACTTGGAGTTACATTGTGTTATTTAAGTGTTCCCTTTATTTTTTTGAGCAGTGTATTAGCATAGAAACGAATATATTGTAAGCAGTAGGACCATCATTGCCAGCAGGGTTGGGGTTAATTAAGGTAAATAAATCACAGTTAAAATATAATTTCTGTGACCCCCTTCTGGGCCAATTGTGCGCCGCCCTACAGGACTCCCAATCATGGCCGGTTGTGATACAGCCTGGAATCAAACCAGGGTCTGTAGTGACACCTCTGGCACTGAGATGCAGTGCAGTGCCACTCGGGAGCCCACATGAACTGGAAAGGAAAATAATGGTTCCTTTTGTTTGAGTGTTGCAGTAGGTAATCTGATATTGTTGACTAAGATGGTATGTCAGCTTGATAGACAGGCAGCCTAACTGCCAAATGTCATTCCTGTTTGTCTTGTAGAGTGGTTGGTAAAGTGGCTTCAGCTCGTTTAATTACAATGTTATCTCGATATGTAAGTACTACCAAAGAAGACTGGGAGGCACTTTAACTAACCATGTTGTCTAAACTGCCCCAACCTGTATGTTCTTTATCAGCACTTATCGGACACAGGAAATTGCTTCATGTAGAGTTGAATTCGGAAGTTTACATACACCTTAGCCAAATACATTTAAACGCAGTTTTTCACAATTCTTGACATTTAATCAGAGTAAAAATTCCCTGTCTTAGGTCAGTTAGGATCACCACTTTATTTAAAGAATGTGAAATGTAAGAATAATAGTAGAGAGAATGATTTATTTCAGTTTTTATTTCTTTCATCACATTCCCAGTGGGTCAGTAGTTTTTTTTTTTTTTTTTTTTTTTTTTTTTTAAAAAAAATTATCCCCTTTTCTCCCCAATTTTCGTGGTATCCAATCGCTAGTAATTACTATCTTGTCTCATCGCTACAACTCCCCCACGGGCTCGGGAGAGACGAAGGTCGAAAGCCATGCGTCCTCCGAGGCACAACCCAACCAAGCCGCACTGCTTCTTTAACACAGCGCGCCTCCAACCCGGAAGCCAGCCGCACCAATGTGTCAGAGGAAACACCGTGCACCTGGCCCCCTTGGTTAGTGCGCACTGCGCCCAGCCCGCCACAGGAGTCGCTGGAGCGCGATGAGACAAGGAAATCCCTACCGGCCAAACCCTCCCTAACCCGGACGACGCTAGCCCAATTGTGCGTCGCGCCACGGACCTCCCGGTCGCGGCCGGCTGCGACAGAGCCTGGGGGCGAACCCAGAGACTCTGGTGGCGCAGTTAGCACTGCGATGCAGTGCCCTAGACCACTGCGCCACCCGGGAGGCCTGGGTCAGTGGGTCAGTAGTTTACATACACTCAATTAGTATTTGGTAGCATTAACTTTAAATTGTTTTACTTGGGTTAAATATTTCAGGTAGCCTTCCACAAGCTTCCCACAATAAGTTGGGTGAATTTTGGCTCATTCCTCCTGACAGAGCTGGTGTAACTGAGTCAGGTTTGTAGGCCTCCTTGCTCGCACATGCATTTTCAGTTCTGCCCACAAATCTTCTATGGGATTGAGGTCAGGGCTTTGTGATGGCCACTCCAATACCTTGACTTGGTTGTCCTTAAGCCATTTTGCCACGACTTTGGAAGTATGTTTGGGGTCATTGTCCATTTGGAGACCCTTTTGCGACCAAGCTTTAACTTCCTGACTGATGTCTTGAGATGTTGCTTCAATATATCCACAAGGTCCTTTGCTGTTGTTCTGGGATCGATTTTCACTTTTCGCACCAAAGTACGCTCATCTCTAGGAGACAAAACGCGTCTCCTCCTTGAGCGGTTTGACGGCTGCGTGGTCCCATGGTGTTTATACTTACGTATTATTGTTTGTACAGATGAATGTGTTACCTTCAGGCATTTGGAAATTGCTCCCAAGGATGAACCAGACTTGTGGAGGTCTACAATTTTTTTTCTGAGGTCTTGGCTGATTTCTTTTGATTTTCCCATGATGTCAAGCAAAGAGGTTTGAAGGTAGGCCTTGAAGGTAGGCCTGAGTTTGAAGGTACGCCTTGAAATACATCCACAGGTACAATTCTAATTGACTCAAATGATGTCAATTAGCCTATCAGAAGCTTCTAAAGCCATGACATAATTTTCTGGAATTTTCCAAGCTGTTTAAAGGCACAGTCAACTTAGTGTATGTAAACTTCTGACCCGCTGGAATTGTAAAAACAGTGAATTATACGTGAAATAATCTGTCTGTAAACAATTGTTGGAAAAATGACTTGTGTCATGCACAAAGTAGATGTCCTAATCGACTTGCCAAAACTATAGTTTGTTGACATGAAATTTGTGTAGTGGTTGAAAAACAAGTTTTAATGACTCCAACCTAAGTGTATGTAAACTTCTGACTTCAACTGTAGATTCTAGCTGTAGTGCAGAGAATGGACTGTAGGGTATTTGGGAAGTGCACCTGTACTGACAGTCTCATTAATGGCTCAGTTGGTAGAGCTAGGTGCGTGCAACACCAAGATAGTGGGTTAGATTCCAAGGACCAACCATACATAAAAGCATCTGCTAAATGGCATAGGTTATTTATATTCTTATTAACTGGGGCATTATAGAGGCAATAGGCCAGGCAGAATGTGACAATAATGTTGGTTATGAGTGCAACTCAGTTGTGTCCTGCTCATAATGACAAACAGTTTCTGGTTGAGTTGATGTCATTTTAACCAGGTTTGTCCCTGGGCTGTTATTGTATTTTTGTTAAAAGGATATTGTGAGCTAGACAAAATATATTGAATGAGGTGAGGAAAACTGATTCCTTGCCAAAAAATTGTTACGGCATTGAAGTGGAAGAGAACAGAGAGGGGATTCATTTAATTAATGTATGACCATATTTTTATTTTTTTAAAGAGCAAATGTCAGCACTTCTATTCATTTTTCTCAGGGCTAATTTAAAGTAGCACCTTTTAAATCGGAACTTAAAGGAACAGTCTCTACAAATATCCATAGGTGAACTAGATTTGAGTTAATGATAATCATCTCTTAATAGCCTGGTTTTGAATAAATATAATAAATTTTTGGGGAATGAAGATAACGTACTGTGTACTAAATTATTAAAGGTTCAATTAGACTAGCAGGGCACGGAAGACAGAAAGCACACGGTCCACAACATTAAAGATGCCAACGCATTGTGCTTGCTATTGCATGTCTTTACTAGGCTTACACCTATACAGTATTTTAGTCTCTTACTGTTCCATACAGTGGTGTGTGTAGAGATACTAGCAAGCCTTCTCTTGTCATCATGTGTTTATGCTCTGCTCTCCTCCTAGCCCTCAGGCCTCATGGTGCCTGTTCATTGGTTCATGTGCTCCCACACCCACTACCCTTTCTTCTCACCTCAGGGGCCTAACACACCTGCCACAATATGCCAGTAAAGAGGAACGCATGTACGTAGCATGAACCTAGACACCTAACCCACCTGCCAACAGTACAATACTGTATGCCAGTAAAATGAACTGTAATAAATACTTATAATGCTCTGACATACAGTACACAATGAGAAACAAGGAGGGGAACCTATAGCAAAGGGAGAGGAATAAAGCTCCAAACCGTTGTTTTTCATCACCCCTGCTGCTTAATGGAGACAGATACTGTACAACATAGTCCATATATACTGAACAAAAATATAAACGCAACATGCAACAATTTCAAAGATTTGACTGAGTTACTGTTCATATAAGGAAATCCGTCACTATAAACCAATTCATTAGGCCCTAATCTATGGACTGGGAATAAAGAAATGCATCTGTTGGTGACAGATACTTTTGTATATATAGTGTATGTGGTAGAGATCGACCGATTATGATTTTTCAAAGCCGATACCGGTTATTGGAGGGCCAAAAAAAGCCGATACCGATTAATCGGACGATTATTTTACATTTTATTTGTAATAATGACAATTACAACAATACTGAATGAACACTTATTTTAACTTAATATAATACATCAATAAAATCAATTTAGCCTCAAATAAATAATGAAACATGTTCAATTTGGTTTAAACAATGCAAAAACAAAGTGTTGAGGAAGAAAGTAAAAGTACAATATGTGCCATGTAAGAAAGCTAACGTTTAAGTTCCTTGCTCAGAACATGAGAACATATGAAAGCTGGTGGTTCCTTTTAACATGAGTCTTCAATATTCCCAGGTAAGACGTTTTAGGTTGTAGTTATTATAGGAATTATAGGACTATTTCTCTCTATATGATTTGTATACCTTTGACTATTGGATGTTCTTATAGGCACTTTAGTATTGCCAGTGTAACAGTATAGCTTCCATCCCTCTCCTCGCCGCTACCTGGGCTCGAACCAGGAACACTTCGACAACAGCCACCCTCGAAGCAGCGTTACCCATGCAGAGCAAGGGGAACAACTACTCCAAGTCTCAGAGCGAGTGACATTTGAAACGCTATTAGCGCGCACCCCGCTAACTAGCTAGCCATTTCACATTGATTACACCAGTCTAATCTCGGGAGTTGATAGGCTTGAAGTCATAAACAGCGCAATGCTTGAAGCATTGCGAAGAGCTGCTGGCAAAACACACGAAGTGCTGTTTGAATGAATGCTTACGAGCCTGCTGGTGCCTACCATCGCTCAGTCAGACTGCTCTATCAAATCATACACTTAATTATAACATAATAACACACAGAAATACGAGCCTTAGGTCATTAATATGGTCGAATCTGGAAACTATCATCTCGAAAACATAACGTTTATTCTTTCAGTGAAATACGGAACCGTTCCGTATTTTATCTAACGGGTGGCATCCATAAGTCTAAATATTCCTGTTACATTGCACAACCTTCAATGTTATGTCATAATTACGTAAAATTCTGGTAAATTTGAGCCAGGCGGCCCAAACTGTTCTATATACTATGACTCTGCGTGCAATGAACGCACGAGAAGTGACACAATTTCACCTGGTTAATATTGCCTGTGTCACGTCCTGACCATAGTTCTTATGTGTGTTGCTTGTTTTAGTGTTGGTCAGGACGTGAGCTGGGTGGGCATTCTATGTTGTGTGTCTAGTTTGTCTGTTTCTGTGTTCAGCCTAATATGGTTCTCAATCAGAGGCAGCTGTCAATTGTTGTCCCTGATTGAGAATCATATATAGGTGGCTTGTTTTGTGTTGGGGATTGTGGGTGGTTGTTTCCTGTCTCTGTGTTTGTGTTCTGCACCAGATAGGTCTGTCTCGGTTTTCACATTTGTTATTTTGTATTTTGTATAGTGTTCACGTATTCGTCTCTTTGTTTATTAAATATGTTGAACACTAGCCGCGCTGCATTTTGGTCCTCTCCTTCACCAATGGAAGGAAACCGTTACAGCCTGCTAACCTGGATTTCTTTTAGCTAAATATGCAGGTTTAAAAATATATACTTCTGTGTATTGATTTTAAGAAAGGCATTGATGTTTATGGAAAGGTACACGTTGGAGCAACAACAACATTTTCGTGAATGCGCACTGTATCGATTATATGCAACGCAGGACACGCTAGATAAACTAGTAATATCATCAACCATGTGTAGTTCTAACTAGTGATTATGATTGATTGATTGATTGATTGTTTTTCATAAGATAAGTTTAATGCCAGCTAGCAACTTACCCTGGCTTCTTACTGTATTTGCGTAACAGGCGGGCTCCTCGTGAGGCAGGTGGTTAGAGCGTTGGACTAGTTAACCTTAAGGTTGCAAGATTGAATCCCTGAGCTGACAGGGTAAAAATCAGTCGTTCTGCCACTGAACAAGGCAGTTAACCCACCGTTCCTAGCCCGTCATTGAAAATAAGAATGTGTTCTTAACTGACTTGCCTAGTTAAATAAAGGTGTAAAAAATAAAAAATATAAAAAATGTGAAATCGGCCCTAATTAATCGGCCATTCCGATTAATCGGTCGACCTCTAGTATGTGGACACCCATTCAAATGAGTGAATTTGGCTTTTTCAGCCACACCTGTTGCTGACAGGTGTATAATCTCGAGCACAACACCATGCATTCTCCATAGACAAACATTGGCATTAGAATGGCCTTACTGAAGAGGTCAGTGATTTTCAACATGGCACTGTCATATGATGCCAGCTTTCCAACAAGTCAGTTTGTCAAATGTCTGCCCTGCTAGAGCTGCCCCAGTAAGTCCTGTTATTGTGAAGTGGAAACGTCTAGGAGCAACAACGGCTCAGCTGCAAAGTGGTAGGCCACATATGCTCAAAAAATGGGACCACTAAGTGCTGAAGAGTGTAGAGCTTAAAAAACGTCTGTCCTCGGTTGCAACACTCACTACTGACTTCCAAACTTCCTCTGGAAGCAACGTAAGCGCAAGGACTGTTCGTCAGAAGCTTAATGAAATGGGTTTCCATGGTCGAGCAGCCGCCCACAAACCTAAGATCACCACGCGCAGTGCCAAGCATCAGCTGGAGTGGTGTAAAGCTCTCCGCCATTGGACTCTGGAGCAGTGGAAACACGTTTGCTGGAGTGATGAATCACACTTCACCATCTGGCAGACCGACGGACGAATCTGGGTTTGGTGGATGCCAGGAGAACACTACCTGCCCGAATGCATAGTGCTAACTATAAAGTTTCGTGGAGGAGGAATAATGGTCTGGGCCTGTTTTTCATGGTTCGGGCTAGGCCCCTTAGTTCCAGTGAAGGGAAACCTTTATGCTATAGCATACATTCTAGACAATTCTGTGCTTTGGGAATGCCCTTTCCTGTTTCTGCATGACAATGGCCCCATGCACATAGCGACGTCCATACAGAAATGGTTTGTTGAGATTGGTTTGGAAGAACTTGACTGGCCAGCACAGAGCCCTGACCTCAACCCATGCGAACACTTTTGGGATGAATGGAATGCAGACTGCGAGCCAGGCATAATCGCCCAACGTCAGTGCCCGACCTCACTAATGCGCTTGTGGCTGAATGGAAGCAAGTCCCTGCAGCAATGTTCCAACACCTAGTGGAAAGCCTTCCCAGAAGAGTGGAGGCTGTTATAGCAGCAAAGGGGGGGACCATACTAATGCTCATGATTTAGGAATGCGATGTTCAACGAGCAGGTGTTGGATTGGCTCTGCCCTGCTGTCTGTCTTCTGTCCCTGGTGTTTCTGGCAGGTAGGAATGTGTTGTTATGAACAGCTCTGCAGAAGTAGTAGTAATCACTGTAGTTCTCCCTCCGTAGTGAGGAGGAGCTGAGGCCACATCGCCGACGGCCAGGCCCCTGTCAGCAGCCATCAGCAGGAGCAGTAGCAGGAAGTGTGTACTGATGAGAGGTCACAGAGGGTTTTGTCTAGAAGGGATACAGCTTTTGTCAAAATGTACTTTTCGTGGCAGGTTAGGAGAACTTGCACAGCAGGTTAGAAAAATTTAATTAAAAGGTTAGGAGAATTAGGTTATGGTTAGGGTTAGATAAAATGCTAAATATATATATAATTTGTTGTCAATTTGACAAAATCTGTATCCCATCTAGACTGTCACAGAGCTGTAAGAGTTGGAATGTGCTCAGGGGCAGGGGAACAGGGAACTCAGAACACACGATAACACCTTGTATTTATCTCAGACATCCAGCGCTTGGCGTTTTGGAAATGTTCTTACGGCAGTGTTTGAATGCATTCCATTAGTGTTGAAATGGTCTGTCAGAATACAGTAGTATTGTGTGGATCAGAGTGATGCTAGTAACTTTACATGTCCACAGACACACTTTACACTTTGTGAGTGACACGGAGTTAACTCTTCCCCCCCGAAACACTATATAGTACACTGGGTCAGACGTCATGACGGAGAGAGAGGAGATGAAAGATGTCACTAGCTGAGGCTATACAGTTTTTTCAAAACAATCACTATGAATGTGGTTATGCCTCTAAATGAAATCATGGTACTGTGTGTGTGTGTGGTTGAATATGAGCTGGCATCAGGTGATGTGATGGGTTGCCAGGCAGCTCTAGTGTGTGTGTGTGTGTGTGTGAGAGAGAGAGAGTACGTACTCTGTCTGAGAGGACCTGGCATGGGAGGTCTCTCTCTGTCCTTTACCATCACATCACATGCACACTGCAGGCACTATGCAGTACAGTAGCTGGAGAATAGCGTGTCATCCTTTTGAGATATACCTCCAGTCTCTCCTAAGCAGTGAGGCTTTGTCTTCTGCTCTGCCTCTGTGATACAATTACTCTGTGTCATGGCTCTCCATGTCTCTCTTCTCTCGCCTCTTTTCAGCATGCCAATTATAGGTTTTTAAAGATCGAAGTACCTCACTTGATTGCAATGACCCGACGTTCAAATGGCAGAGCAGGCAAGCTAGCTACCAGCCAAAGTTCTTGCGTGTGCTAATGAGAGAATTAATGTGGCAGAAGTTCACGTGGGAGAGATTACCATTCATTCCGAAACCACACAGAACAGAGGAGGAAATCACTCTGCATGCAGTCCTCCTCTACACCATGCAGTTACAGCATGTAGTTATAGCATGCAGTTGTACCATGGAAATGGACAACAGGGATTATTCACTAACTACCACTGAGCAGAATAGATTTACAATGAGATTTGAGGGGAGGATTAGACTGCCGCTGATATTGTAAAAAGCCCTCCCACTGCAGATTAATGTGTTTTGACAGGTTCTCACTTGGTCAAAACAGAGATGAAAGTGTGAAGCAGGTTATCAGTGCCAGTTTATGACTCCCACCGGTCGGTCCTCAGAGGAAGGGATATACTGTGTGTTGCTGGGCCCAGATCCTGGTGTCAGCCTGGTGTCTAGACACAGCAGATTGTTGGTCCCCCTGGTTAGGGAGCTGTGTGGTCCTGACTGCAGCACAGAGCAGAATAACACTAATGCTTGGAATTCCTTTCTGTCATAATTTTCCTGATTTCTTATTTTCCTGCTCCCTGCCTCTTCCGCTGGCCTCCCATCATTCTTTCTTCCTCCATCTCTTCAACAGATAGCGTTGTCACATATGCTGATTGGTAGGATGAAAAAAAAACGTCTGAACTGTTACTATGGCAACTGAGTCTCTGAACTAAGCCAGTCCTCTTCTGCACACACATGCTCTCTATCGCCGTTCTCTCACTTAGATTAAGAGAGCGAGAGAGAGCCAGAGAGAGCGAGAGAGAGAGCGAGAGAGCGCGAGAGAGCGCGAGAGAGAGAGCGAGAGAGAGAGCACGTGCGAGAGAGAGAGAGACTCTTTGTAATGAATAATTCCAAGATACTGTACATCAAGCAATTCAAGAGGCGCATGTTTTGGTTGTTACCCTAGCACTACACAGCTGAATCAAATATTCAACTAACCATCAGGCTTTGATCATTTGAATCAGCTGTGTAGTGTTAGGGCAAAAACCAAAACAACCCCCCTTTGGGTTTCAAAGGGCCAAGTTTGGGAAACGCTGGCCTACATACAGTATGGTATAGGAACACACGTCAGTCTGCTGCTTTTGGGGGACGATGAACAGGCGTTCTCCTCTGCAGAGGTCCTGGTGCTGCATTTGTCCAGTCCACGGACGTACAGGGCTTTTATGTCTAATGAGGTTGAACAGGAAATGAATGTGCACCAATGTGTTCCGAGGGATCCTCCACTTCCCTCTGTGACATCAGTCTGAGTTAATTTGGTAATTAATCTGAATCCATAAAAAGATCTCCAGATAGGAGACCCAATTAGAACCTGAGGAATGAGTTGGTTCTGGATGACAATGTGTTGGGTATGTGCGTGTGTAAAAAAAAAAAAAAAACACACACACAATAGTGATGGCGCTCCGAATACCACCCCAAAAAAATCCCCCACCCCTGTTTGTTCTCTAAGCCCTCCTTATCTCTCCCACATATCCACCATCTCCACCCTGGCTTAGCCTATCCTAACCTATTTACCTAATGGGAGTCACAAACAGAACAAACAACAATAACAACAACAAAAACAAGCAGACAAGACACACAAGACAAACGTTCAACAGGTACTGGTAGGGGCAGGTAGACAGGACAGGACCGGACAGGTATCACATTTTACTGGTCACATACACATGTTTTGCAGATGTAATTGCGGGTGTAGCGAAATGCTTGTGTTTCTAGATACAACAACAGTGCAGTAATATCAAACAATTTCACAACAATACACACATCTAAGTAAATGAATGGAATTAAGAATATATAAATATATGGACGAGCAATGTCAAAGCGGCATAGACAAATATATAGTAGAATTTTATAGAATACAGTACATACAAATGAGATGAGTAATGCAAAATATGTAAACATTATTAAAGTGACTAGACAGGACAGGACTGAACAGGTAGACTGGACACCATTTAATAACAAATTCGACATTTGTCTTTGGGAAGAGTAACCGTGTTCCAGTATATTTGGTAAAAGATTGTTGTAGGGGTTGAATCTTGTTTGGTCATGTCAACCTGATTAGTTACAGATAAAAAAATGCAGTTGAAGTCGGAAGTTTACATACACCTTAGCCAAATACATTTAAACTCTGTTTTTCACAATTCCTGACATTTAATCCTAGTAAAAATTCCCTGTCTTAGGTCAGTTAGGATCACCACTTTATTTTAAGAATGTGAAATGACAGAATAATAGTAGAGAGAATGATTTCTTTCAGCTTTTATTTCTTTCATCACATTCCCAGTGGGTCAGAAGTTTACATACACTCAATTAGTATTTGGTAGCATTGCCTTTAAATTGTTTTACTTGGGTCAAATGTTTCGGGTAGCCTTCCACAAGCTTCCCACAATAAGTTGGGTGAATTTTGGCCCTTTCCTCCTGACAGAGCTGGTGTAACTGAGTCAGGTTTGTAGGCCTCCTTGCTCGCACACACGTTTTCAGGTCTGCCCACAAATTTTCTATAGGATTGAGGTCAGGGCTTTGTGATGGCTACTCCAATAACTTGACTTTGTTGTCCTTAAGCCATTTTGACACAACTTTGGAAGTATGCTTGGGGTCATTGTCCATTTGGAAGACCCATTTGCGACCAAGCTTTAATTTCCTGACTGATGTCTTGAGATGGTGCTTCAATATATCCACATAATTTTCCTGCCTCATGATGCCATCAATTTTGTGAAGTGCACCAGTCCCTCCTGCAGCAAAGAACCACCACAACATGATGCTACCTCCCCCGTGCTTCACAGTTGGGATGGTGTTCTTCAGCTTGCAAGCCTCCCCCTTTTTCCAACCAAACATAACGATGGTCATTATGGCCAAACAGTTATATTTTTATTTCATCAGACCAGAGGACATTTCTTCAAAAAGTATGATCTTTGTCCCCATGTGCAGTTGCAAACCATAGTCTGGCTTTTTTATTGCGGTTTTGGAGCAATGGCTTCTTCCTTGCTGAGTGGCCTTTCAGGTCATGTCGATATAGGACTCATTTTACTGTGGATATAGATACTTTTGTACCTGTTTCCCCCAACATCTTCACAAGGTCCTTTGCTGTTGTTCTGGGATTGATTTGCACTTTTCTCACCAACGTACGTTCATCTCTCGGAGACAGAACGCGTCTCCTTCCTGAGCGGTATGACGGCAGCGTGGTCCCATGGTGTTTATACTTGCGTATTATTGTTTGTACAGATGAACTTGGTACCTTCAGGCGTTTGGAAATTGCTCCCAAGGATGAATCAGACTTGTGGAGGTCTACAATTTTTGGTTTTGGTTTTGGCTGATTTCTTTTGATTTTCCCATGATGTCAAGCAAAGAGGTTTGAAGGTAGGCCTTGAAGGTAGGCCTGAATTTGAAGCTAGGCCTTGAAATACATCCACTGGTACACCTCCAATTGACTCAAATGATGTCAATTAGCCTATCAGAAGCTTCTAAAGCCATGACATAATTTTCTGGAATTTTCCAAGCTGTTTAAAGGCACAGTCAACTTAGTGTATGTAAACTTCTGACCCACTGAAATTGTGATACAGTGAATTATAAGTGAAACATTCTGTCTGTAAACAATTGTTGTCTGTAAACATTCTGTCTGTAAACAATTGCACAAAGTAGATGTCCCAACCGACTTGCCAAAACTATAGTTTGTTAACAAGAACTTTGTGGAGTGGTTGAAAAACATGTTTTAATGACGCCAACCTAAGTGTATGTCAACTTCCGACTTCAACTGTAAGTACAAATGAATAATAATAATATATTAGCTGAAAATAAATAGTTATAGTTGTGTGTTAGAGAAAAAAACACTAGGGTGGGATCAGCTCTTTGGTAGCTGCAAGGACTTGAGGAGTGAGGTTCAGTGGTTTTTTCCCCCATTATGATGTGGTCTGTGAGAAGGTTAAGCCATTGACAAAGGTACAGTCGGTTGAGTAATATTGTTTTTTTGCGATAGTTAAGGTATTTTTGGACTGATAATATGGACTGATAATGTTTGGGTGGTAGATATAATGAGACATCTCCAAGAAGGCAGAGGGATGGGGAGAGTGGAACGCTGTGACCAAAAAGGGTGTATAGTTTGTGTTATTTCTTTCCAGAATTGTAGTGGACATTGGGTGGACAGAACCAGGTTTTGTGAAAGCTGTTGTCTGGAGTGTTGTGTGAACAGATGTCGGTGTCAATCAATCCCATTTTGTGTTGAGTGATACGGTATGTGCTCTGTGCATAATCGTGCACTCTATAAGTTGTGTTTTGGGGTTGTTAGTCATGGTGAAGATGTTATTGGAGATTTGTTTCCAGAAATAGATATTCGTAGTGATTGCAAGGTCTTTTCCCCATTGTGTAGTCAGTAGGGAGAGATTGGTATCTGTTTTTGATATACTATACTTGTCACGGCCGATGCTGGAAGAAGCGGACCAAGGTGCAGCGTGGTGAGCGTACATTGCTTTTATTTTAGAATGACGCCAACAAAACAATAAACCATACAAAACCGACCGTGAAGCTGAAGGGCATGAGTGCCACAAACAAAGACAACTACCCACAACGAAAGGAGGGAAAAAGGGCTACCTAAGTATGGTTCCCAATCCTAGACAACGATAGACAGCTGTCCCTGATTAAGAACCATACCCGGCCAAAACATAGAAACACAAAATCATAGGAATCAAAACATAGAATGCCCACCCAAAGTCGCACCCGACCAAACCAAATAGAGGCATAAAAAGGCTCTCAAAGGTCAGGGCGTGACAATACTGTACTTCTTACCCAATCAGAGTAAAGCGATGCCATATTGAATTGCGTACCTCTTTAAATCATGCAGGGCCAATACCAGCTAGGTATTGATCTGGCCAACAGGCTGGGAGTGGTTGGTCACATGTTGGTTGATGGAGTAAACATGGAGTGTTTGGGTGCTTGTTATTGTATGTAGAATGGAAATAACAGTGGCTGTTTGAGCATCCAGGAAGATATATTCCTGGAGATGGGAGCTGGGATGGCTTTGTTGTGAGGTGCATGTGAACAACTCCAAAGCTAATGTACACACGCTAACATCAATCAATCAAATGTAATTTATGAAGCCCTTTTTCAACAGCAGTTGTCACAAAGTGCTTATGCAGATACCCGGCCTAAAACCCCAAAGAGCAAGCAGAGCAAATGTAGAAGCACAGTGGCTAAGAAAAACTCTAGAAAGGCAGGATCCTAGGAAAAAAGCTAGAGGGGAACCAGGCTCCGAGAGATGACCAGACCTCTTCATGGTTCTCTCTACCCAACCCCAGCTGCAGATGAATCCCTCATGTCAATCACCACATAAGGATGTTCAAAGGAGATGTCAGCATCTGTCTGAATGAGAAATTAATGAAATGTGTTTGCGACATGAAGGGAAGACGGAGACCCATGTTTGATTCGTGAGATTTCAAAGTAGCTCTGAGATGAGACTTGACAGTGAGGCGTAAATAGATAGATGATATTAAAGACACACATACTGTTTACATTGGAATGGCATCCCCATAGGTTGCTACTGCTGCACAATGGTGTGTGTGTGTGTGTGTGTGTGTGTGTGTGTGTGTGTGTGTGTGTGTGTGTGTGTGTGTGTGTGTGTGTGTGTGTGCTGCAGTGAAATAAAAATCTATTTCTGTGGCTGTTTGTATTAATAACCCTATGAGGCACTTCATTTAGGAGGGAGCTGTGTGTGTGAGTGAGACAGCTTCTTTGCTGTAATTTCTGTGATTCAGCCATGGAGAAAAACGTATTTAGCAGTGTGGCACAGAGACTCAGCTGGATCAGACAGCCAGGGAGAATTAGTCCCTGGAGCAGAGCAAAGCAGAGAAGTCACACACACTGCCCTTTTGTCCCACAGGAGGGGATTTAATGCCTGTCGATTCCATGTGATTGTAAGTAACGAGACAGCAGAGGTTGAGATGGCATAGAGGAGGACGGACGGTCACAGGGGTCTCTTCATGCTGCTTTAAGCTCGCTGCTGCATGGACAGTATTTCACTCCCTTAAACCTTCAGCCTCTGTCTGTCCCTTTGATCCTGAGAGAAGTGGTCATGTTTCTGTCTCTGTCCCCTGGTGATAATGACAGCCGCCCACCGGCCCAGTCTACCTTACCCACGGTGCATTATGGGGATGTGATTTGTGCCGTGAGGGCAGCAGGGCAGCAGGGGTCAGATGGAGATTGGATTAGATACAATCTCCACTGAGGTAGTGTGACACTGAATACAACTGGCATCAGATTGGCTCACGGTAGCCCCAGCAGGGTTGGCTCCATTGGGGATACTGCCATCTCGGATGGGCCATGTTTTTCTTGATAGAGTGTCAGAGGAGAATGCGTCCCTGTGCCCGATGCCTGTCTAAAAGTGTATACCTTGACAGAGTGGAATTATGGGGGAAGACTATTAGGTATAATGGGCTTTGGCATCCACCACCTCACATTCCTGCATTAATTTAAATAACCCATCCCTCTGGTATCCTGAATAACAAATGTATTACTGTGTGACTATTGATATCAATTCTATATAAAGCGAAGCCAATTCAGAAAGAACCCGAGTGCTTGCCTTAGCTGACACATCAGCTAATATTGTTACGAGCAATCTAATTGGTGCAATCACCCCTACCTTATTTTGCGATCCATTTAAGCTAACTGGTTCTGCTCACACATCTTGCTGCTACTGCTAGTATGCATTTGCAAATTTTTGGTATAGTTGGTATAGTTTACCGCACTCACTGCTTTTAGGAAATTTTATATATTGACGCTTTGCTTGGGCAGTGAGCAAACCTGACGGAGCAGAGCCTATATCGCTAAGACATTCTTAAATAAATGGTTAAACATATTTCTAGTTTGTGTTTCTTTTCTGAAATATAGTTTTATGTGACTTGTCTGTATGACACAAAGCAATTAGGATGCAATTTCTGTTGCAGGTGCAATTTGATATAGCAACTGCGATATACAACGCAATTAAAACGCAAGTGAAATTGCATGCAACATCCAACCCTGTCATACATCACATTATGGTTTCATTAATGATTTGTTTATACAAACATTTGGTAATTGCAACAGCAGCAATATAGACAAAACGCTGGCTGTACAATCTAGCTAGATAGCCAAAATGTTACCTATTTGCCAACCATATTTTACCAAGCTAGCTAACTAGCTAGCGATGAGCTAAGCTAGCTAGCAAGTGCAGTTCATGTTGGAATATTTTGGTTGAAACTGGACAGAGAAAAGTCTGGGTTCACTTTTAAAATACATTTTATTGATTGCCAGACCATGTATATAAACCATGACTAGCCATGGTGTCTAGAATATTTTATACATTTCCCATTTGGGGTCTCTTTTGTCATGGTTTGCAGCAGCACTGGCAGCTATGTTGACATGACAACTGGGTCGGAGTTCCAAACGGAACGATGTGATGAGTCATGTAAACCTTTTTCTGCTCACTGATTGGACATTGCATACAGTCAGTTGTTATATCAGTTATTCATGTTATAGTTAGCATAGCTTACTCAATATGATTAGATAATGACTAGGGATGTTTTGGTGACCGTATTACCGCTACACTGGTAGTCGAGTCATGACGAAGTCAAATTCCTGGTAATCTCCTCTTATGCACTCTGCACATGTTTTGGTAGAATGTATATGGCGCCAACATACATGACAGCTCTGCTTCTAGCTCTTAAGCAACTTTGCAGTATTTAGTTTTTTTTGTGTGTTATGTCATACATTATTAGCTCAGAATGTTTTTTTTTGTTTAATTACATACAGCCGGAAATAACCTTTGTATATCAGAGCAACAGTGACTATCCAGCAATAAGTCCGGAAATGCGACTTTCCCAAATTGGAACCTTTGTTCGTACCCCCCAGGGCAATTGAACTTATCCCAGAGGCTGCTCCAAGATGCCACCGGCGGAGGAGAGGTATTCAGAGTGGACTTCTAGTCCAACTCAGGAGGCGTGCACACCCTCCACCGCTGCCAAGTATTTTACTTGCTTATGTTCAGTCCTTCCAGAGAGACATCAGGGACTGTAACATTCTGTTTCCCAGAATCTTGTCTCTCTCTGGATATACTGTCCACGTCCATACAGCCAGCTGGGTTCTCAGTACATCACGCAGACAGGAATAAAGAACTCTCCAGGAAGAAGAAAGGCAGTGGTGTATGTTTCATGATTAACTACTCATGGTATGGTTGTGATAACGTACAGGAACTCAAGTCCTTTTTTTTTCACTCGACCTAGAATGTCTCACAAGACCTCCCAAGATAATTCTCTTCGGTTATAGTCACAGCCATGTATTTTCCCCCTCAAGCCAATATCATGATGGACCTCAAGGAACTACACTGGACTTTGTGCAAACTGGAAACCATGTTTCATGAGGGGGCATTTATTGTAGATGGGGATTTTAACAAAGCAAATTTGAGGAAAACGCTACCGAAGTTCTATCAACACATTGCCTGTAGTACTCGCGCTACAAGAACTCTCGACCATTGTTACTCTCGCTTCCGGGATGGCTACAAAGCCCTCCCGCCCTCTCTTCGGCAAATCAGATCACAACTCGATTCTGCTCCTCCCTTCCAATAGGAAGAAACTCAAACAGGAAGTACCTGTGCTAAGGTTTATTCAACACTGGTCTGTCCAATCAGAATCCATGCTTCAAGATTGACTCTACCACTCAGACTGGGAAATGTTCCGGGTTGCCTCTGAGAATACCATTGACATATACATGGACACGGTGACTGAGTTCATCAGGAAACGTATGGGGGATGTTGTTCCCACTGTGACTATTAAAACCTACCCAAACCAAAAACCGTGAATAGATAGCAGCATTAGCGCAAAACAAAGCACGAACCACCGCATTTAACCAAGGTGACTGGGAATATGGTCGAATACAAATAGTGTAATTATTCCCTCAGTAATGTTATCAAACAGGCAAAACGTCAGTACAGAGACAAAGTGGGGTCGCAATTCAACGGCTCAGACACAAGACATATGTGGCAGGGTCTACAGACAGATTAGTAAGGGAAAACCAGTGTCGTGTCTTTACTATCATTAAATTGAAGACTTCGTTTTTATCAAAGATTCCTGTAATTAGTATTACGCGATTAGACTGATTAATCATGTAACCGTAATTAACTGGGAAGTCGGGGCACCAAGGAGAATGTTCAGATCACAAAGTTATCATTTCCTAAAATAACTTTTCAGATATTTTATCTGATCAATTAGTCTTCGAATTAATGAATTATTTACTTTACCTCACGTTAGTCTCATTCCAAACGTCGTAAATTGTTGGTTATCTGCACGAAAACAGTCTTCACTATGAGTCGTCCATACATCAATTGTCTTAAATCATTTATTTATTACTAAGTAATTCACAGAAATGCATAAACAAACAAACAAAGTAACTATGGTTACACGAAATAATAGGAGAATGGGCCATAGTGGGCTAAACCGGCAAGGTGGCTTGTTAGACCAAAGGTAAGTGGGGGTCGACTGAGAAGTCACTACAGAGTTAATAATTATAACAATTGAAATGCTAATCCTTTGCACATGAACGCTCATTCATTCGGGAACAATTCAGTGTGTCGCTCAGTGTGTCGTCTTGATCGCTGTTGAAAAGTTAGTTTCTGTTGGAGTCTCTCTCTCTCTCTCACACAATTTTACAAACAGTATCATACTCACTCATTCACCTTATACAACAATTAGATGTCAACCTAATATCTGAGGCTATTATATAAACAGCGTTATTGTCACGTTCCTGACCTATTTCTGTTAGTTTATGTGTGTTAGTTGGTCAGGACGTGAGGTTGGGTGGGCATTCTATGTTTTCTGTTTCTGTGTTGGTTTTTGGGTTGCCTGGTATGGCTCTTAATTAGAGGCAGGTGTTTGGCGTTCCTCTAATTAAGAGTCATATTTAGGTAGGCGTTGTCACAGTGTTCGTTGTGGGTGATTGTCATCCGTGTCTGTGTCTTTACACCACGCGGGACTGTTTACGGTTTGTTCAGTTTGTGTAGCCTATGTTCCTATTCGTGCGTTTTCTTGTTTTATGTAAGTACGTCGTCTAGGTCTGTCTACACCGTTTGTTGTTTTTTGTTAGTTTAATCAAGTTCGGAATGCCGTTACAGTTATTGTAATGTGGCCACACCGTCTCCCATGAGTTTCCCCAAGTTGTAACAAACGGACCAGCTCGTAGCTGGATTCTTCACCAATCTTTTATATTTTCTCCGGAACATGAAATTTGTTCGTACCTCAAGTTCTGTGAGGTGGAAGAAATCCCTTTGTTCTCTATGAAAATGTACCCTCTGCTATACTGCGTGGCCATGTGGCAGGGTCTTCTACTCAGGAATTTACGACCTCCCTCTGACCACAGCAGCGTAGTTTCAGGGGGCAGGGAGAGGCAGGGAGAGGCGGATGGGGCTTGCTGTACCCAAATAGACCAACGTCATGACACCAGCCACGTCGCGGATACTGATGTCTTCGCTCGCTTTGAGGATGGCACAGTGCCACCGATGTGGTCCACTCCCAAGGACTGTGTGCTCTCGTTTTCTGTGCCCAATGGAAGTAAGACATTTAAGCGTGTTAACCCTCACAAGGCTGTCGGTTCAGACGGTATCCCTAGCCTCGCCCTCAGATCATTCGCAGAACAGCTGGCTGGAGTGTTTACGGACATATTCAATCTCTCCCTATCCCATTTTGCGGTCCCCACTTGCTTCAAGATGTCCACCATTGTTACAGGTACCCAAGAAAGCAAAGGTAACTGAACTAAATGACTATCAGCCCATAGCACTCACTTCTGTCATCATGAAGTGATTTGAGAGGCTGGTTAAGGATCATATCCCCTCCACCTTACCTGACACCCTAGACCCACTTCAATTTGCATATCGCCACCAAAGATGCATTGAACTGCACACTTCCCTATCCCATCTAGACAAGAGGAAAACCTATGTAAGAATGCTGTTCATTGACTATAGCTCAGCCTTCAACACCATAGTACCCTCCAAGCTCCTCATTAAGCTTGGGGCCTTGTGTCTGAATACCACACTGTGCATCTGGGTCCTCGACTTCCTGATGGACCGCCCTCAGGTGGTTAAGGTAGGAAACAACACCTCCACTTCGCTGATCCTAAACACAGGGGCCCCACAAGGGTGCATGTTCAGACCCCTCCTGTACTCATCGTTCACCCATGACTGCGTGGCCATGCACACATCCAACTCAATCATCAAGTTTGTAGACAACACGACAGTAGTAGGTCTGATTACCAACAAGGACAAGACAGCCAAGACAGCAGGTGAGGGCCCAAAGGAGCTGATCGTGGACTTCAGGAGACGACAGAGAATACGCCTCTATTCACATCGACGGTACTGCAGTGGAGAAGGTGAAAAGCTTCAAGTTCCTCATGGTACACATCACTGACAGTCTGAAAAGGCGCAACGGTTAACTCTTCAACCTCAGGAGGCTGAAGAAATTTGTCTTGGTCCCCCTCACATATTTTTACAGATGTACAATTGAGAGCATCCTGTTAGGCTATATCACTGCCTGGTACGGCAACTGCACTGCAGGACTCTCCAGAGGGTGGTGCGGTCTGCCCAACACATCACCGGGGGCATATTACCTGCCTTCCAGGACACATACAGCACCTGATGTCACAGGAAGGCCAAATAGATAATCAAGGACATCAACCACGCGAGCCACGGCCTGTTCACCCCACTATCATCCAGAAGGCGAGGTCAGTACAGATGCATCAAAGCTGGGACCGAGAGACTGAAACACAGCCATCAGACTGTTTAAATAGGCATCACATGCCAGCTTCCACCCGGTTACTCAACCCTGCACCTTAAAGGCAGCTGCCCTATGTAAATAGATGTGGAATCACTGGTCACTTTAAATGAAACACTAATAATGATCACTTAGTCACTTTAATTATGTTAACTGTTTTACTCATTTCATATGTACAGTTGAAGTTGGAAGTTTACATCTCAGCCAAATACATTTAAACTCAGTTTTTCACAATTCCTGACATTTAATCCTAGTAAAATTCCCTGTCTTAGGTCAGTTAGGATCACCACTATATTTTTAAGAATGTGAAATGTCAGAATAATAGTAGAGATTTATTTAAGCTTTTATTTCTTTCATCACATTCCCAGTGGGTCAGACGTTTACATACACTCAATTAGTATTTGGTAGCATTGCCTTTAAATTGTTTAACTTGCGTCAAACGTTTCGGGTAGCCTTCCACAAGCTTCCCACAATAAGTTGGGTGAATTTTGGCCCAATCCTCCTGACAGAGCTGGTGTAACTGAGTCAGGTTTGTAGACTTCTTTCCTCGCACACGCTTTTTCAGTTCTGCCCATTAACTTTCTATAGGATTGAGGTCAGGGCTTTGTGATGGCCACTCCAACACCTTGACTTGGTTGTCCTTTATGCCATTTTGATTCAACTTTGGGAGCATGCTTGGAGTCATTGTCCATTTGGAAGACCCATTTGCGACCAAGCTTTAACTTCCTGACTGATGTCTGGATGTTGCTTCAATATATCCACATAATTTTCTTACCTCATGATGCCATCTATTTTGTGAAGTGCACCAGTCCCTCCTGCAGCAAAGCACCCCCACAACACGATGCTGCCACCCCCGTGCTTCACGGTTGGGATGGTGTTCTTCGGCTTGCAAGGCTCCCCCTTTTTCCTCCAAACATAACGATAGTCACTATGGCCAAACAGTTCTATTTTTGTTTCATCAGACCAGAGGACATTTCTACAAAAAGTACTAATTTTGTCCCCATGTGCAGTTGGAAACCGTAGTCTGGCTTTTTTTATGGCGGTTTTGGAGCAGTGGCTACTTCCTTGCTGAGTGGCCTTTCAGGTTATGTCAATATAGGACTCGTTTTACTGTGTATATAGATACTTTTGTATCTGTTTCCGCCAGCATCTTCACAAGTCCTTTGCTGTTGTTCTGGGGTTGATTTTCACTTTTCGCACCAAAGTAGGTTCATCTCTCGGAGACAATGTGTCTCCTTCCTGAGCGGTATGACGGCTGCGTGGTCCCATGGTGTTTAAACTTGTGTACTATTGTTTGTACAGATGAACGTGCTACCTTCAGGCGTTTGGAAATTGCTCCCAAGGATGTACCAGACTTGTGGAGGTCTACAATTTGTTTTCTCAGGTCTTGGCTGATTTCTTTAGATTTTCCCATGATGTCAAGCAAAGAGGCACTGAGTTTGAAGGTAGGCCTTGAAATACATCCACAGGTACACCTCCAATTGACTCAAATTATGTCAATTAGCCTATCAGAAGCTTCTAAAGACGTGACATAATTTTATGGAATTTCCCAAGCTGTTTAAAAGCACAGTCAACTTAGTGTATGTAAACTTCTGACCCACTGGAATTGTGATACAGTGAATTTTAAGTGAAACATTCTGTCTGTAAACAATTGTTGGAAAAATGACTTGTGTCATGCACAAAGTAGATGTCCTAACCGACTTGCCAAAACTATAGTTTGTTAACAAGAAATTTGTGGAGTGGTTGAATAACAAGTTTTAATGACTCCAACTTATGTGTATGTAAACTTCCGACCTCAACTCTATATACTGTACTCTACTGTATTTTAGTCAATGCCACTCCGACATTGCTCGTCCTAATATTTATATATTTCTTTATTCCATTCTTTTACTTTTAGATGTGTGTCTGTTGTGAATTGTTAGATACTACTGTACAGTTGGAGTTAGGAACACAAGCATTTCGCTTCACCCGCTTTAACATCTGCTAAATATGTGTATGTGACCAATAAAATGTGATTTGATTTAGTACCCAGCTCGTTAACAACCATTAGGTTGCTAATACCCTGGTACTCACCAATCTGACATCAATGCAAATGCAATAGATGTCACGATCGTCGTTGTAATCATACTCAGACCAAAGCGCAGCGTGATATCGGTTCGACATATTTATTTATTATGTGAACCGCACAAAACAACAATAAAGAATTAATGATACGTGAAGCTCAAGCAGTGCTCACAGGCAACTACACAGAAACAAGATCCCACTAAACACAGTGGGGAAATGGCTGCCTAAATATGATTCCCAATCAGTGACAACAATAAACAGCTGCCTCTAATTGGGAACCATAGCAGGCCAACATAGAAATAAACACACTAGATCACCCCAAACTAACCAAAATAGAGAATAAAAAGGCTCTCTATGGCCAGGGCCTGACAATAGAATATTACATCGAACAGATCATCAAAACAGTATGATCCTTTTTTTTTTTTTTTAACAGTATTTTTATTGGAATTTCACAATTTTCACCCATATTAAAGAGATACAACAACAGAGACCAGGCAAAAAAAAACAACAAGGAAAAACAGCACCCGCCTACACATACCTGCGCATACATATATATATACACATATACATATACATACACACACATACGCACACCATCCTCCTCCCCCCGCTTCTCCCACCCTATCCCCATCATTGCATCTCTCAATACACACATTTTAAACAAACTTACAAACAGAAATTAAACAAAAAAAGCTCGGTTTAAACTAAGAAGTTAGGTTCCACACATGGAACATAGTGTAATTCTGAATACATAGATCACCACCATTCTAAGAGAATCCTTGCAGCATAATAGCTGATACCTCAGGTTCTAGGTAATTTAGATAGGGTTCCCACACTTTGTAGAACTGATCTGTTTTAGAATGCAATGTACATGTCAGATATTCCAGAGGCACCCATTCAAAAAGTATCTTATGCCAATCTTTAATAGAAGGAACCTTATCACTAATCCACCGTAAAAGGATGTTTTTTCTTGCAGCAAAGGTAAGGATGTTGTAAAGCCTCCTCTTACTCACAGAAGTAACATGCCTACTAGGGAGACCTAACAGTAACGAAACTGGGTCCAATTCTAGATCGACCCCTAGGATCTTTTCAATTTCTTGCAGAACACCAGACCAGTATCGTTGTATTTTGGTACATGACCATAAACAATGTGTTAGGGTGCCTGTATCAGTTTTGCATTTAAGACACTGAGGAGAAGAGGAAGAGGGGCTAAAGGCATGTCTGCGATTTGGGGATATATGCAATCTGTGTATTATTCTTAATTGGATTGCTTTAGTACGATTACATATAGATATTGTTTTTGCATATCTCCAAATGTCCTCCCACATCTCTTCGTCAATAGTCACAGACAATTCTTTCTCCCACACTTGTTTCACCCTCTGTGTGTCGACAGCAGGAAAGGACCTTAAAGCATCATAAAACAGACTTACAGACATTTTCCTTTGTGGAAAAAAAAGCATTCTCTCAATGACAGACATATCAGGGTTACCAATTAAGGTGGTGCTCTTCACAATATAATGTCTTACTTGTAGGAAGCGGAAAAAGTCCTGCTTTGGGAGTCGATATTTCTCCACCATCTGCTCAAATGACAATAGAATCTTATCAGCAAATAAGTCATTTAGTCTGCGTATGCCCTTATTAAGCCAAAAGTTAAAGCCAGCATCCAGCAATCCTGGACCAAAATCTGGGTTGTTAAGAATTGGGGTAAGAGCAGAGGTTAGTTTGGACCTTCCCAAGAAGCGCTGAACTGACCTCCAAACCTTGAGTGTGTTAAGTGTAATAGGATTATTGCAGTGATCTTCTACAGACTTGAAACTTCTGAAAAATAAAAGATCCTGTAAGGGGTATTTTGAAAGAGAAGTCTCAATGTCTAACCAAATAGAGGAGTCATCGTTTGTGATCCAATCAGAAATATAACATAGGTGGGCACACCACTGATAGAACCTGATATTGGGCAGATCCAAGCCCCCCATAGAACTTGGCAGCTGCAATATTGCCATCTTAAGCCTTGGCTTGCGTTTACTCCATATGAAGGAACTTAGCCATCCATTTACATCCTTTATTATCTTATTGGAGAGTAATACTGGAATCATTTGGATTGGGTAAAGTAGTCTAGGTAAAATGTTCATTTTCAAGAGGGATATTCTACCCAACCAAGAAATCGGGAGAGAGTTCCAGCGCTCCAGATCCTGTCTTATTGTATCAAACAAGGGAACAAAATTGGCTTTGTACATTTGCTGGAATTTAGGAGTTACAAATATACCCAGATACGTAAAGCCTGAGGGAAACCATTTAAAAGGGAAGGGGGGAGAAGTATTAGGTACAGAGTGAAGGCTACCAAGTGGCATAGCCTCTGATTTAGTTAAGTTAATCTTGTAGCCTGAGAATTCGCTGAATAATTGAATAATATTAATAAGAGATGTAGTTGAGGTCTCGGGATTAGAGATGAATATCAGGACATCATCAGCATACAAGCTTATTTTATGGTGAACATCACCAATGAGCAGCCCCTGTATAGCAGGCGTTACCCTGATGGCCTCGGCCAGTGGTTCCATAGCGAGTGCGAATAGGAGGGGGGACAAAGGGCAGCCCTGTCTGGTACCTCTGTATATAGAGAAGCTATTTGACCTTAGCCCATTAGTAAGGACAGCAGCCTGAGGATCATCATATAAAACTTTCACCCATTTTATAAAGTTGTCCCCTAGACCAAATTTATTTAGAGCAAAGAGTAGGTAAGACCACTCCACACGATCAAATGCTTTCTCAGCATCTAGGGAGAGCACAAGACCATCCCTAGCACTTTGTCGGTAGGCTTGAATTACATTAAGAAGCCGCCTGACATTGTTGCACGACTTACGGCCCTTAATAAAGCCAGTTTGGTCTCCTTTCACAATTAGTGGCAGTGAGTCCTCTAATCTTGTGGCTAGAATTTTAGAAAGTAATTTTCTATCCACATTCAGAAGGGAAATTGGTCTGTACGAGGAACAAGACTCTGGACATTTTCCCTTTTTAAGAATAAGTGATATGTTGGCTTCCCTCAGCGTTTGAGGGAGCTGGTCATTTGAAAATGAGTGGTTAAACATATCACGCAATGGCTCAAGGATCAGGCCATGAAACTCTTTATAGAATTCACTACCAAACTCGTCTGGTCCTGGAGCCTTACCGTTTTGCAGATTCTTAATTGCGAACATTATCTCTTCTTCGGTGATATGGGCATTAAGGAGAGACCTCTGTTCTTCGGAGATAGTAGGGAGCTCAATCTTAGAAAAGAAATTCTCCATTAATTTGGGTGCGTCATTTGGCAGTTCTGAGGCATAAAGATTTGCATGAAATTTCTTAAATGAGTCATTTATCAATTTATTTTCATATAAATGATTGCCATCCGAATCAGTAATAGTAGCAATTGACTGTGAGTCAGCTCTCTTTTTAGCTAGGTACGCCAAGTACTTTCCTGGCTTATCGCCATGTTCATATAGCTTTTGCCTGACAAATCCCATTTTCTTTTCAGCGTCCTGTGTTAGGAGAGAGTCCAACGTTGATCTAAGAACTGATATTTCCTTTAATAGGGCAGGCGTGGGAGTTTTAATGTAGTCCTTCTCTTTAGTTCCCAATTCACCCTCTAACCTTTTTTGCTTTTCACGCTTTTTCCGCCTCTTAGTGGCTGTGTATGACATAATCAGACCCCTGGCGTACGCTTTACAGGTTTCCCAAAGGAGCGAGGGATTATCTGTTGATTGAGAGTTAATAGAGAAAAATGCTTTAAACTCTGTAATAAAATATGATGTGAACGAATGGTCTTTAAGGATGGTTGTATTCAACCTCCAATGTCTTGACAGATTGAATGCCCCGTTGAGTTTTATGTCCAGGATCACCTCCGCATGATCAGATATGACTATACTTCCTATCCTAGCGGATAAAACAGACTGCAAAGACGTCCTGGGCATAAAAAAGTAATCTATTCTAGTCTGACATCCATGAGGTGCAGAGAAAAAAGTGAACTCTCTGTTGGAGGGGTGAAAAGTTCTCCAAACATCCGCATACCCCAGATCATCACAAATAGCTTTAAGTGACTTAGCTCGAGGAGAGAGTGAAGCTATACCGCTGGGAAACTTATCAATAAGGGGGTTCAACAAACAATTAAAATCTCCTCCAACCACTGCAGTGTCTGAGTTTAATTCTGAAAAGTCTAGAAATACCTTAGTGAGGAAATCAGGGGGGTGGGCAGGGGGAAAGTAAATATTCATTATGGAGATTTTCTGCCCTTGTAAAGTACCATTAATTATAACAAAGCGACCAAATTTATCTTTCACACAATTCAAGACCTTAAGTGGTAAGTTCTTTTTCACAAGAATTGCTACACCTCTACTTCTGGATGTAAATGATGAGAAAAACACTTGACCAAACCCCCCTTGTTGTAATTTCAGATGCTCCTTATCATCCAAATGAGTTTCTTGCAACAGGGCAATATCAATATTTTATTTTTTCAAAAACGACAGTACCTTCTTCCTTTTAATGGGATTATGGCTCCCTCTAATGTTCCATGTACATACCCGCAGTGTGTTACCTGCCATTGCACTTTGACCGTTTCATATTCAGACTGAATCCCACCGTAAAAATGGGGTGGTACCTTTTTCCATGTGTTGAACTCTCTTCTATCTCACCGAGCATAAACAAACGATATGAACCCTGAACTCTAACTATACTAAACCCAAAAATTAAACATGTAAAGATCCAAAAGGGGGTTTTCCCACTAGCTAACATGCAGGGGATTTCAACTTTCCAATGTAGACTCTTAAGTCTGCATTGCCCTCAATAGCCTCGTCCTTTATACATATGAAAATGAAAATCAATATGTGAAGATTGAGGCTCTTCCACCTAAAACCAAGCCTGGGCAACAGTGTAGATTCACCCATATCTCAGCCTGAGCTATAGCGGCAGTTACTTTAGCAAGAAAAATAATAAAAATATGAATATTACTGAACCGGAGCATGTGAGAACTCACACCACTGTTTCATGATCAGATTCAAAGAAGATAATAAAGTTATCCAATGCTGCGGCGGCGCAGCTTAAAGTTATTTACCCGAGAGAGTCAATAAACGCAGCAGCCTCTGCAGGTGTGGAGAGTTTCTTAGGCGATCCGTTGACCATAATCTTCAATGTGGCCGGGTACAACAGTGCGTAGTCCATCTTCATTCTCCTGAGTCGAGCCTTCGCCTCATCAAACCCTTTGCGTCTTCGTACAACCGCTGTGGAGTAATCATTGAAGAATGAGACTTTTGGACCTTTACGTTGACTACCGTCAGAGCCGATGTTTCTAGCCGCATCCATAACGCGCTGCTTGTCGGTGAAGTTGTGGAACTTTATAACCACTGGCCGTGGGCGCTGGTTGGGACCGGGTATCGGTGCTTGGGAGCGATGGGCTCTGTCCAGCTTCACACGACCAGCCTTAGTGTCCATTTGTAAGTAGTCAGGGATCCATTCCTCAAAAAATTTTACTGAACGTGTTCCTTCAGAATTTTCCGGGAGTCCCACAACACGAATATTGCATCTGCGTCCTCGATTATCCAAGTCGTCAATGTGCTCCGCCATTTCGCGCACCTGTTTTTCAAGTGCTTTCATCTTAGTGTCCATAGATGTAGTTGAAGCTTCCACTGTGGCAATTCTTCCTTCCGCCTCATCGACACGTTTGACCACCCTCTGTAATTCAGCTGAATGGCCTGCTATTGCTTCCAAGACCGTTCTTATCTTAACATCGATCACTTTAGTAATGTTGTCCGTCACCTTTTGAATCACCAGGTCCATTGTGCCTGGATCCGCAACGGTGTTAGCTTCGCTAACGTAAGCTAGCTCCTCCTGCACCTCTACAGGGATGGTGGTTTTGGTCGAGTTCTTAGTAGCTCTGCTGGGCATGTTGTCGGAGATTTTTGAGAAATAACCGTCAAGACTCATTGCAGGATTACTTATTTAGCCAATTCTACCACTTTTTCAAGCTAGGAGATTAATGAAAGAATATAAATTTACGAATGCCACGGGAGCTCGCTGAAACACAGTGTTCTCTCTACGGCGCCATTTTGTCCCCCCCAGTATGATCCTTTTAAAACTCACCTCACTTTGATGATCATTTTGAAGAAAGAAGATCAACAACAGGTTGACAATTTGTGGAAAACATGGTCTGAATTAAAATGTTGATTGTTTCTTTATACAAAAGCCTCATTTAAGTGATAATGCCCTAGAAGCTGGTGTTTGGAGGATATATTGGCACATGTGTTGTTAGGCCTGAGACGACCAAGTCGAGGCAAACCGTGCCAATATATCTTCCAAACACCGGCTTTGAGGTCATTATCACTTTTATACAACAGGTTACCAACATATTCAAATAACGATTGACATTTGTTTTCAAGTTATTTTGATTCATTTATTCATGCTATTTTATCCTTCCACAAGATATAGACACAAATTTAGGGTTGCTAAGGCTGGTTGTTCATTCTATTGGTTCGGTTGCCAGAGACGTAACCCAGTAGTTCAGTCTTTTTGTCCTGTATCTATGGACACGACCCAGTCATTCTTTCTAAATGTTCCATTGCCATACTGGGTGGAAACATTCTTATCCCTTGCTTGCTAGCTAGTCAACTACCGCTAACTTATAGTCACGTCAAAAAGCTGCCAGAATAACAGCGAAGTAGCTGCATTTGCGTTTGTTTAAGCTGTTTTCTAGTGACATTTATTTGCAAACATCCATAACAATGAACTAAGGATGCCCTGAATTTGCCTGGCATAGAAAATGTCCTCTCTCATCAGGACACTGTTGTTCAGAGGAGCTAGCCAACACAACTAACACAATCACTTGAAACTGAAGCTGGAAAGACAACAAACTAGCTGCACTTCATTTCGTTTTACCTGTTTTCTATTAATAGTTCTTTGTATATATCCATACAAATGATGCTGATTTATGATTTCGACTGGCTGAGAAAAGCTGCCAGCCTGTCTGTCTCATCCCGGCACGTTCATTAATATGGGGCGGCTGGAGATCGAATTTGAATATTGAAGGAATGTTGCAAATGTTGGACAGACAGACAGCAACGTTTATACAAATCTCCGCTGTTGAAAGCTAAATGTTAATCTAAAAGAAATGTGAGATAATGTCTAGATGCTTTTTATGTTGGCGATCAAGTTTATAAATTGCCTGGCTGGGCTGATGAGACAGTGTATTGCGCAATCAGATGGAACAGAGTAAATGGGCATTTTAATGTCATAGATTTAGCCGGTGGTAAGTTGTAGAATGCGCTTTTTAAAATAATTTTTTCTTTATGAAATTGGGGAGAAAAAGTTTAGTTTCCAATTGGTAGTTACAGTCTTGTCCCATCGCTGTAACTCCCATATGGACTCGGGAGAGGCAAAGGTTGAGAGCCGTGCGTCCCCTTAAACACAACCCAACCAATCCTCACGGCTTCTTGACACAATGCCCGCTTCACCCAGACCTTAGTTACTTTTCACAATGAGGGAATGTTTGGCCTTAACCTGGAAGCCAGCCCCACCAATGTGTCAGAAGAAACACCGTACACCTGGCGACTGTGTCAGCGTGCATGCGCCCGGCCAGCAACAGGAGTTGCTAGAGCGCGATGGGACAAGGACAGCCCTGCCGGCCAAACCCTCCCCTAACGACGCTGGGCCAATTGTGCGCCGCCCCATAGGTCTCCCGGTCGCGGCAGGCTGCGACAGAGCCTGGACTCGAACAAGGATCTCTAGTGGCACAGCTAGCACTGCGATGCAGTGCCTTAGACCACTGCGCCACTCAGGAGGTGGAATGCACTTTTATCCAATCAGCATTCTGGATTAGACACACGCGTTGAATAAAGTCTAAAAGCTTACCACATATTAAGCACGGCAGAAAACCATTAAACGATGCTGTTGGTTCATTGATTGTGCAGGGCTGCTTACAGAATTAGCCTACAATTATAGTGCATTTGTATTTGATTTTGAATAGCCTAGTAATAGGGCATTTTTTGTATTTTCATCATTAATAAGCTGACACATGACCTTTTTAGCTACAGAATATCTCACCACTGTGCGTTTCCATCTCCTGTTCTCTCTCCTTCATTCTTTTCTCCATTACGCAGAGAGAGGGGCTCTCAACAGTTTAATGAAATATGTTTTGTTGTGAAAACATGTTGCTATCGATGTTATCGATGAACAGATTTGACTTGGTTTGGCTGCAGGAACAGGGTTGGAGAGCCCATGGCATACAGAGTTTGGGTGGAATATCTCCTTTCGCGCAGGGAGAGGCTGCATGCTCCTCAAACAGTGGTTGATGGATGGAGTGAAAAATAAGTGTATTATTAACCCAGACATTTCCATATGGAATCCCGTGTGAAGCAGAGTTTTGATGGTTGCCACTAATAAGAGAGGGATCCCAGCTGCTACTATATTTATTTCTCAGCTGCTAATATTAATCACAGCTCATCATGATTGAAATCAAGCGGGAAAGCGGTCTCCATTTGCTATTCGAGTGCATACGGATTACAATCCTTTTTTTCCCCTGACCCTGTTCCTGCCCATTTTGATTATGGGCCATTCTAAATCAGAACTAATTTGAAATATTAGTAAAGACAAGATTAAATTGAGAATAGTCTGATGGGTGAAAATATGAACACTTGATGAGAGAACAGCGTGTGCAGCCTGAGGCAAGGAACCGAGAGCAAGCTCTTTATAGCGATTGTTTTTTGTTGTTGTTTTTCCCCCTCCAAATCATCGATAGCCTACAGTTGCATCATGCAGCCCATATACATTTTGATTTCTTAGACATTCTAAGGTTTTGTATAATTCGCAACTAAAGTTGCCAAATACATCTACCCTATAGGACCTGTTTCAAATGATCACTTTTACACTCAAAATATCCTTTCTATTTTATTAAATAATTGCACAGGACTTAAGCATATATTGTCTGCTAAATGAACTAGCATACAGCCCATGGCATTTCACATAGTCAGATAACATATAGTAAGCCTGTTCTGTTAATCTGAAATACATTTTCATCATGTTTCTTTAGACCTGCTTAAATAAAGATTTATTGTGATGGTGTATATTGAATTGATTTGTTTGACTTTTTGAAATGTAGATGTTCCAAAGGCTGGTATGATGTTACCAAAGGCTGGTATGATGTTCAGCTGCTGCTGGTATGATGTTCAGCTGCTGCTGGTATGATGTTCAGCTGCTGCTGGTATGATGTTCAGCTGCTGCTGGTATGATGTTCAGCTGCTGCTGGTATGATGTTCAGCTGCTGCTGGTATGATGTTCAGCTGCTGCTGGTATGATGTTCAGCTGCTGCTGGTATGATGTTCAGCTGCTGCTGGTATGCGTGGAGGCCTGGAGATGCTAAATGTGTTTATGTTAATTAACGGTCAATTACCGTGAGACCGGCAGTCATTTTGTATGACAAGCTGACAAAATGTCATGTCGCCACAGCCCTAGTAATGACCACTACCATTACTCTTTAGTGAGGATATCTCACTGTTTAATTCTACATGCTCACAATCAGAACTCTATTGAAATTACCAGCGGCTCCCAGAGCTAACAATATTCAGTCCACAATCTTGCATGCAGCTAAATGAATTACAGGATTTTCTCTGATTGCATCGTCTCAACTGCTGAAGCACTGCTTGCTTAAATAGAAGATGATTACCTGAATGAGAAATGTCTTAAATGAAGTGAATGTCCTTGATGACAAGGTGGTTTTTAGCAGCCAGTCACCACAGGAAGCAGAACGATGGTAACGTTCTGCAGCACTGTTTATCTGTTACAGCCTCTGTTTGCTGTATATGGCTCTGGAGGCCAGAGAATAACTGTTACCACCAAAGAGCTGAATCACATTAACCAATGGCATTTTGAAATGTAATTTTCCGATGTCATACCTTGCCATCGCTGCTGCCTGAGAAATACCCAGTTGGTACAGGCACCTACTTGCATACTGTTTGGAAAGCTCTCTTTTTGTGTCACACAGGTTACTTTGCTTTTGTTTTAAGAATTAAACTATAATGTATTTTTTGTGTGTTTTTTTTAGGTTAAGGAGAGGTTGCTATGCCAATAGAGCCTGGCCCTGAGTCAGAGGTGAAGAACGCAGCAGAAGTGTCCTCCCAGCAGAAGGGGGCAGCAGCAGGCATGCAGTACTCTGCTTCAGACGGCAAGATGGCTAAACAGGTACCTAGGAGAGCACAGGAAGTTCAATCTACAGTATAATTAGGGCCTTGTGTTTTTTCTGGTGAGATCACGTGTAATCTTCGTCCTACATCAACCATTGACAGACATTTACACACATTCAGTGATGTCATAATTATATTGTAAACTATCAAAATAAAGAAAGTCGCACACTACATATATAAACTCACAGCAATTTAATGGGTATTTACCAACGTTTCGGCATCACCCCGAGGAAGGCACAGTGATGCCGAAACGTTGGTAAATACCCATTCAATTGCTGGGAGTTTATATATGGAGTGTGCGACTTTCTTTATTTTGATAGTTTATAGTTTATTCGCCGTTAGTCAGCACCTCCACACAAACACATTTTTCTGGGTGCGTACCAGTTCATGTTTTTTAAAGTCATAATTATAATGGACATCATTCATTTACTTAGAATTTCACCTGTGACTATGTAACGCCCCTATGTAGGACCAGGACTCCAAACTGATCGACGACCACAGGGAAACAGACGACGTGTCAGAGAAGACCACCCCATGCAAGACCCCCAAGTCCCCCCAGAAGACTTCCAAACGGCCAAAGACGGTTCCCTTCAAGGTCACCCTACTGGACACCTCTGACTATGAGGCGGGGATTGAGGTAAGGAATCTCCCCCCAGAGCAGTGCTATGTTTTACTATTGCAGGCCACATTTCCAAGTCCTGGAAGAAACCAGTCAAAATATGTTTGTGGTTTTACCAGCAGATGCGACTAGTTTCTTTACTTTCGGACATTATGTCTTTGTTGTGATTATGTTATGGAGCTGCAAAGTGCAGATAAGGCCGGCGTAAAGCAGATGACAGACAGGGTGTCATGTTGGGAGCTCTCCGTGGGGCAAGGGTAATGCAAGGTTATACCATTCTCTGCCACAGACACACATTCCAATCATTAGGATTAGTGACACAGAGAATATAGTGAAGGAAAAGTAGGCTCTCTCGTGTACAATGGCTGTTATTACAGCTCCATCACCAAACAAGACATGTCTTCATGCTGGTAGAGAATGGTCACTGTAGTCAGTATCCTCTCCCTGGCTAATCTGTACAAGCCTACCTTTTAGCAATGCAGATGTATTTACATACACTAGTGTTACTTTCAATTGTATTTGGTTGCACAAAAACAGTCCACGAGAAGTCAGATGTTAAATACAATTCCATTTCAACTTACTGTGCCGGTGGGCAGGATGGTTGGTCATTATGACGAGGGGGGATTAGAGACAAAATCGTATTATTTAAAAATACTTTTCAATCGTGGGTCTGTTGTAGACCCACTTCCCCTCTGCTTATCCCATCTCCAAATAAAAGTCCCCCCCAAGTTATAATACGATCGTTTAGATATTTTGTCTCAAATTCCCCCTGTATAGCCCGACATGATGTAAGCAGAGACAAAGTGGGTCTAAAACAGATCCATGTTTGAAAAGTATTTTTTATAATACGATTGTTTTAGATGTTTTGTCTCAAGTGACCCCCTTTATAAAGACCAACTATCCTGCCCAAGTAAGTTGAAATGCAATTGTATTTAACTTCTGGCTTCCCACGGACTGTTTTTGTGCAACCAAATACAATTGAAAGCAATGCTAGTGCATGTAGAAATAAAAGCACCTAGTGTCAGCCAGGAAGGCAGGCTTTGCCACGCCCCACTGCCCTCTCTCCCCTCTTCCAGGGCCCCTCCTAGACATGAATATACAACACGGCAGAGCAGAAATACTGTACACTTTGAGGGTCAGAGGATATCTCCCTTTCTGCCACATAAAATCCCTCAACAAAACCCAGTGACAGAACAATGGGAAATCTATACTCATTACATTGCGACCCAGGTGCAGTCAAGCAGGAAATAGAATATTGTGTTATCGTGAGCTGCCCTTATGATACTTAATTTCATGCTAAGGTGTGTGCGTTTGTGTGTGTCTCTGATGTAACAATCTCAAGAACATTAGCCTCGCTTTCACCAACCTTTCTCAAAAGAAAAAATAGCGAAAATAGGTAATCAAATACTCTCAAGCCACTCAAACCTTTTGTTGCTCTCAACACTAGAAATAAAACTCCAAATGATGATTACCAAAGCCTTTATGCAATGAAGTGTCCTTTGCTTCTCTTTGTGCTTCCATTCATTACTACAGAATGATGTACATATCGACCCCCCATTTTACTCATCATATTGACATAACAAGCTGCTGCAGTACAGTGTTTATCCAAAACCCTTACCTCACTCCCGGCTTGCCTCCGACCCCCTTCCGGTGTTTAATTGGTGGGTTGGAATGTCAAGCCAGTCCTATCAAACCTCCTCCATGCTCCAGGAGTTGATAATAATAGTGTTAAGGAAAGGCAGGCACCACTTTGTGACAACTCTCACTGGAGGAGGTGCCCCAACCAAGGGTTAATTAGCCCGTCTCGTCATGACTGCTTGGCTCTGGCACGCCAGGGGCTGCAGGGGGAGAGGGGGCCGCACACTCCCATACTTCCCTCACCCCTTCCTTCAGCTCACTAGTGCATACTCTATCAGGCCATGCATGGATGAGCTGCACTGTGTTATTGTGCAGAATGGTGCTATTTTTGGCCCCACATGCTTTATAGAATACTTTGTGACTCTGACAATGAGTTTGTTACACTTTGCCAATATTTAAGTGTGTTACTTTCTCCTGTGTTTCTTTTGAGGGAAAACAATTGTGAGGAAGTTGTCAAGGTAGAGTTGAAGTAATTCCACCGTGAAAGGAAGTGTCCATGGACAAACACCTCAGTGTCTTAGTCACCGGGGTATTAAGATCCTTAACATGCCCGGAATGTATCTTTTTAATAGCTCATCTTTATGCCATACTGTCCACTCCGACAGACCCTACAACCACATCTATGTCTTCTCTCTACAACCTTGCCATGGGGACTGTGTTGAATGAGATGGGGAGAGTTCATAAGTGCTTCCACAGTATTATCCCACCATCTTTTCAATCATAATGAGCCAAAAGACACACTCTCAGGAAAAGTAGCTGCTGCCTTGGCTGCTGCATCCTAATAAATACTAAAACTACTCCTAGCTCTGGCCTTGAGATAATAAGGAACCAAAAACTAGAGTGATGGTGCACACATCTGCATCTGTTTCCCTGGCAACGGCTTGCTCTGTCTCCCTGTCACCGCGGAAACCAGGCTCCAGGGGAAGCGCTGAGCCGCACAGACGCTTACTACCCGGAGAGCAGCATGCACAGCTCACACACACAGCTCACTACCTACGTACTCCAGGGAAAAGTGTGCTTGTGTGCAGCACTACCCTCCGCCCATAGTCTGCACTCTGGGATTGAAAGACCGGGGCACCATGTTACTCTGTTGGAGTCAGAGTAATGTTATTTTTTTTTATGTGTGAATGTCTTCTTGAATTTACACAATAGTTTTTTCCCCTCTATTTGTTAAAGTTACATCAAGGTATTGTATATCATCGCTAGAATGATTTGCTAAAGTGCCATCCCATCAGTTGTCTCTCTCCTTTTGACATCTGAGTAGCTTTGATAACTAAATTTGCACACTTCTTCGGTCTGTCCTTCACAGGAATGTGACAAGAAGATGAACCATTTGGATAGGGTTGAGTGGCATTGGATATTGCACTGTTTGCTCGGACCGCTTTTCATGCAGAAAGCAATCTTCCTGCAATTCAGTGTTCATTTTCCCTGTCAAGTATTTGATCAATTCTGACTGTAACACAGCACTCAAGGGCAGAGCTGTTCTAGCCTGTAGACAGCAACAGATAGGAGCTGGTGTCTAGATGGCTTCCCTATCTGGTTGGCGAGAGAGACACATTCTGTTGCGTTGACTGATACATTTGCAGTTACATGACACTCTTAATACACTTCCAAGAAAACAAATGTGTGCACGTCAACAAAACCATGCAGTGTCGTTATGCTTTAATCAGTGAGGCCAGGTCACATGGTCAGAAATCTCCTGACCCTTGATAGACCCTTGATTTGAATGACACGTGTGTCTGTGTTTCTGCAGAAGCACTGCAAAGGACAGGCCCTGCTGGACAAGGTGTGTGAGCACCTCAACCTCCTGGAGAAGGACTACTTTGGTCTGACATTCAGCGAGGCGGACAGCCAAAAGGTTAGTGCCTTGTCATGTAGCCTCTGTGACCATTCATGTACCCCCTCCCCTTCCTTCTTCTTCTCATGAAGTACTGCCTTCTGAACAATCCCCATTCCTCTCACCATAACAACAGAAGACACAGCAGGCTCTGGTAATAGTGAGTCACTCCATTAGGAATTGGAAATGAAAATGTGCATGCTCAGTCAGATTCAGCTCAACAAGCAATTTATACAATTTAAGATAACATGGCGCCCTAAACTCCTAAGAACACATTTGAACACTTAATCATCATCAGCCTACATTAGATAGCCTGATTAGTGCTCCACTGACGTCTGTACTTTTGAGGAAGGGTAATTGGAGTAGAATGGGTGTAATTAGGGTTATTACGCAACTGGCTAAGATTTAGCTCTGAGACCAAGTTGAATGGCCATGATAGTCAGCCTGTATTAACTGGTATTATGGTTGTTTCGAGGATGTGTGTGTTTTGGGTCTACCCTTCCTGTGTACACCTCACCTTCAGGGCAGGTATTGCAAATTGCAGTGATTGTGTAAAGATAGGATTTGGCATGTTGAAAGAGAACGGCCACTAAGGTGAGACAAACACACCTGTCTCCTGTCACTAATAACAGCTTGTATAAGTCTCAGTAGTTACAGAATGACATGTTGTGACCTGATTTGTCCCAAGTGGTTGAGATTTTTGAGCCCGTTCTGTCTGGAGAAGAGAACGTAGTGTGTGTGTGAGGCAAACATGGTAAATGCTGGAGGATTTATCTCACAGCATACAGTTGAAGTCAGACGTTTATATACACCTTAGCCAAATACATTTAAACTCAGTTTTTCACAATTACTGACATTTAATCCCAGTAAAAATGATCTGTCTTAGGTCAGTTAGGATCACCACTTTATTTTAAGAATGTGAAATGTCAGAATAATAGTAGAGTGATTTATTTCAGCTTTTATTTATTTCATCACATTCCCAGTGGGTCAGAAGTTTACATACACTCAATTAGTATTTGGTAGCATTGCCTTTTAATTGTTTTACTTGGGTCAAATGTTTCGGGTAGCCTTCCACAAGCTTCCCACAATAAGTTGGGTGAGTTTTGGCCCATTCCTCCTGACAGAGCTGGTGTAACTGAGTCAGGTTTGTAGGCCTCCTTGCACGCACACACTTTTTCAGTTCTGCCCACAAATCTTCTATAGGATTGAGGTCAGGTCTTTGGGATGGCCACTCCAATACCTTGACTTTGTTGTCCTTAAGCCATTTTGACACAACTTTGGAAGTATGCTTGGGGTCAATGTCCATTTGGAAGACCCATTTGCGACCAAGCTTTAAATTCCTGACTGATGTCTTCAGATGTTGCTTCAATATATCACATAATTTTCCTTCCAATTATCCACATAACCTAATATCCACATAATTCTCCTTGGCAAGTCGGTTAGATGATGCCAAAACTATAGTTTGTTAACAAGAAATTTGCGGAGTGGTTTAAAAACGAGTTTTAATGACTCCAACCTAAGTGTTTGTAAACTTCCGACTTCAACTGTAGGTACCTCTGAGAGAAGGTAGGCCCCCTCTTCAATACCAGGCTTATCTGAGGGCAGCCTTTACTGTCTGGGGTCCTCGGTGACTTTAAGCCAAACAATACTTGATTGAAATATCTTCCTCAAACTCCTCTCTGTCTCTCTTTGAGGATATTATGCCCACACCATTTGGGGAGAACATCTATTGTGTTTATGATTGCTTTGTGAACTTTGACTGCAGTGCATCCTGGCAGCAGAACGGTGAGAACAGTTGTTATTCCTGCTGGACTGCTCTACAGAGAGGAGACAAATGAGACAGTGCCTTTTAGTTATTGACTGGTATTTGGCCCAGGCCGACATCAGAGAGATTCAGGAGGATAATAAATGACTGCTGTTGATTATGGTGCTTAGCACGCTGATTAAGCACCAGAGGACCTCACTGGGGTTGTGTGTGAGTGAGAGCTTGTTAGTGTCTGTGTGAGTGGATTTCAGTTCATTAGATGCAAACCTCATCGGCCAAGTTGTGTGCGTGAGCGCTGCAAAATAATTTCACCCACACCAAGCGCTAAAATCGAATTTGGTTCTATTTGAGACATGCCACACGCTGCAAGTCCCCTCCTTATTGGATATCAGTAAGATACAAACCCACGTTGATGCTTGTAAGACAAACAAGGAAAGATTAATTCAAGAACTAACTAAAAACTAACTAGGTTTCTCTTTTTATGTGTGGATTAATCGTCGGAGTAGAGAAACACGATTTTATATGGCTCTGGTTCAAAATTCTACAAAGAACCATCTAAAAAGAGGAACATGTGCATAACAGGTAAAATAACAACCCAATGTTTATCTCTTAGGACAAACCAGGCCCCCAGTGTCCGGTCTGGAGCGTGAAGCTCAGAGCTCTGCTGGTTGTCTACTGCGTATCAAGCTAGAGGTGCCAAAAGCCCTGGTCTGCCCTAGAAAGCCAATGTAAATTACAATCACCAGAATGGCCAAACAATTTATTTATTTATTTACCGTTATTTTACCAGGTAAGTTGACTGAGAACACGTTCTCATTTGCAGCAACGACCTGGGGAATAGTTACAGGGGAGAGGAATGAGCCAATTGTAAAGTGGGGATTATTAGGTGACCATGATGGTTTGAGGGCCAGATTGGGAATTTAGCCAGGACACCGGGGTTAACACCCCTACTCTTACGATAAGTGCCATGGGATCTTTAATGACCTCAGAGAGTCAGGACACCCGTTTAACGTCCTATCCGAAAGACGGCACCCTACACAGGGCAGTGTCCCCAATCACTGCCCTGGGGCATTGGGATATTTTTTAGACCAGAGGAAAGAGTGCCTCCTACTGGCCCTCCAACACCACTTCCAGCAGCATCTGGTCTCCCATCCAGGGCCTGACCAGGACCAACCCTGCTTAGCTTCAGAAGCAAGCCAGTAGTGGTATGCAGGGTGGTATGCTGCTGGCAATGTTTTTTTAGATGGCCATTTTGGCCTGTAAAATGTGTTTATTATGATCAAGTTTTATCCTCACAGTGAATTATTTGAAAGTTCGCTACAAATCGAGATATTTAATTAAATAGTGATCCATTCTGACTACTACATTTGTGACTTACCACCTGGATTTGGTCTTCTGTAGCAAAATTAGAAAATGTGTTTTATTTTTTTACATTGGATTAAAGTAGAGACTCAGAGCTATATAATAGTATATCATACACTGCATTTTTGAGGAACAATGGGAAAGTAATTCTGCTTTGAAAGTTGATAAACTTGTTAACTTACTTTTGAGAAAATGGCCTTTGAATGTTTTGGTATCTAGTGAGGAGCTCTTCTTTGTCTACACCCATTCAGCATCGTTCACACCCTCTAAAGCTTTATCCCCACCCATCTCCTTTCGCTCTCGGAGAGTTCACAGCACACACTTGATGCTCTGGCCGATGATTTGTTTACCTCTCGATAACATGAAAACATGCTAACCAGCTATGCTGGCAACAATTATATTACGCTTTTTTGCCGACGTTTACTGACACCGGCCATATTCAACGGGTGTTGTACACTTTAGCTAAGACATGTACCTAGCTAGGTAAACAACGTGTAAGATGACACACGTCACGTAACGTTAGCTAACGAGCCAGCCAGCAACCGTTAATCTAGTTAAACAACAATAAACATAGTGCCAAATCATGCCGTTACTATCCTGCATGAATCTGCTGGGAGCTAACCAACCAGGTTAAATGTTTACTAGCTAACATTAGGCTCTAACTAGCAAAGCAAACGGTTCTGGGATACTAATTATAACGTCATACACATAACATCAGCTAGGGAGCCAGCCAGCTAATGTTAGCTAGCTAGCTAACATTACACTTTACCTTGAAATGAAACAACTTTCTGTCAAAATTTGAAACGTGTAATATCTGAATGTAGCTAGCCAGACTATCTTACCCGTATACATAATCATGCATGATGGACGCATCTCCCTGTCACGGATGCCATGCCATGGTTGCCCTTAGTTTGAAGATGTTATCCTTAGTTTGAAGATGTTTTCTCCGTCTCTTTAGCTATCCCACTGATTTTCAAAACTTGATCCTCCAAAAAGTGGAGAGCAACACTTTTGCAGCTCCACTACACGATACATAAAAAAAGCCGCGTTCAACAGTATTACCAACACAGACTGACCAGCTCAAATAGACAGAAGCCTTCTATATGGCAGACCAATCTGAACTCCTCTCTTGGCTTGTCCAGCCAACTCATTTTCTCAGCTAATCATGGCTAGTGGGAAGGTTGCTGACTTTTTCTGTGGCTTAACCAACAAGGCTCGTAATTTAATAATTTTATTTGTATCACGGGCCGGCAGGCCACAAGGAGACTCGCACCCTCATGCACGCTCTTTGCATCCTCTTTGCATGTGCACCCAGCAGCGTTGGGTTAACTCTCTCCGGCAGGATAAAAACGACTACATCAACCATGATCCTTTGTGATATTTGGTGCCATTCAACAATATGGGGTGCTTCAAATTCAAATACTTCCGGCTTCATGCGCCATCATCGCTATCACTATCTACCGGTTTTAATGTCTATGGGACATTAAACAACAGCTAGCTAGCTAAATGTCCTTGAATGTTTCATGTATGTTTCGACCTGCCCCTAAATGATTAAAGTTGGTTCACAGTTGGTTTGATATGTTAACCTGCGTGTCATGATCGTGTCTGGTGGGGATAGACAAAATCAACATGCGCGGATTGCCGGTGTAGTCAGCATGTTAGTGTGCAGGTGTGGGTGAAATTGTCAGGTTGTGTCTACTGAAATTGCCACTGTATCGCATTAGTGGAAACCAAGACTGTTCTCGTGGGAGAGCTGATCGTTTTGACTAGTAGCAGGTTAGGAGAATAATGTTACGGTTGGGAAAAGGGTTAGGGTTAGCTAAAATGCTAAAATTGTCCCTGATGCAACTAACATATCCAGCTACAACCAGGCCTCCCCTGAGAACAGACTTGGTTTCCATTATTGCGATGCTGCGAAATTGTCAGGAACACTCATGGTTTTCCAAAGATAGTATTGGAGACTGCGGTGCTGTTTCAACCTATTCCACTCCTGATTTTACAGTGATAGAGTGAAACTGTAGTAGCTGCCAAAAATACTTTCACCATTACTCAGCAGGTGGGATGTGCCACTCAGGCTCAGAAAGCTGGGAAGCTCACTGTCAGTGGTCAGGCACACGGCTGCTTGCACTATTATCGATGCAATAGGCGTATTCACACTACCTGTTCAACTAACAGCACATGAGCATGGTGTGATTGTCAAAGAGCAGGCCATGACCTGAGAGATTTCACAAGGGACAAGAGGGTGGGCATTGAATGAGAAAGCTTTATCAACACAAGGCAGGAGGGAGAGTAGCTGTACAAAACTGCGCCTCTTGTGGCGAACGATGTCAATGTACATATCTGGTGTGATACGAGCTAGGATAACTGGCTGGTGGTAATTCACTGTCAAAATGGGCTAACAGATGCTGGGACTGACACTCTCATTTCCTCATGCTGAAAGTCTCAGTGGGGGAGGGTTCCTCCTGCTTCCTCCCTCTCCGCCTCGTTCCATTGAACCATATGTACAGTGAAGGCTTTCACTAGAAACACCATTTGCAATTAGAGCTGCGGAGTGAATCAGAGCATGGTAACAGGGTGTGCATTAGCCACGTCTCTCACAGACGCCGGTGAATGCTCTCTCTTCTGTCTGTCTTTCAGAATTGGTTGGACCCCTCCAAGGAGATCAAGAAGCAGATGCGCAGTGAGTATCCTTGGCCCACCTGCAGTATACGTAGCACATTGCACAGACACATCACATCCACACACAGTGACCGAAAACACAGTTATTAGTCAAATACTGTTTATTTGTAAATGGAATCTGCTAAGTACTTATGCAGTAGAATGAGAAGCTGTAGGTCCATTTAAGACAATATAATGAGTTTATGTTTAATATAAGCATGTTTCTATGCTATTGTTGTAGCCTGTTGCCGTAATTAAATGTTCTCGGACACTTTTATTGGTGATTTGGCTATGTCATACATGTGTCACACACAGGTAGAATCAGGAATTCCCCAAGGCAGCTGTCTAGTCCCCTTACTTAATCAATCTTTACTAACAACATGCCATTGGCTTTGAGTGAAGCCAGTGTGTCTATGTATGTGGATGCCTCAACACTATACATGTCAGCTACATGTCAGCTACTAGGAATAAATTGGTACTAAATACTTAAAAAACTAAAAGCATTGTATTTGGGACAAATCATTAACTAAACCCTAAACCCCTTGTAATAAATAATGTGGAAATTGAACAAGTTGAGGTGACTAAACTGCTTGAAGTAACCTTGGATTGTAAACTGTCATGGTCAAACATATTGATACAACAGTAGCTAATATGGGGGACGTCTGTCCATAATAAAGTGCTACTCTGCCTTCTTAACAGCACTATCAACAAGGTGAGTCCTCAGGCCCTAGTTTTGTCACACCTGGACTTCTGTTCAGTCGTGCGGTCAGGTGCCACGAAGAGGGACAATTGGCTCAGAACAGGGCAGCACGGATGTACACAGAGAGCTAACATGGATGTCAATCTCTCCTGGCTCAAAGTGGAGGAGAGATTGAATTCATCACTACTTGTTTTTGTAAGGTATTAACATGTTGAATGCCTGTCTGAACTATTGGCACACAGCTCGGACACCCATGCATACCCCACAAGACATGCCACCAGAAAGGAGTCTCTTCACAGTCCCCAAGTCTAGTACATACTATGGGAGGCGCACAGTACTACATAGAGCCTTGACTACATGGAACTCTATTCCACATCATGGATTTTGTGTTGTAGATATGTGGTAGTAGAGTGGGAGCCTGAGGTCACACACTTAATGTGTTGTGCAATCTGTTGTGAATGTATTGTAATGTTTTTAAAATGGTATAACTGCCTTAATTTTGCTGGACCGCAGGAATAGTAGCTGCTGCTAATGGGGATCCATTATAAATACAAATACATCACCTCAGCGATAGATGTCCAGTCAACATGGGCAGTAAACTCATCCCCTCTCCTCTGTCTGTCCTCAGCTGCTCCCTGGCACTTTGCCTTCTCTGTCAAGTTCTACCCTCCAGACCCCTCCCAGCTCACAGAGGACATCACCAGGTACTGTGGTCCAGCAGGGCAGCATGAAGAGGCACCCATATCATTTTCACACTGTATACAAACTCAGTTTATTAGGTACACCACTCCATTCACCAAAATGGTTTGCTCCTACAAACAGTGATTCACGTGGCCATGGCTTGCTACAGTTGAAGTCGGAAGTTTACATACACCTTAGCCAAATACATTTAAACTCAGTTTTCACAATTCCTAACATTTTATCAGAGTAAAAATTCCCTGTCTTAGGTCAGGTAGGATCGCCACTTTATTTTAAGAATGTGAAATGTCAGACTAATAGTAGAGAGAATTATTTATTTCAGCTTTTATTTCTTTCATCACATTCCCACTGGGTCAGAAGTTTACATACACTCAATTAGTATTTAGTAGCATTGCCTTTAAAATTGTTTAACTTGGGTCAAATATTTCGGGTAGCCTTCCACAAGCTTCCCACAATAAGTTGGGTGAATTCTGGCCCATTCCTCCTGACAGAGCTGGTGTAACTGAGTCAGGATTGTAGGCCTCCTTGCTCGCACACGCTTTTTCAGTTCTGCCCACAAATTTTCTATAGCATTGAGGTCAGGGCTTTGTGATGGCCACTCCAATACCTTGACTTTGTTGTCCTTAAGCCATTTTTCCACAACTTTGGAAGTATGCTTAGGGCCGTTGTCCAGTTGGAAGACCCATTTGCGACCAAGCTTTAACTTCCTGACTGATGTCTTGAGAAGTTACTTCAATATATCCACATAATTGTCATGCCTCATGATGCCATCTATTTTGTGAAGTGCACCAGTCCCTCCTGCAGGAAAGCACCCCCACAACATAATGCTGCCACCCCAGTGCTTCACGGTTGGGATGGTGTTCTTTGGCTTGCAAGCCTCCCCCTTTTCCCTCTAAACATAACGATGGTCATTATGGCCAAACAGTTCTATTTTTGTTTCATCAGACCAGAGAACATTTCTCCAAAAAAGTACGATATTTGTCCCCATGTGCAGTTGCAAACAGTAGTCTGTCATTTTTATGGCGGTTTTGGAGCAGTGGCTTCTTCCTTGCTGAGCGACTTTTCAAATTATGACTATAAAGGGACTAGTTTTTACTGTGGATATAGATACTTTTGTACATGTTTCCTCCAACATCTTCACAAGGTCCTTTGCTGTTGTTCTGGGATTGATTTGCATTTTTCGCACCAAAGTACGTACACCTCTAGGAGACAGAACGCGTCTCCTTCCTCAGCGGTATGACGGCTACATGGTCCCATGGTGTTTATACTTGCGTATTATTGTTTGTACAGATGAACTTGGTACATTCAGGTGTTTGTAAATTGCTCCCAAGGATGAACCAGACTTGTGGAGGTCTACAATTTTTTTTCTGAGGTCTTGGCTGATTTCTTTTGATTTTCCCATGATGTCAAGCAAAGAGGCACTGAGTTTGAAGGTAGGCCTTGAAATACATCCACAGGTACATCTCCAATTGACTCAAATTATGTCAATTAGCCTATCAGAAGCTTCTAAAGCCGTGACATATTTTTCTGGAATTTTCCAAGCCTTTTAAAGGCACAGTCAACTTAGTGTATGTAACTTAATGTTCGATTGAATGTTAGAATGGGCAAAACGAGTGACCTAAAGGACTTTGAGCGTGGTATGCTCATCGTTGCCAGGCGCACCGGTTCCAGTATCTCAGGGCTTTCCATGCACACCAGTGTCTAGGTTTTACAGAGAATTGGGCGACAAACAAAAAACATCCAGTGCGCGACAACAGTTCGTTGAGGAGAGGTCAAAGGAGAATGGCAAGAACCGTGCAAGCTAACAGGCGGGCCACGATCAAGCAAGTAACGGCGCAGTACAACGGTGGTGTGCAGAATGGCATCTCGGAACGCACAACTTGTCGGTCCTTTCATGGATGGGCTATTGCAACAGCCGACCACACCGCGTTCCAATCCTATCAGCTTGTCGTGTAGCCTGAGTAACAATTTTTATTTATCTTTTTATTTCACCTTTATTTAACTAGGTAGGCCAGTTGAGGCCAAGGTAAAGCAAAGCAGTGCGACAAAAACAACAACACAGAGTTACACGAACAAACGTACAGTCAATAATACAATAGAAAAATCTATGTATAGTGTGTGCAAATAGAGAAGAGTAGGGAGGTAAGGCAATAAATAGGCCATAGAGGTGAAATAATTAGCATCAACACTGGAGTGATAGATGTGCAGATGATGATGTGCAAGTAGAGATACTGGGCTGTAAAAGAGCAAGAGGATAACATGAGGACACGATGGGTATAATTAAGGATACGTTTACTCAGCAAGCTTAGCACTCCATCACAGCATACATCATCAGCACATGCATACTCTTCTTCTCCTTATCTGAAATCCTGTTCTCATTGTACTTCCATTCTGTGTCAGAATAGGTAGGATAGAATACCTGTGTCTCTAGTGGTAAATGTGGGTAGTGCAGCAAAACACAACATATTTCCCTCTTGTGAAAGCTCTCTAAGAATAACCCAAATAAAACATTCCACAATTCTTTAATTGAAAAGTTATTCTTATACAAAGCACAGAATAATGGCACTGTTAAAATGCACTGCATAGTAATCAAAACAACAGTAACATCAGAATATCATTGTGAGTACTTTAACTGACTGCTAAAGTGTTAATCTTTCAGATTTGACTGAATATAGTCCTTTAGCCAAGCCGGGCTTCTTCTGACTCTAGCCTGACTCTGCCTCTCCCCTTTGAAAAGTCTGTTGTGAGTTGGGAATGAGCAGCACCGTTTTAATAGTGTGGCCTGCTCAGGACACAGTGAGAGACACAGTGAGAGATGCGACGCATTCCATGTCTTTCTGTCGTCAAGGACATATGTGCTTGGTACTTTCATTTGGATAATGAGCACTAGCAGACGGTTTGGACCACAGTACACTAAACAGTCTTGTACAGAGCGTTCATGCCGAATGGGAAAGTAAGTACCAGGTCTGGGGACATAATTTTTTTCTCGTTTTAGGCCAGCCTTTTTCGATCTGGCTTCGTAAAGCATACAGTTCTGGGTATGTAGCACATTCGGAGGAGAACTCAGCCACTAACAGTGTGTTAACCTCAGTGGATAACAGGGCCCCTAACAGTGTGTTAACCTCAGTGGATAACAGGGCCCTTAACTGAAGTTCAGTGACGGGGACAACATTTTAATCTGAAGGGAGTGGCAGACGTGACAGGCAATCTGCAACTAAGTTTACTGATCCAGGCCTGTACAGAATGTCATATGTGAAGTACAGTAAACGAGCAGACCATCTTGCAATGCGCATTCGAGCACCTTTTGATGCCAATAGGCAGTGGTGGGAAAAGTACCCAATTGTCATACTTGAGTAAAAGTTAAGATACCTTAATAGAAAATGACTCAAGAAAAATGTAAAGTCACCCAGTAAAACACTACTTGAGTAAAACTCAAAGTATTTGGTTTTAAATATACTTAAGTATCAAAAGTAAATGTAATGGCTAAAACATGCTTAAATATCAAAAGTATAAATCATTTCAAATTCCTTATATTAAGAAAACCAAATGCCACTATTCTTGTTTAAAAAAAAAATGTATTTAAGGATAGCCAGGGGCACACTCCATCACTCAGGTATAATTTACAAATTAAGGATTTGTGTTTAGTGAGTCCGGCAGATCAGAGGCAGTAGGGATGACCAGGGATGTTCTATTGATAAGTGTGTGAATGGGAAAAAATGTCTTGTCCTGCTAATTATTCAAAATGTAATGAGTACTTTTAGGTGTCAGGGAAAATGTATGGAGCAAAAAGTATAGTATTTACTTTAGGAATGTAGTGAAGTAAAAGTTGTCAAAAAGATAAATAGTAAAGTACAGATATCTACAAAACTAGTTTAGTATTTTTACTTAAGTACTTTACACCACTGTCAATAGGGTAGAAAAGGCCTGATGATCAGTTCGTAGGATAAAAGGTGTACCCTACAGGAACGTTCGCTACGGCTCAACTGACCACACACAAGTAAGCGGTTCCTTTTCTACTATAGTGTATTTGCGCTCGGCTGAGGAGAAGGAACGGGATGCAAACGCCACTGTCCGTTCCGTTCCATCTGGATGTATTTGCGTAAGCACACCACCCAAGTCATAATCTGATGCATCTGTGGACACCAGTGTAGGAAGAGCAGGGTCGAGTATAGCCAGAATCACGGAATCCAGATAGCACTATTTGGAAAGTCCATCTGTAGTTGCTCTACAGACTATCCGTAACATTTCAATGAACTTCTTCTAACCTTAACCCTTATCCCAACCCTAAACTTAACCCTTACCTTAACCCTTATTCTTAACATCAATCAAACTGTATTTGTCACTGAATACAACAGATGTAGGCTTTACTGTGAAATGCTTACATACAAGTAAGAACATTTTCAACTAATAAAATAGTAACACAATAAATAACAATAATAAGGCTATATTCAAGGAGTACCGGTACCGAGTCAATGTGCAGGGGTACGAGGTATTTGAGGTAATATGTACATGTAGGCAGGGGCAAAAGTGACTAGGCAATGAGGATAGATAATAAACAGAGTAGCATCAGCGTCAATATGCATGTGTGTGTGCATGAGCGTGTGTGTTGCAGTGACATTGTAAAAAGGTGTGAGTGTGTGGGTAGAGTCCAGTGAATATGGATAGAGTCAGTGCAAGAGAGTCCGTGCATAAAAGGGTCAAATAGTATGGGTAGCCATTTGATTAACTGTTCAGCAGTCTTATGGCTTAGGGGTAGAGGCTGTTCAGGAGCATAAACATTGCCCTAAATCTAGCTGTAACCTTAGCAAGCAGTTGCTTATCAACAGGTGGTTTGTTGATGGTGTGACCATCTGTAGAGTATGTACAAAAATAAAGTGTGAACAAACAGATCTTCAACAATTTCCCCAAAAATTATTGCACTTAGTAGGAATCAACTAAACGTATTGAAAAGTAATTAATTAGTTTATCATTAGACATGAACAGAATGCATCAGTGATCCGTACTTTCTGGAGAATTCCCCTTCGTCTGTGTATGTGCAGTGCGGGTGTCAACCACTTTGTGTAGGCGTTAGCGATGATGGTGGGGACAGAAACCTGGAAAAACAAAACGCAGAAAATGAAGTTTGGGAAAAAACGGTTTCATGCTACTAATAATACAGATTTAATAGGGCCCTATATAAAGTATATATATATATATATATATATATATATATATATATATATATATATATTAGTGCATTCGGAAAGTATTCAGACCCCTTCACCTTTTCACATTTTGTTACGTTACAGCCTTATTCTAAAATGGATTCAATTGTTGTTTTTTCTCATGAATCTACACACAATACCCCATAATGACAAAGACATTTTTATTTTTATTTTGCAAAAATAAAAACTGAAATATTACATTTACATAAGTATTCAAACACTTTAGTCAGTGCTTTGTTGAAGCACCTTTGCCAGCGAATACAGCCTCGTGTCTTCTTGGGTATGACGCTACAAGCTTGGCACACCTGTATTTGGGGAGTTTATCCCATTCTTCTCTGCAGATCCTCTCAAGCTCTGTCAGGTTGGATGGGGAGCGTCGCTGCACAGCTATTTTCAGGTCTCCCCAGAGATGTTCAATCGGATTCAAGCCCGGACTCTGGCTGGTCCACTCAAGGACATTCAGAGACTTGTCCCGAAGCCACTCCTGCATTGTCTTGGCTGTTTGCTTTGGGTCTTTGTCCTGTTGGAAGGTGAACCTTCGCCCCCAGTCTGAAGTCCTGAGTGCTTTGGAGCAGGTTTTCAGCAAGGATCTCTCTGCAATTTGCTCCGTTCATTTTTACCTCGATCCTGACTAGTCTCCCAGTCCCTGCCGCTGAAAAACATCCCGCAGCATGATGCTGCCACCACCATGCTTCACCGTTGGGATGGTATTGGCCAGGTGATGAGCGGTGTCTTGTTTCCTCCAGACGTGATGCTTGGCATTCAGGCCAAATAATTAAATCTTGGTTTCATCAGACCAAAGAATCTTATTTCTCATGGTCTGAGAGTCCTTTAGGGGCCTTTTGGCAAATTCCAAGTGCACTGTCATGTGCCTTTTACTGAGGAGTGGCTTCCATCTGACCACTTTACCATAAAGGCCTTATTGGTGGAGTGCTGCAGAGATGGCTGTCCTTCTGGAAGGTTATCCTATCTCCACAGGAACTCTGGAACTCTGTTAGAGTGACCATCGGGTTCTTGGTCACCTCCCTGACCAAGGCCCTACTCCCCCGATTGCTCAGTTTGGCCGGGCGGCCAGCTCTAGAAAGAGTCTTGGTGGTTCCAAACTTCTTCCATTTAAGAATGATGAGGCCACTGTGTTCTTCAGGACCTTCAATGCTGCAGAAATGTTTTGGTACCATTCCCCAGATCTGTGCCTCAACAAAATTCTGTTTCGGAGCTCAACGGACAATTCCTTCGGCTTCATGGCTTGGTTTTTGCTCTGACATGCACTGTCAACTGTGGGACCTTATATAGACAGGTGTGTGCCTTTCCAAATCATGTCCAATCAATTGAATTTACCACAGTTGGACTTCAATCAAGTTGTAGAAACATCTCAAGGATGATTAATGGAAACAGGATGCACCTGAGCTCGAGTCTCATAGCACAGGGTTTGAATACTTATGTAAATAAGGTATTTCCATTTTTTTCTAAATCATTTTTCGCTTTGTCATAATGGGGTATTGTGTTTAGATTGAGAAAAACATTTATTTAATCCATTTTAGAATAAGACTGTAACGTAACAAAATGTGGAAAAAGTGAAGGGTTCTGAATACTTTCCGAATGCACTGTATATGCTCGCAGCATGCAGTCTCTCATACTTAGTGTCAGTTTGCACATTAAAATATCGCTGTCAAATAACAAAAGTTTGTGTTGAAAGACTTTGTACAGTTGTAATCATTTCAGTGCATATTTCACGGCTGTCAAAGAGTTCCAAATCCCTCTCTACTTAGAAGGATTAGCTACATTTGGAATTCCACTGACTGTTATGCATTAACTTCTCAACATTCTTGTTGGAGCTTTGGCCAGGCCTTTTTTAACGTCTCCCTCTCCTTCACAGGTACTACCTGTGTCTGCAGCTGAGAGATGACATGTTGTCAGGTCGTCTGCCCTGTTCCTTCGTGACCCACGCCCTGCTGGGTTCCTACGCCGTGCAGGCCGAGCTGGGAGACTATGACACCGACGACCATGGCCCCGACTACGTCAGCGACTTCCGCTTCGCACCCAATCAGACGCGAGAGCTGGAGGAGAGGGTCATGGAGCTCCATCGTAACTACAGGTAGGAGTTATGGTTATGTCCAAGAGTATAATCTGACCACCAGAAAATGATAGGGCCATGACTAGGGTCTAGTAGGTTTTCCTGGCCAGGTCACATGGTCAGAGAAACCTCTAGGCCCAGTTAGGTTTAGTTCAGTTGCATTTTTGTAGTAAATCCATTTTAGTTCCATCTCCATCTCCCATTCATATGGAACCATTGGAGCCTGCTGATGATCCTTTGTGCAGACAGTGTCCAACAACATACCATACATACATATGTTGACAAATGCCACCACATTGCCCTGGCATCTGTCATGGCTGTCTACATGGAGGCCTTGCCAACACTTTCAATACTTCCCAAGTCTCAGGGTCTCCCCCATCCCTTTCCTGGCCCCTGCGCTTGGCTCTTTGCCAAGGAGTTATGGTAGAAAGGTGGCGGGAGAGACATGGGATTAAAAACATCACTCTTACCATTTTGAGTATTCAATTGGTTCTCCCGTTCTCCTGTTTTTGGTTTCAGGGGTATGACTCCAGCTGACGCAGAAATCAACTTCCTGGAAAATGCTAAGAAGCTATCCATGTATGGGGTGGACCTTCATCATGCCAAGGTATGCTGTTACATATGACATTTTGTGAGTAAGTTTCTATGTGACTGTGCAGGATTATTTATTTTACCAACATGTTACTTTATTTATTACTTGAATGTTTCCTCTCCTTCCCTCTCTTCTTCCTCTCCTTTCATCTTCCTCTCCTCTGCCATGCTGGTCTTTGACGGCTCCAGGATTCAGAAGGGATTGACATCATGCTGGGCGTGTGTGCCAACGGGCTCCTGATCTACCGCGACCGCCTGAGGATCAACCGCTTCGCCTGGCCAAAGATCCTTAAGATTTCCTACAAGAGGAGCAACTTCTACATCAAGATCCGGCCTGGAGAGGTAAGCTGAACCAAGTTAGTGGCTTCTCTGTACATTCTTAGAAAAAAAGCTTTGGCTGTCCCCATAGAGAACCCTTTTAGGTTCCAGTTAGAAAGGGTTCTACATGGAACATAAAACGGTTCTACTTGGAACTAAAAGGGTTCTACCTGGAACCAACAAGGGTTCTTCAAAGGGTTCTCCTCTGGGTGTAGATCAAGTCTTAGCCCCTTTCAAAATGAACATGAAACATTAACATTTATGCAGTTTGCAGCCCATCATTTCTGTGATAACTGGAAATACGTCCAGCTAAAGATTGTGAGGAAACGGATGTGTGGTCAGTTCGACTGACCAGAGAACTGGAAAATATTTAGTTCCCCCTAAATTTGCTGCTCCACAGGCTTAACATCTATAGCCTGCCTTTCTCGCCCAGTCTCTATTCAGTTCTTACTGCACTGCAGCCTCAACCTCTGCAGCCTACTGAGCTCAGCCCCAGCTCAGAAGCTCAGCCCAGTGTGACAGGCTGTCTGGCCAGGGTTGCTAAAGTGACAGAGGCCCACAGTGAGCCTGTGGAAGAGCAGGATAAAGAGAGCCTTTAACACTGCCAGTGCAGCTGCAGCAGCACCCAGGATAGAGGGATGAAAAGTATAAATATAGTCATGAAAATTGAAATGCTACCCTCATGTTTGTCTCCACTGTTTGAAAATGGTTGTTTCTTAGCTCGGCTCAGCGCAGGAATCTGTCTGGTGGTTACAGGGCTGGAATTTCAGGGAGAACAGATTGCTAGTGTCCATACTTGGGAGTGTCAACCTTGCTTGTCAGCCGTTTGGCTTTGGAACAGGTGTCTGTGGGTTTACAGAAGTGAACAGTTTCACACTGTCTGTTTGCTTAGAGCTTGTTTCATCTCCTGAGTGACAAGCAGGCCGATTCAGCAAATCTATCTGAAAAGCATAGAACTTCAAATTGTGACAGTTTGGAATAGGAAATAAAGTGATGATGCATTACAAAGTCGTTTTTTAAGAATGTATCATGTCATACTAAATTGCAGTCTCTTCCTCATACACACATACGGAATGGAACGTTGATGCATTCATGCAGTAAATGTAACCCCAAGAAACACCTGCTCCTCTCTCTTTTCCCTCCTTCCCTTCCTTTCGGACTTCCCCTCTCCCTCTCCCTCTATCTCTCTCTCGCGAACCAGTACGAGCAGTTTGAGAGTACTATTGGCTTCAAGCTTCCCAACCACCGGGCGGCTAAGAGGCTATGGAAGGTCTGCATCGAGCACCACACCTTCTTCAGGTAAGAGCAACTTCAGGTATCAAATCCCCTCACTTGTAGCCCTCTTGTACCTCTGTTACGTTACCCCATGCAAGCCATTTCTCCTTAAGTCCTCTTGATCTTTAGGCAGCCAAATATAACCAAACACCACTCGCTTGAATCGTGTTCCCATCTCTCTATAGCTTTTTCCCCAGCCGCTTCCAGCACCTGCTATCCCACTGCCGGGGAAGCTCAGGAGTGATTAGAGCACAGCTTTGATCAGGGCTCTCTCTCCCTGTAGGCATCATCCACAGCAGCTTTTTTGTTCCACAGCAGCCAGCACTACACTGAGGCTCGAGGTGTTTCCTTCTCTGTTTTGTGTCTTCGTCTTCATATTACGACTTGTGTCTCTGGTGTTTCTCTGCCTGTGCTGTCTCAGGTTTTGAGAAATTCACTGTAAGGGGAATAAGAAACTATGGAGCCTAGTGGTTAGAGCGTTGGGCCAGTAAACAAAAGGTTGCTGGCTCAAATCCCCGAGCTGACAAGGTAATAATCTGTTGTTCTGTCCCTGAACAAGGCAGGTAAACGACTGTTCCCCGGTAGGACGTCATTGTAAATAAGAATTTGTTCTTAACTGACTTGCCTAGTTAAATAACAAATGAAGTATAGAGCAAGGGTTCCCAAACACTAGGGGCCCCCCTTCCAGCATTTGGGAACATCCTGCGCACGCTCATGCGCCACGTCTTTTTCTATGGGCACAAGCACTGTTCATGATGCATACTGTTCACAGCCGCTTGTTGGTGGAGAGAATTTTGCAGGTTTAAATTCTTCTTCTTTCCTGCAATACTACACATTTTGTCATGGGTTGCATGGAAAAGTTTGCCGTTTTAAAGCAAATTTTCTTGCAATCCTATACATTTTGCCATGTCTGATATGTAATATTTGAGGGACTGAAAGTCTGAAAATCTATGTGCAAAAAAAACTTGCTGACATGGGTTAGTTGATCTGGACATTTCTGACAAGTTATAAATAGCTGTGACTGATATGACAAGAGGAACTGATGATGCACTACCCAATTTTGAAATTGCTCCTTGTGCATTCTACGATTACAACTTTGAAGAGTACGTTTAAAACTGGACCGAGTTTAGGAACCACTGTATAGAGCAATGTTTTCAAACAGGTCCTGTTGCTCTAACACAAGTCCAATGTTTTCAGCATTTTACAAAGCCGTTTACTCCATCCAGTAATTACTCTCATACTTAAATCTGGTATTTCTCTTAATTGTATTGCTGTAAAGCAAGGGTGGTGAATTTCTCTTTCACCAGTATTTTTAAGTTAACCCTTGTTGTTTTTATACCGTTGCAACCAAAATGCCACGCAATCTGACAATGAAGATGTTCCTGAATCTTGATTCTCCAGGTTGATGTCTCCAGAATTAGGGATGATGAATTCCTCTCTGTCTGTGGACTATAACACCTCCAGGTTAGTGTCTCCAGAGCCTCCTCCTAAGGGCTTCCTGGTGATGGGCTCGAAGTTCCGCTACAGTGGGCGAACACAGGCCCAGACCCGGCAGGCCAGTGCCCTTATAGACCGGCCCGCGCCACACTTTGAACGATCCACCAGCAAGAGGTACCTGCTGTCCCGCAGTCTGGATGGAGGTAGGTACCATGGTTGTGTTCCTCACAGGCTACTCACACAAGTGACAATTATGCAAAGTGAATTATATTATGAAATATCAGTGGCTATGGGATATTTTTTAGATGCTGCTATGTGTGTATATCTAGTGCTGGATTGTTCCCCTGTAAAAAAAAAAAACAGTCCCACTGTGCCTTTGTCTAACCAGCAGAGTTCTCCCGGCCAGTGTCGGCCATGTGTGAGAACCAGGATGGTCTGTCCCGGCGCTGCGTCAGTGAACACCCCCACCTCCACAGCCCCTCTGGGGACGAACAGGAGACTGAACTGGAACCACCCAGTCTGGAGCAGGAGCAAGAGGACCATGAGGAGGATCAGGATGAGGACCGGGATCCTGAGGAAGACCAGGATCAAGAGGAGGCGGGTGTCACCACCCCCAGCAAGAAGAAGGAGATCAAGGTACTGTTAGGCGGATGGGAGGAAGGGTTGATAGGGTAGATGATTTATGATACCATGGTTGTCATATCTGGTTCAGAGGGTAAATGGCCCAACCTCGCATGTTTGACAGATCTATATGTTTTAGCCAACTCCTCTAACATTCCTTAGGCTACATGACATAGGAGTTGTATAAAGCACAAGCAGATCTGTTGACCCAGGCTCAGCCTACTTGTCCTCACTTGCAATGCAGGATAGTTCTCCTGTAACAGGGTGATCTAATTAAGATCCTGCATCTGTATGGAAGCTTAGAGAGTCACACTGCTTGTGTGGAGATCATGTTTTTGTCAGAGTGGATCTGTATGTCTCAGTGCAGATGGTAGTGATTGCAAGGGTGCAGGAGTGTACCGCTGGAACTTTTCGGGTCGCTGTGACGTTCCCTGCTGGGGTTTAAAAAGCCAAAGATTTGTCAGAACTAACTCTGCTCCCTCTCTGCCACTCAGTGGCTTATAGGCTAACCGTTATGGCTCACTATCCCCACTAACTGTTGTATCGAACCTTCACGTCTCTCTCATAATGTCAAGCCAACTTAACCTCTCCTGCTGCTGTTCTTTCTTGCTCTCTCTTGCTGTCATTCACTAACTTGCTCTCTCTCCCTGTCATTCACTAACTTGCTCTCTCTCTTTAACCCTCGCTGGCAAAAGGAGGATGCAGGGTCCCCACTTGACAATATACAGGAGGTATTTGGTGTCTTGTGCCCTGTCTGTCTCTCTGTTAGTCTGTCTGTCGGTCAGTGAGATTGTTCTTTGCCAACCTATCATGTTGTTTAGTAATCCCACATATTCCTGTTAAACTAGCAGTGATTGACCGACAGTGAGTAATCTTCTGCACCATGTTATATTTGTTTGCACCCAAAGTATTACATTGAAGCTGCAAAGCCTTCCTTTTATGCTGGTAATGCAATATTTTATTTCCTTCTAGAATGAACTACGGTTTTGGTACAGCTGTGTTTTTAGTTGTTAAATAGTGCTTCGGGGGTAGATTTTTTGTATATTTTTTTTTTGCATGAGGTGGTACTCAAATCAAATAGACAAAGTTCCCCAATGATCATTCAACTATCAGAGCAAGAGCCTAACTGCAAGGATTTTACAGGCAATTCAATGTGAACATCTTAAGTCAGCCTGCATGGTTGTGTGTTTGTGTCTACTGCTGCTGCTGTCTTGTGTCCTGTCCGGGTTGCTCAGTCTCCCTGTCTGTCTGCCTGCCTGACCTCCTTGACTCACCATCTCTGCTCTTCCTCTCTGTCTCTGCATCCTCCCCCACTCCCCTTACCCCACTCCACATGCCCCTGTCCCTGTCCCTGCTCCTGCCCCAACTCTGCCCTCTCAGTTGGACCAGGAGACAACCCCTCGACACAAGGAGGTACAGCTCATTGTGCTGATGATCTATCCAGAGTTGGAGTCTGTTCCAGGTCTATTCCTGTCTATTCAATTGGACATTGCATTTCTTCAGCAGTTAAAATCAGTTCGGTAACTGACTGGAATTCAGATGGAATTGATTTCAACCCTGGTTCTGTCCCAGTGCTTCGAGACCCACTCAACTGAACAAGTGGTCTCTACCAAAATCTCATGATACTATTTGCAGAGTATTGAACATCATGGAACACTGCAATGTATGACTAGGACTAGGGGAGAAAGTGCACTGAAGCTCCATTTCCTCTCTAGGTGCCTGTAGCATTAATGTGATGGCCGTATTGTCGCATGGAGATGCAACCAGCCTTCATATGAATTAACAGCATTCACTTAAGTCAGCCTTCAATTGAGAGGCAGATACAGTCAATGAAAATGAATATTAGGCAACAGTAGACTAGCTAGCTAGACACTAAGACGGTTTATTAGGGCATTCAGTTGTTTTAGTGTTGTGCTTGTTTCATCTTAATAAACAATCCAAAAAGTTAGATAATAATTTCCTTTCCGTGGGTTTTAATAGCACCCCAAATGCCATGTTCATTAATAGACAGACTACTGAACAGAATAGCAATGCGATAACAGCCCACAAACAATGCACCTGATGCATGTGCTGAATCACTAAGTATTAAGACTCGTTAGTTTAAGTCATTGTGTCTTTTCTTGTGTGCTGCCTGCGATATTAATGTCACTTTGATGTATTATTTCAGATCACGTTCCGCTCGTCATATCAAGTCATAATGCAATTGATTTGAGTGTCAGTGTGATTACTACAGTAGTAATTGATGTAGATGTCAAACTAATGTATATTTCTCTCTCCTTCTCTCCCAATCCTCTCTAATTATCATTATCTATCCCCTTTTATTTAACACAGTTTTTGGATAAGTCGGAGGATGTCTTATTGAAGCACCAGGCCAGTATCAATGAGCTGAAGAAAGCTCTGAGGGGGCCCAACAGCAAGCTGACGAACCGTGAGAAGCGTCTGTCAGGAACGTCCCCAGGCGGCACGCCCGAGAGGAAGGCTGTGAGTGTGGGATAAGGGTGGTGAGGACCAGCGGTCCACTGGAGCACGGGTGGAAGTTGAGAGATCCACAACCTTTAACCTATGTATCAATTCTCGACTGTATTCCATGAATATATCACTGATAATGCCTTAAAGCTGCAATATGTAACTTTTTGGGCGACCCCGACCAAATTCACATAGAAACGTTAGTTCTAGATCTGTCATTCTTAGTGCAAGCAAGTACTTTCGGTTTTGTACACCGGTTTTAAACAGCTGAACATACAATATTTTTGGTTATGGAAAATATATTTCACAGTGGTTTAGATTGTACAATGGTTCTCTACACTATACTTGCTTGTTTTGTCACGTAAACTGAAATTAAGTGAACTATTATAATTTTAGCAACCAGGAAATGGTGGAGCGAATTCTGCGTTGTGCACCTTTTTAATACTTCTGTTTAAACGGCCCTTAACGTTTGACGAAGAGGCTGTGTATGACCGACAGTGTTGATATTCCAGTCTTGCAGTTAGTTTTGTAGCACCTCTTACAGTTGACTCTCCTAGAACCCAGTATGCTTGGAGGTCAACACAGGAGAACGTTTTTCTCTATTATTCATAAGGAAACAGATAGTACTGTGGTTTTGTGTTTGTGTGCTTTTGGAATAATCTACAGTCTGATGTGAAACCAATAACTGTCTTTTTGACCATGACTGTTGGGGATGGGGGCGCTGTTTAGACTATTTATGCTAATGTGGCTAATTTTTTAAACGGCTTCCCACAAAATCCTTGATCGTACAATATGCATATTATTATTATTATTGGATAGAAAACAGTCTATAGTTTCTATAGGAGTTGAAATTTTGTCTCTAAGTGGAACAGAGCCCATTCTACAGCAATTTCCCTGACATGGAGTCAGATTTGAGAAACGTTGGCCACTTTTCTGAAGTCATTTAAACGGGCACTGTCGTTGCTATGACTATACGGACACTTCTTACGTCTTCCCCTGGATGCCTTTACGTGATGACGATTCCAACGGGCTCGATTGCTCGTTCACAGGCCCTACAAATGAAAAAAACCTTTAGCTAGCAAGTCTTTTCTTGCTGCGTAACGCGCGTGGAAGACACCGACCCTCTCCTGTTCCAAGCGTTAGTTTAGCCTGTTATATTTCTCCGGTCATCTTTTCACTCGTTATAGGAGTTACAAACATCACAAAGTAGTTAATTTAAAGCGTTTTATAGCAATTTATATCCGTTTAGTGCGATTTTGGGACATTTATTTTTGCAACGATGTGAAAAGTTGGTCACGCTTTTCAGTTCATCCCGAACGTAGTTGACATTTCCACATGGCAAGAGGACAGCTTTCCACCAAAAGACGATTTCTCCCAAGAAAGGATCCTTTGCCCAAGATACTGATGGAAGAACAGCTCAAGGTAGGACATTTTTATTATGATAAATCGTGTTTCTGTCGAAACATTTTAGTGGCTTAGGACGCCATGTTTTTTGACGTAGCTTCGCTTGGCGCAAACTGTATTGAAAAGTAAGGATAAATTAAAAAATGTAATAACGCAATTGTATTAAGAATTAAATTGTCTATCAATCCCTGTCCACCCTATATTTTTTAGTCACGTTTATGAGTATTTATGTATAAGAGTAGATCACTGTCTAAGTGGCGCAAGGACGTTTTCTTTACCAGCTTGTCTACATTTCACATTGTCTAACCATGATTTTGGTGGCTAAATATAAACATTTTCGATCAAACTGTATATGCATGTTGTAATGTGATGTTACAGGAGTGTCATCGGAAGAATTCTGAGAAGGTTAGTGAAAAAATTAATATCTTTTGGCGATGTTGACTTTTATCGCTCACTTTGGCTAGAATCAATGCTGGGCTGCTAATTGCTATGTGCTAAGCTAATATAACGATTTATTGTGTTTTCGCTGTAAGACACTTAGAAAATCTGAAATATTGTCTGTATTCACAGGATCTGTGTCTTTCGATTCGTGTATGCTGTGTATTTTTACGAAATGTTTGATGATTAGTAGTTAGGTAAACACGTTGCTCATTGTAATTATTCTAGTCCATTTGTGATGGTGGGTGCAATTGTAAACTATGCCATCTACCTGAAATATGCACTTTTTTCTAACAAAACCTATCCCATACCATAAATATGTTATCAGACTGTCATCTAATGAGTTTTTTTGTTGGTTAGAGGCTATAAATATCTTAGTTTAGCCGAATTGGTGATGGCTACTGGTGTTGGTGGACAAATAAAAGATGGTGGAATATGCTAATGTGTTTTTAGGTAATAGATGTACATCTTTACATATTGTGTCTTCCCTGTAAAACATTTTAAAAATCGGAAATGTTGACTGGATTCATAAGATCTGTGTCTTTCATTAGCTGTATTGGACTTTAATGTGTGAAAGTTAAATATTTTAAAAAAATATTTTTTTTGAATTTCGCGGCACTGGTTTTTCAGTGGGGGGGGGGGGGGAGTGCCGCTAGCGGCACGCTGATCCTAGACAGGTTTTAAGGACAATAATAATTCTTCAAGGTGTTGTATGTGGTTATTTATTGTAGATACAGTTGAAGTCGGAAGTTTACATAAACCTCAGCCATATACATTTAAACTCAGTTTTTCACAATTCCTGACATTTAATCCTAGTAAAAATTATAGTTTTAGGTCAGTTGGGATCACCACTTTATTTTAAGAATGTGAATTGCCAGAATAATAGTAGAGAGAATTATTTATTTCAGCTTTTATTTCTTTCATCACATTCCCAGTAGGTCAGAAGTTTACATACACTCAATTAGTATTTGGTAGCATTGCCTTTAAATTGTTTAACTTGGGTCAAATGTTTCGGGTAGCCTTCCACGAGCTTCCCACAATAAATTGGGTGAATTTTGTGCCATTCCTCCTGACAGTGTAACTGAGTCAGGTTAGTAGGCCTCCATGCTCGAACATGCATTTTCAGTTCTGCCCACACATTTTCTATAGGATTGAGGTCAGGGCTTTGTGATGGCCACTCCAATACCTTGACTTTGTGTCCTTAAGCCATTTGGCCACAACTTTGGAAGTATGCTTGGTGTCATTGTCCATTTGGAAGACCCATTTGCGACCAAACTTTAATTTCCTGACTGATGTCTTGATATGTTGCTTCAATATATCCACATAATTTTCCTGCCTCATGATGCCATCTATTTTGTGAAGTGCACCAGTCCCTCCTGCAGCAAAGCACCCCCACAACATGATACTGCCACCCCCGTGCTTCACTGTTGGGATGGTGTTCTTCGGCTTGCAAGCGTCCCCCTTTTTCCAACCAAACATAACGATGGTCATTATGGCCAAACAGTTCTATTTTTGTTTCATCAGACCAGAGGACATTTCTCCAAAAAGTACGATCTTTGTCCCCATGTGCAGTTGCAAACCATAGTCTGTCTTTTTTATGGCGGTTTTGGAGCAGTGGCTTCTTCCTTGTTGAGTTGCCTTTCAGGTTATGTCAATATAGGACTTGTTTTACTGTGGATATAGATACTTTTGTACCTGTTTCCTCCAGCATCTTCACAAGGTCCCTTGCTGTTGTTCTGGGATTGATTTTCACTTTTCGCACCAAAGTACGTTCATCTCTAGGAGAAAGAACGTGTCTCCTTCCTGAACGGTTTATTGGCTGTGTGGTCCCATGTTTATACTTGCGTACTATTGTTTGTACAGATGAACGTGGTAACTTCAGGCATTTGGAAATTGCTCCCAAGGTTGAATCAGACTTGTGTTCTACAATTTTTTTTCTGAGGTCTTGGCTGATTTCTTTAGATTTTCCCATGATGTCAAGCAAAGAGGCACTGAGTTTGAAGGAAGACCTTGAAATACATCCACAGGTACACCTCCAATTGACTCAAATGATGTCAATTAGCCTATCAGAAGCTTCTAAAGCCATGACATAATTTTCTGGAATTTTCCAAGCTGTTTAAAGGCACAGTCAACTTAGTGTATGTAAACTTCTGACCCACTGGAATTGTGATGCAGTGAATGATAAGTGAAATAATCTGTCTGTAAAGAATTGATGGAAAAAGTACTTGTGTCATGCACAAAATAGATGTCCTAACTGACTTGCCAAAACTATAGTTTGTTAACAATACATTTGTGGGGTGGTTGAAAAATTAGTTTTAAAGACTCCAACCTAAGTGTATGTGAACTTCCGACTTAAACTGTAGATATTGCTGCAGACTCAGACCCAGTCCATTGGATAGTGTGATGGTACTGCTAAAATATACGGAACAAAAATATAAACGCAACATGCAACAATTTGATTTATTTATACTGAGTTACAGTTCATATAAGGAAATCAGTCAATTGAAATAAATTCATTTGGCCCTAAGGTTGACTGGGCCTGGCTCCCCAATCGGTGAATCAGAATTTGTTTTTCCCCACAAAAGAAGCCGGATGTGGAGGTCCTGGGCTGGCGTGGTTACACTTAGTCCGTGGTTGTCAGGCCGGTTACTGCCAAATTCTCTCAAACAACGTTATAGTAGAGAAATGAACATTCAATTCTCTGGCAACAGCTCTGGTGGACATTCCTGCAGTCAGCATGTCAATTGCACGCTCCCTCAAAACTTGCGGAATCTGTGGCATGGTGTTGTGTGTCAAAACTGCATATTTTAGAGTGGTGTTTTATTGTCCCCAGCACAAGGTGCACATGTGTAATGATCATGGTGGTAATCATTTTCTTGATATGCCACACCTGTCAGGTGGATGGATTATCTTGGCAAAGGAGAAATGCTCACTAACAGGGATGTAAACAGATTTGTGCACAACATTTGAGAGAAATAAGCTTTTTGTCTGTATGGAACATTTCTGGGATCTTTTATTTAAGCTCATGAAACATGGGACCAACACTTTACATGTTGTATTTATATTTTTGTTCAGTCTACATCATAAGAACACATTGAATTTGAAAAAACTGAAATCATGTCCTGCGTTTATCATTAAAGGTGGGTGTTTGTGGTCATATGCACATCCTTAAAAACATAGGTGCTGGGCTAACAAAGAACACTAGTAAAGAACAAGAAGGCCCGCACATTGTTGAAGCTCCCAATTCACCGCTTTATTGACGACGAATCTTCGTTTGTAGCAAAATCCCAGTTTATTTAGAGATGCTAGAAAAGTGATTCTGCAATAACTTGCAGAGAAGATGTGCAAAATCTGGAGATTTACTGAATATGAGGCCCTAGAGGAACAACCATCTCGAACGTCTACCCACCTTGATTGCCTGACAGTTAAAAATCTTCCCTTTGTGTCAGAACGCAAAAGCCCCTGCCGCTTTGATCACTTTCACATTGTGATTGTACTGTTAAGATACAGTAATATGATAGTACTCTCTAGTGTGGCTCTGTCAATGCAGTCTGTTTCCAGATATTTATGTAGTCCACCGACACGTTCATATCTGCTCTTTGAGAACAATCAGATTATAGCCATAGAGATTATCATCAGATATCCTCGAGGGCATGAAAACGCCATCTGTCTTGTACCTACATAGATCTGGGGGAGCGACGCTATTGTCCTGATTGAATATGGCCTAAGAAATCTCGCTATCCTGGAGGAGTCCAACTCGGAGAGATTCAGAGGAAATCATAAAGCCTTTAAAGTAGTTGCAAATGTTATTTTTGCATTGCAAATACCTCCTCGGTTGGTTATGTGGATTTGGGAGCCGCAATGTGCAGGTGGAAGCTAACTAGGCCCATGTCTCGTTGTTTGATTCAAGATTCATCTTGATTGGCTCTTAGATTTCAGCTAGGACTTTGATTCAGGAGAGTCGTACAGTGTTTTTGGAAAATCCCTTGTCTCCCTAGCCCATTGAATCAGTATTTCTTCCCCCTTTCTATCCTTCACTTTCCTTTTCCCCTTTTGCATGAAATTACCAAAAGTTGGACAGTATGCTGTGACAAAGAACCATACAGTTGGGGCTCATCTAATAGCTGTTCTCCTCCCTCTCTCTTCCCCCTCCACACCTCTCCTGGTGGGTAACGCTCGGCCCCCCATAAGGTGGGGGGCAAGGACCCAGTAAACAGCTTCTCTGTAGAGGGCTTCTTCCAGAAGACTTTGGTGACTTCCCCAGAGGTTGCTCTTCACTTCCTCTTCCTCTCTCTTCTAACTTTTACCTCATAACATACTGACTGTACTGTAGTTGGCCATTTATTGGTAATGAAACTGTGGCCTGGTACCGTTTTATATACATACTGCTCACTCAGCTATAGCTGATATCCCTTGAATCCTGTTTTAATCTGACCTGCTGCAGTCATTGTGTCTGAGAAAATCTTTTAAGAAATGCAATAACCAACATATACATTTTGATGTAAAATGTAACATTTCGATGTATGATTGCAGCAATTGAAGCAGAAAGGATTAGCAGATTACAGTATATGAGCATGCACCTACCATCTACATGGAGGATTGTAGAGGATCTATTTGTACAATAAAAACACATTTCTGTACTGTAGCTGTTAACCTATGTTACAGTTCAGTTGGCACCTCTAACTGTGTTTAATCTATATCAACATGTAGGGCTCTGAGGAGTGGGTATTGATTGAGAAACAAGACACTTATCAACAGAACCATGACTGGAAGGCCGAGGAACAGAACAAAGCTTCCACCTCGCCTCCCCCATTAGTCCCTGATTCCTCTTGGGAAAGAAAGAAAGAACTGGAAAAAGAGAGAGAAGTAGCCAAGATGATTCATGTCAAGGCTACAGGGGAGGATGGGCCAGAAATGATAACATATATTGATAACTTTTCTTTGCCCAAAGCCACAAGGGAAGCCCATGATGACTGTTCTGAACCGCGACTGACTAGCAACAGCCGGTTCATGGTGGAATTAGCTGAAACCACTGAATCTTCTGATGATGATACACAGTGGAAAGTACCTCCAGCAAATGACTCTGGTGCAAAGAATGACATAGTCTCAGACCCAGTATCAACCCCAGCACCAGTCCCATTCCGAGACTCTAAGAAGGATCATCAACTCAACAGACACAGAAAAAAGAAGAGACCTAATAGTTTGAACCTGGGAATGTCGACAGAATTCATCTATGAGAAAGAGGGCGACGGCTCGAATGGCGAAGAAGACGATGAGGGATCAGACTGGGAAGATAGTCCTACAGAGAAGACAAAGGCGGGACTAATAGACCACCCTGAAGACAATACAACGAGAGAGGAGCCAGACGACCAGTGTTGGGGGACGAGTGCACTGATGAAAGATGAGGAGAGATCACCAGAGGCAAAATGGACGGAGAAAGTGGTGTCTGCCGCTGTGTGTGACGATAACAAGAAGGACCACATTACATCAATAGGAGAAGACAAGGAGACTCCGGGAAGTGCTGTGGATGGTCCGGCAGGGTTTGATGAAAACGACCAGGCTAAAAGCTTCATCACCGATGAAGTCCAGCCAGCAGATGAAGTGCTGGGCTCTGTCAACGGTCCTGATAAGAAAGATTTGGATAGTTTAGCAGAACTGGTTAAAGAGTTTAATCGTAGAGAGAGGAGCATGACTGACAATAAAGAACACATAGCAGAGGTCAAACTGAGGGTGGACAAGACCCATGAGAGAAAAGCCAGTAACTCTGGGGGGGAGGACATGGAAGGTCTCATGTCAGAGGTCAGGGGTCAGAGAAGGTCTTTTCAAAGACTATCAGGCAGCAGTCAGTCAGAAATAACTAGGATCGTTCCTCTCAAACCCGAAAGGTCAAAGAGCTTAGCATGCAAAGATGAGCAGGACAAAGGGAGTCAGGAGACTGATTCTGAGCTGATTGGAGTTTTTAGAAGAGAGTACAGATGGTCAGGGGGTTCCTCAGAGGGACCCTCAGACATCAACCGGAACGACGCACCCACCTTTCATCCAACATTCACCCTGCCTACCCTGCCTACATCATTCATAACAACCAACACTAGTCCAGCAAGACGGACTGACTCCCCGACCACGTCACACAGTGAAGCTACACAGATACAGGGCAGCTTCTGGGGTCTGGAAGGCTTGACAAGAGTCGAGGGTAAAACTGAAGAGCTGGTCCAGGAACAGAGCAGCACTGCCTGTGACGATCCCTTTCAGGTGGCTAGAGAAGCCATAGAGACTCATCACCTTCTCAGCTTTAAGGCCTCAGTTCCAGCTCAAGCTTCAGCGATTCCCAGAACAGCTCCTCCTGCCCCTCCAGTGAAAACACGGAAAGCCAGAGAGTCTGGACTCATACTCCGGAACATCAACCGCAATGCTAGCAGGGAGCCTGGCCTGGATGCTGCCAAGAAGAGACACTCGGTAACTTGGCTTTTCAGTCATTTGGAAGCAAAAAGCATCGCATGACTTCAGACTGACCCGCACACTCCCATTTTCTTATTTTCTTGTTTTCAGTGCCTGTATATGAAGAAGGGGGTGGAGTGTAACTTATGAGACACTTGTTTTGGCTGCGTCTCATTGGCTGATGCCGCCATCAATGCATTTTGTCTGCTATGAGTTTGGAGCCTCCCCGTTTAGCCCCCCTACTCCTCCCTGCCTCCCTTCACCCTTATGCTTCACAGCAAACCTGAAACACAACTGCTTGCAAATCTGTAAAACTCACAACAGGGCTATGGTAGAGATTGTCAAAAAGACGAACACAACTTTTCATGCTTTTGCTCTTGGCTTCTATTCCCCCTTCTATTCACATTTGAACCTTGATGTTCCTTCCAACTAACCCTCTAAGCAAGTCTCTTTCGCAGAGGGTTGCAAGGAAACAAAGCCTCTTGCATATTGCCATGGCGCTGAGTTTTTTTGCACTTCTCCTTCATGCTGTTTCCAAGCTGAAATGTGGAGGAAGGCATGGACTTCAGACATGGTTTCATACATGTTTTACAGCTCAATTGACTGTGACAGGAACTGTATGAGAAAATGAGAGAAACATGTCATTATCACCCATAAAGGCACTCTGTTACATATACTGTACAGTATGCTCATCAGTCAAATGTCGGCCATTCATCTCCTGACCTCAAAGAAACTTTTCAAAGAAAAAGTAGTTTGCATAATGTAATGTAAATAGTTTGTTATTTGACATGTTTTTTTTTCTTCTTCAAAATATCAACTTCATTAGCATGAAAATGAATAACGATACCTTATTGGTAAATTATTATTTATAAACCAGATCAAATGCTTTACAAGGATCATACATTGGATGCTATATGCATTCTTGTAAAGCAAAGGACCCACCCAGACTGTGAAAAAAGAGGCAGGCAACAAGCCCTCAAGCAGCAATCCCCAGACTGCTGTACTGTAACTACACAGACAGACTAGCTTTCAGAAAGAGAGTCACCACTTTCATTTCACAGTTGGTGTCATTAGGTGCTTGCATGTATCTGGCAGTGGAATTATAATAATTAGAAATTAGGACTGGGATCAAACAGTTTAAATCATTCCCTGCGTTTAATCTGAGTCTAGGCCCAGGACACATTGGCACGATCAGGCATGGAACGAGGTGTGAGATCACTTTGTAAGCTGCCTCACCCAAAAACTGACAAACAGCATGTGAGAGCACCAGCCATTCTGTATACTGGGTGTGAAAAAATTGAATTGGCTTACAAGCATGTTATAAAATCAGAACAAGCCTGCTTATTTTGACTTCCAAAACTGCCTTTGATGTCATTGAAACCAAACACTATTCTTTGGCCATTTAAGCCCCTTAAAATTCAGTCTGCGTGGTTTGTGGCATTCTATGATTCTGTCCTTGGCCAATGATTGACTGTTGCCATGCTGCTACGGCTGTTCTACACTATCAAGTCTTACAACCTGTCCATAGAACATTCTGTATGACACTCTAGTTTATACTAATCCCAAGTATGACAACTGGCTTTCCATGGTGGGTTCATTTCTCTTGTCCAAGCTGGTAGTAAGCTTACTTGTTTTTTGTACTCACAAATAGGTGGAAGGGGGAACTGCCCTTCTATGTTAGAAATGTGCTGTTTTGTTGTTCTAACGGCCTGTTAGCAGAGACCCAGTCTCTCTACTGATGTCTAGTAGTCTGTCTCTCCAGCTTGTACTAACCTCTGGCTGCTCTCCTTCTTCCCCTGCTTTCCCTCCGCAGGAGCCTCTCTCCACTCTTGCCATTTATGAAGATACAGTAGAAGATGCCAAGGTCACTTTACATTTTTGAATTCAACCACATGCCTCACCATTTTCCCATTTCTCCCCTGTGGTAAATTAGCCCCTCACTCCCCATTGTCTCCCTCACCGTCACACATGGGTAACTCTGTCATATGAGCAGCATACATAGAGGCTGAACCCTGACTATGCCACAGGCGTTTACCCTCCATTACGTTAAAAGTAATTTCCTCTGTGTAAGACTTCCCCATTTATCTCCTCTCGTCTCCATATACGATGTGGCAAATTGCATGCCTGGAGAAGATTTTATGATCGATTTTTATGATAATATATACATGTATAATAGGGATCAGGGCCTCGGAAAGATACTACATGAATACTTATGCACACCTCCAGGCCAGGACATATTCCCTTCTAGAGGATCATTCATCCACTGTCATCATCATCATCATCATCATCATCATCATCATCATCATCATCATCATCATCATCATCATCATCATCATCATCCCCTCTCTCATGGTCACTGCCTGCCCTGAGCTGCGGCCAGACTGGCCGTGTGTTGTGATTTTGTTGTGGTGGCCATCTTTCTGTAACCCCCTCTCTCACCCAGAGGGAACACTGGGAGAGAAGGCCTCGGCCGGGCTCCACCTCAGAGGAAGACCACGAGCGTGACACGACGGTCTTCATGAAAGAGACCCAGTTGGGCATTGAGAGGAAGTGCTCCAGCATGACGGTCAGCTCCACATCCAGCCTGGAGGCCGAGGCGGACTTCACCGTCATCATGGACCTCCACACGGGCGTGGAGGATTTCTCCAAGGGCCTGTCTGAGCTGGGGGAGAGGGAGTGGTTGCCCGAGGTGGGCCGGGACGACTTTGAGGAGACCTCCAGGTTCTATTCGGCCCGTCTCATGGGCTCCCATGACATGTCAGCTGTAGAAGAGATGCCCTTTGTGCACCGTGAGGAACGTGTACGCCATGAGGTAGACACAATGTACCCCGTCCCTGATCCTTGCCACTCCCCGTCTCCTCTCTCCTGCTTCTGAGAGCGAATCCTGCCCTTAAATGGATACTTCATTATTTTTTCAATTAAGCCCTTTATCTACTTCCCCAGAGTCAGACGGACTCGTGGATGCCATTGTTATGTCTCTGCATGCAGTTTGAAGGAAGTTGCTAAATAGCGTTAGTGTAATTGCTAACTAGGGTTTGTGAAATGACTGGAAGACCATGGTAACTGCTAGCATGCTCGTACATAGCATCGACTTCCAGTCATTGCGCTTACCCTAGTTAGCGTTGGCTCGCGAAACTACCTCTAGCTTCCTTCATACTAGATGCAGAGACGTACAAATGGTATCCATGAGTTCATCTGACTCTGGGGAAGTAGATAACTTCATTCCTTTCATGACCAGTCACCTTTTCTGTTGGCGCATTTTCAGTTGCCATTTCTTTTTTTTGTTGATGTTTTAATTTTATGTTTACATGTTATACAATTATTTGTCATATTTTTGCTTAATCTTTTGATTTTGTTTATTTATTTCCCTATGGTTTGTCCATTTGCTGTTTTCGTTGTTTCAGATTATTGTGAAATGTGTATTTTTTCTTGTATTTTCCCTTCCATTGTCAGTCATGCTTGCGTTACTAAATGTTTGGTCTAAAATGAAGTGATGTACAATCACCAATTGATACTGTAGTGTATGACCATACTTGTATTGCTTCATTGTCTGTTTGAACAGTATTGTAATTTTTGAATAAGAAATGTATTGTATTTGAACTAAGGATAAGCACGGTCAGTAACATGTCAAGGCCACAGCACGTACATTACAGAATATACAGTATTCAGACATCACGTAAGTAAGATTCAAATTTGATGGATTTTCATGAGTCTTTCAAGTGATTCAGCAACCCACAATTATTTACAACATACTGTATACACATAGAAAACGACATACAGTATTTTAATTTGTTTGTTTGTTTGATTCCATATGTGTTATTTCATAGTTTTGATGTCTTCACTATTATTTTACAATGTAGAAAATGGTAAAAATAAAGAAAAACCCTTGAATGAGTAGGTGTGTCCACACTTTTGACTGGTACTGTACATCGGGCCTCAATTTTAGGACATTTGTTAAAGATTTGTTTACCGTCAGGTAATATTGACGACGTTGGAGAAGAATAGACTGTCTATGGTCTATGAAATCTTAGTGTACCTGTCTGTTTCCTCCTGCTGCAGCCCCCAGTAGCCAGGAAAGACCCCAGTGCTGTTAGCACTGCCCAGATGCTGAGGAAGGCCGACACTAAGATGGAGACACACACCAATGGGTCAGAGGTCACCAGCACCAACATCATGGACATGTCCGAGCAGGTACACTAGATCAGTCTATGCATATGGACTCACTCCTGTCCCTCTGTGTTTTGATGTTTGATGATTTAGCCTGGTACAGTAGTCAAATCTGTTGGTGCTATAGCCAAGTCCTTTGCCAACAAACATGACAGATGAGTGCTATCAGTTTAGTGTTGTAATATTGATCATATATGCCTCACATGCGATCCGGGATTATACAATTAGCCTATTTAAAAAGTTCTGACTCCATAAAGATATCTTTGCAATATGCAACAGTAATAGGCAATCAAGAAAGGTCTGAGAATGGAATTCTTAAATACAAGTGCATTTAATTAACATTGTAAAATGACTGAAATCACATACAAGGCATAAACTTAAGTTACAAAGCATTGACAAGCATTACACGGCATTATTCTCAGATTGATCAGAAAGGGAGAGAAGTCATAGCCTGAAAGGGCATGCCCCAAGAGTCCATGGGGTGGAGAGAGAAAGAAAGAACGAGAGAGAGCATGAATCTCACCAGCGCAGGTCAGGAACAAAAGAGAAAGAGACAATGAATCTGAGACCCCTTTATAAGGTCTCAGTTTGGATTCAACATTTGAGTTGTTGAACAATAGCATTACAAAGTGATATCAGACTTAAAGGATGTTATCACAACAGAACCTCTGCTACCCAGAGGTGTGACAAGGGGGTTGGTGAGATAATGCAGCATTCCTAAGACAACACAAAGGAAATTCTTGCATCCAGTTGATAAGAGTCACTTTGGTACCAGTGCAGATTAGTGTTACCAGTGCTAGTGCATACTAATGATCAAATGACAAATGTAGCAGAGTGGCCCTACAGTTTGACCAGAAGGCATCTGAAATGATCCTCAGCAGGAAATGGAAACACTGGGTGAATAAGACCATTTATAGGTTAGTTTTTACCCCATCAATATAGTTTGATATTTTCGTAAACAGAGGGAAATGTAATTAGTAATTTAAAGAGGAAGCATATAATCCTAATATAGATGAGAATTTTTCTCTCCGTAGCTCTGCTGTACTGCAGCTCTTGATTCGATTGAGTGACATATTCTCACGACCACAATGACTTAAAGGTCCAATGAAGCCATTTAAAAAAAATCTCAATATCAAATCATTTCTGGATAATTGTTGTAAACAAAAATAGCTTCTTAGCAAAGGGCAATTTCTCAAGCAAGGATTTTGCTAGGACTGTCTGGGAGTGGTCTGAGTGGTCTGAGTGGTCTGAGTAGGAAGAGAAAAACTGAAAATTAGCTGTTATTTACAAAGAGGTTTGGAACTCTCTTTCTTATTGCTCAATTAACACATTTACCGCATGGTGATGTCACCATGGAAGGCCAAAATCAAATCATGTTTTTTAATGCATTGGGACTTTAATAACATTGTTATAGAGGGATTAAAGTAATGACAGGACATTAAAGAGGATTATGAAAGCATGCGGGAGTTCCATTCATCTCTAAAGGCAGAGCATGGAGCTGTGCTGGTCCCACAGGTGCCTGATTAAAATGTAATTGGTGCCTCTGGTGTGTCATTCATATAATGATGAGGATGAGCTGTGTTGGAGCGGGTATCTTTGAAGTAAAAACTCAATTCAGTGTGTGTTGAGCATAGAAATTGATTGACTTGAATACACTGAGTGTACAAAACATTAGGACGACCTGCTCTTTCCATGACATATACTGAACAGGTGAAAGATATGATCCCTTATTGATGTCACTTGTTAAATCCACTTCAGTCCGGGGAGATGAATGGGAGGAGAGAGGTTAAAAAGGGAAGTTTAAGGCTTGAGACAATTGAGACATGGATTGTATGTCTGTGTCATTCAGAGTGGGCAAGACAAAATATTTAAGTGCCTTTGAACGGGGTATGGTAGTAGGTTCCAGGTGCACCGGCTTGTGTCAAGAACTGCAACACTTCATCGCGCAACACAATATTAGGAAGGTGTTCTTAATGTTTTGTAAGCTATGTGTAGGTACATGGTCTTCTAGATGACAAATAGCCATGTCTAGTGTGTTGAGCCTCTTTGGCAGATGTGCTCTTGATTTGGAGTAAGCAAAAATAGTGTAGCGTTTGTGTGTGTGTCTGCAGCAAATGGAGGCTGACATCAACTGTAACGAGACAAAGGTCTCCAGCAGCACTGATGTAGCTAAGCCACCAGATGGCGACCTGGTATGTATCAGACACTCTATTGACAGTAGCGGAAAGGCTTGAAGACTATGCTGTGCAAGCTCTGGCTGCAGTCTGATTCACTACCCTTCTCCCTGAACTGCACACTAATTCAATCCCCCTGGTGGATTTGAAAGGAACTGGACTGGTGTAAACATGGTGCTCATGGGGGATAAGGGTATAGAGAATCACTCAAATCTGCCATGACAGGTTTTGCATGTGCAAATAATGGGCTGCACATTTAGAGAATATATTTTGCCAGATTCTGGCCAGATTGTTTCGTTTTCTGCCTTAATATGATATTGCCTCACAATTTTTGCATGTGCATCCTTTTAAAATAGGCTTGTTATAAAGACTTCTCCCCCTTCTAAACTGTGCTGAGTCACATGTTTACAATATGTCATACTGCTACCACATAATTGTCTTTGGTTATCTATGGCACTTAATATTTAAATAAACTCCAGTTTGTATCACAGTGCCAACAAACATGCAGTAATGATAATGACGGCAGGATCTTTTGGATTGAGCTTCACCAGTTGGTACATTACCATGTTGATACCATACTTCTGTATCAAATGGTTATGCTACGCTCCTGCTTGGTTGCCTATTGGCTTATAACTTGCTTTATAAATTAATCCTAATACCTTGCTTCTGATTCACTACGGCCATGGTAGCTGCATGCAGTATGGTGATCAGGTTTGAGGACTGCTTGTTCCCATATGGACACATTGCTCTTCTCCCTGTTTAGTTTAATCAGCATGAACATGATGACTTCATCCCTTTATCCAAGTGACATTTTCTTTCGTCCCTCCCTCTCCTCATCCCTCTCTTTATCCCAGAACCAGAACCAGGAAGTGGGCAGTAGGAAGGAAGTTCCTCTCCCCAGTATAGAAAATGGCTCCCATGTAAGTACATAATTCACTTTACCATCCTCCCCCCTCCCCCCATCTCACTCAATAGACTATGTTACTGTACTCTGACTCCAGACATTTCGTCCTATACTGTAGCTCTTGATTAATTGTAGCTGACGCAGTGATAAAGGTTCCCATGAAACAATGCTCTTGTTTGTTGTTGAATTGAACCGGTGTCAGTGATTCGCCGTATGTTGTCATGTAGAGAGAAGTGGGTAAAGATGCAGTTGTATTTTGGCTGGGTTATACCTTGACCCAGCAGCATAGTGTGTGTGGGTGGGTGTTTCTGTCTGTGTATGTGTGGGTGGTTCTATGTGTGTGTGTGTGTGTGTTTCTGTGTGTTTGTCATTGTGTGCAGGGTTTAAATTGGGACTTTGGAGGTGGCAGAGACAAGGTTAGGGTATTGCTAGGGTTAGGGTTGAACCAGGGTGTGGACATTAAGCTAAGGTTAGGGCTAGGGTTAGGGTTGAACCAGGGTGTGGACATGAAGCTAAGGTTAGGGTTAGGGTTGAACCAGGGTGTGGACATGAAGCTAAGGTTAGGGTTAGGGTTGAACCAGGGTGTGGACATGAAGCTAAGGTTAGGGCTAGGGTTAGGGTTGAACCAGGGTGTGTACATGAAGCTAAGGTTAGGGCTAAGGTTAGGGTTGAACCAGGGTGTGGACATGAAGCTAAGGTTAGGGATAGGGATAGGGCTAGGGCTAGGAAAGTGGCTAGGGTTATGCTAACTGCTGTATAATGTATTACCATTCTAGGGGAGGGTTAGTACTTTTATTCTACTTTTTATCCTAGTCCAATATGTAGCCTTAGAAATAAGGTTAATGAAATCAATAACTCACTAACATCAGATCATTAATTTGATGATACAGCAGTAGCTATACAAGGACATAACATATATAGAAGAGACAGGGATGCAAATAGGGAGGTGTTGCTGTATGTGTTTAGAGAAGATCTTATGTCAAGTGTTGTGGTTGCAGATTCATCTGGCACATCTAAAGCCTTTTCTTTTGGGGTGTTGCTATAGGCCACCAAGTACTAACAGTCAGTATCTAAATAATATGTGTAAAATGCTTGATGGTGTATGTGATGTAAACCGAGAGGTCTACTTACTTGGGGACCTGAATATTGACTGGTTTTCATCAAGCTGTCCTCTCAAGAGGAAGCTTCTTCCTGTAACCAGTGCCTGTAATCTGGTTCAGGTTATTAAAAAACCTACCAGGGTGTTTACAAAAACTACAGAAACAAGATCACCCACATGTATAGAACTTTGTTCTAAAGCTGTATCCGTACCCATTGGATGCAGTGATCACAATATAGTGGCTATACCCAGGAAAGCCAAACTTCTAAAAGCTGGGCCTAAAATAGTGTATAAGAGATCATACAAAAGATTTTGCTGTGACTTTTATGTGGATGATGATAAAAATATGTGTGGGTCTGATCTGCATCCAGATGGTGCAGTTGATGAATTTATGAAATTGCTTCTTCCAATTATTGATAAACATGCACCTGTTTAGAAACTGACTGTTAGAACTGTTAAGGCTCCATGGATTGATGAGGAATTTAAGAAATGTCTGGTTGAAAGAGATGGGGCAAAGGAGTGGCTAATAAGTCTGCCTGCACATCTTACTTGCTGACTTACTGCAAATTGAGAAATAATGTGACTAAACACAACAACAAAAAATAAGAAACTGTATTATGAAGCCATGATCAATGATATAAAAAAAACTTTGGAGTACTTTCAAATACATTTATGGGCAGAAATACAGAAATACAATACAAAGTCTTTCATCGAATCAGATGGCTTATTCATCACAAAACTATTTGATGTTGGCAGTTATTTTAATGATTACTTAATTGACAAAGTGAGCAAACTTAGGCAGGAAATGCCAACAACGAACAGTGAGCGCATTCATGCATAAAAAAAAACTAATAATGAAAGAAAAACATTGCAAGTTTGAATTTTATATTTTTGTAAAGTTAGTGTGTGAGAGGTGGAAAAATTATTGTCATTGATCAATAATGACAAACATCCTGGCATTAACAACGTAGATGGAAAGCTACTGAGGATGGTAGCTGACTCTATAGCCACTCCTATCTGTCATATCTGTCGTGTCTTTGGCATCATTAAATTGAAGACTTATTTTATCAAATCAATTCACTGTAATTATTATTACGTGATTAAACTAATCATGTAAATGTAAACAAAGAAACAGTAGATATGATTACAAGGAAATGATAGGGGAGGTTCCCTAGTGGGCTAAGCCGATATGACGGCTTGCTAGACAAAGGGAAGTGGGTGTGGACTGAGAAAGGCGGGAAAGACAAGAGTCCCTACACAGGTGATAATTATATTAATTGAAATGCTAATCCTCTGCACATGACTGCTCACTCATTCGGGAATAACTTCAATCAATATATATTTACGCTCAGTGTGTCGTTGTGAACTCTGTTGGAATCGTCCGTCTTTCTGTTGGAAAGTTCATCTGATCGTCTCTCTGCTTCCATGAAGTCTATTGTTGTTATCCTGGACACTTCAGAGTAACATTCAGAAATGTTCTTGAAGAATAGATGCTGCGGCGGTTGTCGGTCTTCGCATTTCAGGTCGACATAATTTCTAGCTTTAGACTAGTAATTAGTATAGAAGATTTGCTCTTATTCTGTCGGAATCGATAGTCTCAGAGTTTCAACAACCATTACAACCTGAGGTTATACTGAGGTTTTTGTGGTCTCTACTCAACCTTCGCTCCCTCAGCTGACCGAGGTACGTGTGGTCTGAAGAGGATTTCTTCAGGTGAGGGTTTTATTCTTAACAGTAGAAAAGGGCTGTCTCATGCGCCCGCCAGTCTGTGCTCACGGGGGTGGGCCAATGACTTAGTTAAACTTTGAAGGGAATACAATTCTCTCACATTAACGGTTCAACATCACCTTACATAATTTCACAAATAGTTTAATCTTTAGTCATTAATTTTATACAATAATTAGACGCAAACCACATAACGGAGACTCCTGCATAAACAGAATTATGGTAATGTGGCTGTATTGTCTTTCATGAGGTCACAACATGAAACAAAATGGACCGGGTCATAGTTGGCTACTCCACCGACCGTTTACACATTCTCCAAAACATGGATATTGTTCAGTTCTCAAGTTCTATGATGTAGAAGAAGTTCCTTTGTTCTACTGTGGAACTCTCTCTATACTGCCTGGCCATGAGGAGACTCCTCCAGGAATTTAGTCTCCTCCGGGAATTTACGAACTGAGAACAGAACCTGGGTGCAGGAGGGAGAGAGACAGAGAGAGAGAAGGGTATGGTACTCGCTATACCCAAATAGGGCCACGTCATGACATATCTTTAATTGGAGTCTAGAGGAAAATCTTTGTCCTCAGGCCTGGAGGGAAGCTAAAGTCATTCTGCTATCCAAGAGTGGTAAAGCAGCCTATCAGCTTGCTGCCTGCTCTATGCAAACTGTTGGATTTCTTTTTTGACTAAGTACAAATAAAGCAACACCTCACGGCAAAATGTCCATGTGACCTACAGTACTTGTTTTTATGTACTAACTGATAGATACACACACACACACACACACACACACACACACACACACACACACACACACACACACACACACACACACACACACACACTTCATGTTAATGTTTATTACATGTATTTAAATTGTAAAGTCTTTTGTCTGTAATATATTTTTCGTTACGTGTCGGCTAATGGGGGTTCTAATAAATTAAATAAAAAATCCTTGTTGGACCCATATGGTGCTGGAGCTAGGCTCCATCTGGCTCTCTTTGACCCTGGCTCCGGGTAGCTCTGGCTCAATTTAACCACTGGTTGTGTTTGTTTGTGTGTTTGTAGCAGCTGTGCTGATAATGTAAGTGACCCTTCTTTCTCCTAATGACCGTGCTGCAGGTGAAGGCGGGCACCCTGGGGAGAGAGGCCGTAGTGTCCCCGCTGACTGTCACCGCCGACAATGTCACCTCAGCAACCACAACTCAAGTTACCAAGGTAACCCCTCGTGTCTCCTCTGCGAGCTTTAAAAAAAAGGTCTTGACACTTCCTCTTCACTTAATATACACTATAGAGCTATGAAAGGTCACAATTATTATCCGATCTGTAGATTGATGTTGACTGTGTGTGTTGTGTTTCAGACAGTGAAAGGTGGCTACTCCGAGACCAGGATTGAGAAAAGGATTATCATCACAGGAGATGATGACGTGGACCAACATCAGGTGAGGAACAACAGTCACAGCCATTACTAAGTTAGAAGTACTGTAGAAATGCATGTAATTTGTATGGCATCTCATGGACACTCAAAGACACTAATATTGTAGATTGAGTGCAAATGAATAGTGTTCATTTAATGGGAACAGTGACCTTTATCACACAGGCCCTTGCCATGGCGATACAGGAGGCCAAGCAGCAACACCCCGACATGCTGGTGACAAAAGCAGTGGTTGTCAGGGAAACAGAGTCTCCCACTGAGGAGCAACATAGAAAATCGGAGGTATGTGGAGCTGCTATGTAAACATCACTGTCAAGACACCATAGTATTGCCTCGATAAGTAGGGAGATAGTGATAGACAGTGTGTTTGTGTGTGTGTGTGCGCGTATGCATTTATTTGTGAATGTATGCTATACAGGCTATAGGTGGCTTTAAATATGACATAGCTCACGCGTACAGTATGTTGGACATGGAAGTCAATCATGTTGTTTAAAATGCAGGTTGCAATCTATTGTCATGATTCTTGCACTGCAAGCAACTCTGCGGAGTGGTCACTAACTGGCAAAGCCACGAAGTCAAAAATAAATAAAATCAGATTTAAACCTAACCATAACCTTAACCACACTGCTAACCCTAAAGCCGTACCCTAACCTTAAATTTAGACCAACATTTTTACTATATAGGCAATTTTGACTTTGCAGCTGGGAAAGATTCATGACGACAAACCTCAACTTGCGTTTAAACCACCTTTCTTATCCCAGTGTCTGTTTCACAGAGCTGTGTGTGTGTTCTCTCTCTGTTTCAGTCCTGATAACTCATGGTGGTTCCTGGGAGTGGGGACAGGAGCCCATCAACCCCCTGACTCCCACTCCACCGTTGCAAGAGGACTACAGTAACCTATCCACAGTGTATACTACAATACAATAGACAGCTCTCCTTGAAATAATTTCAGTCTCCTCTACAACACCATACGCCTCCTCTCCTGTCCCTTTAGCCAGAACCGACTGTGATGCCGCCTCTGACCCACCCTCACCCACCAACCACTCTTCCTCTGGAAAATGCCCTAGAAAATGCCCAGTGTTTGTACAGTAGACCCCCATGAGGTCTGACTCATGTGTTTGTAAAGAATAGGGCTACAGATGTAGGATCTTAATTGTGTGTATGTGTCTGTGCGTGTAATGAAGATCTTACACCTGTATTTGGTCGTGAATAGGGCTGTTTAGCTCTGGGATCTGTGAGAGATCAGTATAATGGTTCTGGTATTTTACATCCCCAGACAGACTCTGTATGTACAGTACAAACATAATGGCATGTTAATGGTTCATCACCCCCCGATCAGCATAGTTCAATTAAATTATTAGCGATCACGATGTAATCCACAAAATAATCTGATCAACCTTTCCCCAGAACACATTGACTTACCTATAAGTACTGGTAATTTATTTTTAAGGAACTCAATAGCCCACCCCCACAAATTGCTGTCATATATGGTCACCGTGGAGATGCCTGCTCTGTGCTGACATCATGCATGAAGCATGGGGACTGGGTGAGTGGAGTGTGAGGAAGGGGTTTGGGGGGAGGCGTGTTCTGCAGGGGCCAGTAGTGAGGGTCAGCCTTTAATGCTTGTTGTCACCAGCGTGACACATATAGTCAACAGCTGTCTTACTAGCTTTTTAAAAAAATTTAACAGTAGAACAATCTAATTTAAAGTCCAGTGTTTGCTTATCTTCTGAAAATTAAAAAAAAATGTTGATTTAGCATCTCATACTCACATGCATGATTCTAAGTAGTCGAGGGAATGAACGATACGATACAGAGCTGTCGTTGAACTGACGTCCACAGGAAGTGCTCAAGGAGGATTCTGTGGAATATACTTCTGCAACGTGTAGACACTGTATGTCAAACAAAGCTGATGGGCCTATACTGATAGGAGAGTCAACTGAAGAAATACGTGGACAGACACTTCTACAACATCAAGAGACTATGAGTTGGGACTCCGTTTGGCATTCAGGGTGCATTACTACTCCAGGCTCTGACGCTCGTTCTCTGGATTATAACAAACAGAATCCTTCCACACCCCCTTCTGTGCTCCCCTCCTCATCCTGTTCTCCTTCAGTCATCATGCTGTTATACTTTCAGTCGCAAATGCTGGTCACGTAGGGCAAAAGTCAAATCACACCCATTTCCCCATGTGGTGCACTACTTTGGTCAAAACTAGTACACTTTACAGGGGAAAAGGTGTCATTTGAGACAAAGCTATAGTCTGGTCAAATGAGCAGTTTTAATATGTTTTACAGTATCTCATTTTATGAAGTGTTTGATTTTTTTTTTTTTTTTACTTTTGTTTTTAAGTTATGGTGTATGAGTTCAACATTTGTATTTATAAGAGTGGTGGTGAATGTGAGCCGGCGGGTTTCTTGCCTTCCCTAAAAATGATTATTAAGTGTGTGATTCCTTTTTCTGTACCTTCACAGACAAAGCCTGGATTCATAGTGTGACACGTTTAAGGCCAAACTCCATCATCTTCGACAGATAGACAGGCGTTAAAACCTGTTCCAGAACACCAAGGCCTCCATAGCCCTGCCTGGCCAAATCTTTATACGTGGCCAAATCTGTATACTCTCTGGATAATAACTCTAAAGCTATATTCAACTGCTGCATATACATTCGTCAGTCAGTCAGTCTGAAAAATCAACAAAAACTATGCTGGAACAAACTGTTGAATAAATACTATGCATTGTTCCCTGTGTGGACTAACTTTGACAATATTACTGAGGAGAACCAGATTCATTTTTGGTGTGCCGCTCTGCTCTCATCTCCTACAGTATATGATATTGTTTATTACAGCAGTCAATCTTAACTGCTTGTGAGACTTGCAATAACTGTCTCTTTGTAGCCACCTCGCTATTGTAATCCATTATCAATCTATTTAAAAGAGAACTGTGAACTCTTATGCATATAAAAAGCACTACCAAAACGTTCCAAGATGGAGTTGAATCTAAAAGTGGAGTTCTGCCACCGTGTTCCCATGGCTTTGTTACCGTGCTTGGCATAATTACTCCACTCTCACTTCACCCTGAAGTAATGGAGAAGATCCTTCGGACTTTGTCTTAACTGCTGTAAAGTTCAGTCTCTGTGAAACAGAGTCCCTAACAGTTATTTTGTATATTTTATTTCATATTATCTGGTCAAATGACACTGGATTGATGTTAAGGCACTTGCTTGCAGTGATAGGCAGCAACGATATGGTTAGAAATGTGTGTTTTTTTCTATACTGGACACACACCTTTGAAAATGATTACTTGCTGTACAGTATAGACATTGAGAAAGAAGTTGCTCTGTATATCCGATGTGCTGTTTTGAAGGGTGGGAGGCATATTGTATGTATGTATGAACATGAATACTTCTATGTGTGCATTTAGTTACAAATATACTGGAAGAGTGGTATGAGGTTGTGCACATTTTGTAATAGAGGATTCACAAATGTGCAATGTTAAGACTACAGACTATGTGTAAGTACTAATGCACTTGTTATACTGATGATGGGTGTCTTACTGTTGGAGTCACTGCCACTGGAAACCATGGAAGTAATTATTTAGCCTACCTGTGTGATCTACTGACATTTCAGTCGTCCACTCTCCATGTGGTGTTGTCATAACCTCTTCTTAAGGTCCTATAGAAGAACTGGGTAATACTATAGATTAGCTATGATACACTGTTTCAGTGGTAGGAATAATACGAATTGGAACAAAAATATATTGAAGAGCAGAAAGATTACAAACAATCACAGGCCCCAATAGGACAGAACTAACTGGCTGATTCCATAGGCTCACATGAGGCACTGTCCACCCCACTCTTCCTCTTCCACCCTTCAATTCACCTCAACCTGTTTGTTCTACATCCCCCTAGTGCTTGGTGGTTTGTGTTTGCTGTATTTGCGTTCAGTCTAAATGGAAAACATACATACGTAAATAAATAAATGTCTCAATGCTAATTTCATTGTCTCTGCAATTTTCATGAGGAAGACAAATGCTGCAAGATCATGTTGTGGAAACCAGTAAAGGGCTTGAGACTTTAGGCGGTTACATTTAGTTTGTTTGGTATCCTGCATTGCCATCTTGTGGCCCTTAAGAGAATTGCAATTGGGAATAAAATTACAGAAGGACAATACTCAGTCAAGCATAATCATCACTATCCTCAAATTGATTAAAATATGGCTTAATGGTTATAGTTCTACTGTTACTGTCAAGTGCCATTTGTTCTATTGTTGCTTCGTATTTTGAACATTTTGACTGTCATTGGACATCTCTAACTCTTTATATATACAATCTATGCTCTAAGGGGGGAATTCTGAACCGAGTTAATTAAGCCCGCATAAATGGAACGTAATTCCCTTTTTATGCACTTTTCCCTTTTTATGCACTTTTCTATCCAAGAGTATTCTGACCTTGAACTTAAGCTTGAGGAGAGCATGCAATTCACTCGCTATTCGTTTGAGGTGGAGATCAACGAAATGAAGGCGTGGCAGAGGTGTGTCTACAGATTCTGATCTTGACAGACACATTTATCAACATAGAAGTCTCCGATCACTACTCTGAACTGACAAAGGGGGACCAGAACATCTCATTTCAGAGAGCAGCTTTACCCAACTCTGTGGAGACCGAAGGGGTCACAGTGTTATCCAAGTCTGAGACCGGGTTTTTCATTTGTAAGTCTAAATTGAATTAACGATAGATAAATCGGAAGTTTCTGCATGAGTGCTTTGTAGATAAACATGAGAAAATGTTACTCTCTCTATACATACAAAGAGGCCCAACCAAACATTTTTTTTAAATACAAAACACAATGCTGAATTCTATAACCATCACCAGTAATAAACCTAAGGGCACAATGGAAAACAGCATCTAGGGGTTTAAGTGTAGATGCTGCTTCATGCATATAGATAATATCCCCATAATCTTAGATAGACATGCATTATTGCTTGCTGTTTGGGGTTTATGCTGGGTTTCTGTACAGCACTTTGTGACATCTGCTGATGTAAAAAGGGCTTTATAAATACATTTGATTGATTGATTGATTGATTGACATAAAAGTGGCCTGGACAATTTCCTTCCTATTAACAAAAGTCAAACACGCTTTGTTTTTGTAAAATAAACCAACCTAGAACTTCAACTTCTTCACCAGCTCAGTGAAATGTTTTTTAAATGACAGTTTGTCATCAAGCCAGATACCAAGATATTTGTAGGAAGGAACTATTCATTACGAATTCATTTAAATCTGGGTAATAGGACCTAGAAAAAAACAACATGCGTTTTGTTTACATTGAGCACTAACTTAAGATCAAGTAGTGACCACTGCAGTGACAATTGTTTTAGATCTATTTTACCTGATGATCGCTGGAGTCAAATGTGAAACCAGATATATGGCAGCAAACTGATGCATATCAACATATCACCTTTTCCACAGTGAAGTTTATAAAATGCTGGCCTTATACCTTGCAGGGATGAAATTTGGAGACCCGAGCTATATACTGTACTTCTGTAGCCATGCGCGAATGATAATACAGCGCCAAACCTACCGAGTTGATTTCTGATTTTCTAACTATTTTAATTATATGCCTGGACGTTTCACTGTGCCATGTTGAATATTAGCCACTTTCGGTAGCTACTGTCACTTATACCCACATACATTTATAACTGTCACTTTAGTGTTGGTTTCCTTACATTTTTCATCATTCCATGACATCATTAGTATACATTTCTTTCCTCTGTCACATTCGTGTGGTTGTTCCTGAGTGGATGATATTAGGCTAACGTATTACAATAAAGTGTCTTCAGAATGTATTCATACCCCTTGACTTATTCCACATTTTGTTGTGTTACAGCCTGAATTCATAATGGCTTAAAACACGTTCATATCTCACTCATCTACACACAATACCCCATAATGGCAAAGTGAGAAAAAAAAACCAGAAATGTTAGCAAATTTATTGAAAATGGAATACAGAAATATCTTATTTACATAAGTATTCACACCCCTGAATGAATACACGTTAGAATCACCATTGGCAGCAATTACAGCTGTGAGTCTTTCTGGATAAGTCTTTAAGAGCTTTGCACACCTGGATTGTACAATATTTGCCCATCATTCTTTTAAACGTTCTTCAAGCTCTGTCAAATTGGTTGTTGATTTTGTATTTATTTATTATTTTTTGTTGTTGAGGGGGGGTACATTTGCTTTAATATTGCAGATAGATTGTGGCGTCCATCAATGTAATTGTCTGCATCATTTCCAATCCCCCATATAAATATATATTTTTTATATATACAGTACCAGTCAAAAGTTTGGACACACCTACTCATTTAAGGGTTTTTCTTTATTTTTACTATTTTCTACATTGTAGAATAATAGTGAAGACATCAAAACTACGAAATAACACATATGGAAACATGTAGTGACCAAAAAAGTGTTGAACAAATCTAAACATATTTTATATTTGAGATTCTTCAAAGTAGCCACACTTTGCCTTGATGACAGCTTTGCACACTCTTGGCATTCTCTCAACCAGCTTCATGACGTAGTCACCTGGAATGCATCTCAATTAACAGGTGTGCCTTGTTAAAAGTTAATTTGTGGAATTTCTTTCCTTCTTAATGTGTTTGAGCCAATTAGTTGTGTTGTGACAAGGTAGGGGTGGTATACAGAAGATCGCCCTATTCGGTAAAAAACCACGTCCATATTATGTCAAGAACTGCTCAAATAAGAAAAGAGAAACGCCAGTCCATCATTACTTTAAGACATGAAGGTCAGTCAATTCGGAAAATGTCAAGAACTTTTAAAGTTTCTTCAAGTGCAGTCGCAAAAACCATCAAGCGCTATGATGGAACTGGCTCTCATGAGGACCACCATAGGAAAGGAAGACCCAGAGTTACCTCTGCTGCAGAGGATAAGTTCATTAGAGTTACCAGCCTCAGGTATTGGAGCCCAAATAAATGCTTCACGGAGTTCAAGTAACAGACACATCTCAACATCAACTGTTCAGAGGATACTACGTGAATCAGGCCTTCATGGTCGAATTGCTGCAAATAATTTAAAACTTTTTTATTTAACCTTTATTTAACCAGGAAGCGCTGAGATTTTAAATGTATTTTTCAAGAGCGTCCTGGCCAAGATAGGCAGCACAAAGTCATTACACAGTTACAGACAGACAACATGAAAACTACAGGTAATCTAGTAAAAAAAAAACATAGAAATCACAAGAGTATAACAAAATCATAAAACAGCAAATTAAAAACATTGACAGGTCAGGGAATCAGCCTCAAAGTCCTTCATCAATGATTTAAAAACACCAATCGGGACACGTTCTTCACGTTTAAAATTATTTTGTAAGGGGTTCCAAGCCGATAGCGCGGAGTACAGTACATAAAAGCCCTTTTTCCAATTTAGTTTTGGCATTTGGAATCGTTAGCAGGATAAAGTCCTGCAAACGAAGAGAGTACCAACCACATTTCTGAACAATAAAAATGTACAAATAAAATGGTAGTAAATCCAAAATGGCTTTGTAAATAAAAAGCATACCAGTGTCGGAGCCTACGATTGACTAGAGAAGGCCAGTCAACCCTGGTATATTAAGTGCAGTAGTGCGTAAGGATTTTGCAGTTTAAAATACATTTCAATGCTCCATGGTAAAGGGTGTCAATTGCTCTCAAACACTGAGCAGAAGTGTTCATATATAAAATATTCACATAGTCTAGTATGGGCATAAATGTAGCTGATACTAGCCTCCTGGCTTCAAAAGAAAAACAGGCCTTATTCTTAAAATAAAATCCCAATTTAAGCTTCCAGTTTTTTGTAAGTTGTTGAAAACACAATTTAAAAGAGAGGCAGCCATCAATTCAAATTCTAACATATTTATATCAGGTTACAGTCTCAATCTCATTGCCCTGGCAGGTAAAAAAGTTTCAGAGGTCTATTTCTTGCTTTAGAAAACACCATTAGTTTAGTTTTGAGGATAAGCTTCAATTTACACAAGGTATGTTGAACAGAATAAAAAGCAGTTTGCAAGTTCTGGAAAGCTTTTGTGAGAGATGAGGCACAAAAATAAATAACAATATCACCAGCATACAAGTGAAGTTGAGCATTTAGACAATTTTTGTCTTATTTATTTCTATAAATAGTGAATAAGAGGGGATCAAGTACAGAGCCCTGTGGCACACCATTACATACAGACAATTTAACAGACATGAACCCATCAAATTGAGTGCGCTGAGTTCTATCAGACAGATAGTTAGCAAACCATGCATCTGCATGCTCCGAAAGACCTGTGCTCAACAATCTCTGCCTCAGTATAGTTTGATCAACTGTATCAAAAGCCTTAGACAGATCAATAAAAAGTGAGACACAGTGCTGTTTTTTGTCAAGGGCTTCAGTGATATCATATAAAACCTTCATGACTGCTGTAACTATGCTTCTTCCTGAAGCCCGATTCGTACATTGATAAAATAGAGTTAGTATATAAAAAATATTTTAGCTGTTCACTAACAAGGATTTTAAGTATTTTCGCCAGGGGTGACAGCTTTGAGATTGGCCTATAATTATTTAAAATAGTTGGATCCCCCCTTTTTAAAAGTGGTAAAAATCACTACTAAAGGACACCAATAATAAGAAGAGACTTGCTTGGGCCAAGTAACACGAGCAATGAACATTAGACTGGTGGAAGTCCAAATTTGAGATTTTTGGTTCCAACCACTGTGTCGTTGGGAGACGCAGAGTAGGTGAACGGAAGATCTTCGCATGTGTGGTTCCCACCGTGAAGCATGGAGGATGAGGTGTGATGGTGTGCGGGTGCTTTGCTGGTGAAACTGTCAGCGATTTATTTAGAATTCAAGGCACATTAACCAGCATGTCTACCACAACATTCTGCAGCGATACGCCATCCCATCTGGTTTGAGCTTAGTGGGACTATCATTTGTTTTTCAACAGTACAATGACCCAAAACACATCTCGAGGCTGTGTAAGGGCTATTTGACCAAGGAGAGTGATGGAGTGCTGTATTAGATGACCTAGCCTCCACAATCACCTGAGTTGGACCGCAGAGTGAAGAAAAAGCAGGCAACAAGTTCTCAGCATATGTGGGTTCTCCTTCAAGACTGTTGGAAAAGCATTCCAGGTGAAGCTGGTTGAGAGAATGCCAAGAGTGTGCAAAACTGTCATCAAGACAAAAGGTGGCTACTTTGAAGAATCTCAAATATAAAATATATTTTGATTTGTTTAACACTTTTTTGGATTCCTACATGATTCCATATGTGTTATTTCATAGTGTTGATGTCTTCACTATTATTCTACAATGTAGGAAATAGTAAAAAATAAAGAAAAACCTTTGAATGAGTGGGTGTGTCCAAACTTTTGACTGGTACTGTATATTGCGTTATTTTATGTCTGGTTATGACACCTACATAACATTGTCAAAACCCACATTTATTCAAATGAGTTATTTCCTTGTAATTAATTCTTTACAGTCATATATGTTTCATCATATTTTAAATAACTTAATAACGTATCCTGTGTCACTTTACTTGGACTAAGAAAATACACTTCATGACACTGTAAATAAATCATTATGACCATCATTATCGTATAAGCCAGATAGGCCTTTAACGTACATGCCCTTATCTCAGTCATCAGTCAAAAAGAGGGTGTCTTGTCCTGCTCCTGAATTCTGCTCCTTCATTCATCAGCAACAGAGCAGTGTCTGACATCAATGTGTGCACAATTACAATGATAATTTACTTTGGACAAATGAAAAAAATAATATATAACATAAACATACTGTTGACATGTGGGCTACGGTGGAATGGAATGTTTTGCCTTGTGTGGTAGGTTTTGTGGGTTTTGACACTCTTATGTTGGTGTCATAACCAGCCATAAAATAACGCAACATAAGTCACAACAGGTCTAAATATATGGTTCATGACAGTGTTATGACCATATGACAGCAGGTTATGACAAGTTATGTCAGCTGTTATTATATATTATGACATGGTTATGACCGTGTCATAACGTGTGATGACGCTGGGTGTGCAGTAAAGTGTTACCAAAAAAGGTAATATATACCTCTAAAGCCCAGATATATAGTGGTGAAACTGCTCAGGTTTCAAAATCTAGGAACCAAAATCTTCATCAATGAAGACTTCTCCGAAAAGGTACGCCTCAAAAGAAAGGAACTGCTTCCATGACTAATTGAAGAATTAAAAAAAGGCAACATTGTATACCTAAAGAATGATCAGCTGGTCTTTCACCCCCCCCCCATCTCCTCGTAGGTCTATGGCAAGTAACTCCGCTATAGTCCACTGATTTAACACACACACACACACACACACATACACACATATATTTGCTCTACTTTGTTCATGTGTTTCCCCTAACCTCATGACCAAAAAACACACATTGCTCTAAATGTCATAACCCTCTGAAGTCTTCAGTGGCGTTATGTGGACTGTGTCAATGCGCATTCCATAGGAAGTGCACGCCTATTGATAAAACTAACACAAATGTATGGTTGTATTGGACATGTGAGGCCTGCACTTCTATGTTTCCGTTCCACTCTCTGGATGATTTCAACTGTGTATCTCTCTTAGTTGGGCAGGATATCAACCCTGATAACATGGTCTTCAACCCATTAGATATTAATAAAGCGAATGATAAATATAGTGATTGCGTTGATCCAGATTGAAACTTCCTGAAATGTACCAGAAATAAGTCTACAACTTGTGTTTAGTATAATGTTAAGCAATTTAACAACCTGTAAAGCAGTCAATCTAATTCCAAGACAAGCTTATTTTCTGCCTTTTGATTGAATGTTCAGTCTTCCTAAAAATCATGACCACCTTGTTCATTATCTGTCTTCTCTCAGTCATGAATTTCCCATTGTTCCCCTTTCAGAAACATGGTTGACTGAAGAGACAACCGTGCTTTATGACATGTCTCCTTATAATGCTGTTCACCACTGTAGAACATCACGAGTGGGAGGTGGAGTGTCCATTTTTGTTCATAAACGTTTTCAATTCTTTGTAAGAGAGGGCCTCACACTTACATCTGATAACATTGATGTTGAATCTCTTTTCATAGAAATTCCCTCCTGTTCATTTTCTGGTGGTAAAAAAGGGGTAATTGGATGCATCTATCGGCCACCCGATTCTGACATTGTTAGTTTAATTGATATCCTTGCACCAACCTTGGATTTGATTATTAATGAAGATAACATGTGTTTTCTATTGGGTGATTACAACATATATTTATAGAACCACTCACTGACATCAGATTTTTTAAATAATTCATATTCCAGCAATCTGTATCCCATCATCTATAAGCCCACAAGAGAGACCATTTCATCTGCCACCCTTATTGATCTTATTTTAACAAATTCTTTGAATAATGTGGCTAATACATACTTTATACTGACATTTATGAGCGATTTCCAATTTTCCACTTTTTTTGGCAGCTGGAAAGGAACAGATGGGAATGATTAGTAGCATTAATTTTAGAATATTTAACAAAAGTAATCGTGAGTGCTTTAAGATGTCAACTGATGGTATTTTATCGGAAAATGTTTGTAATCTGTGAGGGTGTTGGTGAATGGAGAAAGGTGGAGTCAGGCGCAGGACACAGTGATGAGTATAGTCCAACAGTTTACTCAAAAATAAAGATCATATTCCAACATGGAAAACACAAAATATACAAAGCACAAGAACACGAACCCACATGACAAACAATAACAAATAAAACAGAGAGGGAAGCCAGAGGGTTAAATAAGGAACATAATTAATGGAATAGAAATCAGGTGTGTATAATGAAGACAAAACCAAACGAAAACGAAACATGGATCGGTGGCGACTAGAAAGCCGGTGACGTTGACCGCAGAACGTCACCCGAACAAGGAGAGGGACCAACTTCGGCGGAAGTCGTGACATAATCAGGCCGATGTGGAGTCTACGTACCAGACTTTCCTCACATCTGTTCATTCTTTATTTCATCACTGCTTTCCCTTAGTTGAACCACGTAAGAGAGCAGCAGAAGGATTCTGGAAACCTTGGTTTACAACCGGTCTCAAAAAATCCTCAGTTAAAGAAGTTGTATAAAAAGTTTTTCACAGATCTCTCTCTCTCACAGATCTCTCTTTTTCACAGATTCTGCAAATTACAAAAAGTATAAGAACAAATGTATTCACCTACTTTGCATATCCCCCAAAATAAATTGTACTAACAAATTCCAAGAATCCTTAGTAATATGAAGTCAACTTGGAAAATCATCAATCAACTGTTGAATAATAAAAAGGCATCTACAACTATTCCATCTCAATTTATTGTTGGAAATAAGACCTATAGTGATCCTGATGTTATTTCATGTGAATTTAATAACTTTTTTGTGAATGTGGGTTCCTCTCTGTCAAAGAAAATGTTGAAAACTGATGGAAATCCCTTGGATTACATTAACTGACAATTCCTTTTCCCTACTTCCTCCTGATGTGCCCTTAGGGACGGAGGTAATTGGTAACATAAAGATCTCAGCAGCAGGTCATGAGGAGTTTGGTGCCTCCTTGGTGAAATCAGTGTCTTCCTCGCTTACTGAGCCACTAACGTATATCTGTCACACCCTGTGTTCTCTGTCTGTTTGTTGCCCGTTCGACTTGTTCGTTCAAGCTTACCAGCATTTTTCCTGTCATCTCCTTTTTTTCCCCCAGCCTCTCTTTCCTCGTCCTCCTGGTTATTGAACTTTGCCTGTCCTGACCCTGTACCTGCCAGCCTGACCTCTCTGCCTGACCCTGAGCCGCCCTGCCGTCCTGTACCTTTGCTCCACCTCTGGATTACTGAACTCTGCCTGACCCTGAGTCCGCCTGCCGTCCTGTATCTTTGCCTTACCCTGGATTTCTGACCCCTGCCTGCCTTGACCTGTCTTTGCCTGCCCCTGTTGCTACAATAAACATTGCTACTTCGACAGTCTGCATCTGGGTCTTACCTTGATCCCTGATAATATCTTTACCAAATGTTGTTCCTAAAGATTTGAAAATTGCCAAAAGATATCCCATTCTGTACAACTGGAGATCCAAGATCTTTTACAAATTATTTGTTGAAACATTTAATGTCGAAACATTTAAATCAACACTATTCTGTATGACCATAAATATGTTTTTCATAAAAACTACTCCACAGATATGGCTCTTTTGCAACTTTTGCAACTAAAATCTTTACAGCCCGAAACAACACTGAATACGCTCTTGGCATCTTTTTGGATGTAACTTCTTTTTTGTACTTATATTTGTGGTGTGGTATAAGCCATTTTCGGCTTCCAACCTCACCTGTACACCATTTTTGCTAGTTTGTTTTTATCTGTACTGTTTTGTATTTCAGTTATTTTCTTTGGTGCAAATAAATAAAAGCTAAAACCTAATCTAGCAACCAAAAGATGAGAAAGTACACTGTACAGTGCCTTCAGAAAGTATTCAGACCCCTTGACGTTTTCCACATTTTGTTATGTTACTGCCTTATTATATAATTTATCAAATTGTCCAAATTTGGACTCATTAGACCAAAGGACAGATTTCCACTGGTCTAATGTCCATTGCACATGTTTCTTGGCCCAAGCAAGTCGCTTCTTATTGGTGTCCTTTAGTAGTGGTTTCTTTGCAGAAGTTCGACCCTGAAGGCTTGATTTACGCAGTCTCCTCTGAACAGTTGATGTTGAGATGTGTCTGTTATTTGAACTCTGTGAAGGATATATTTGGGCTGCAATCTGAGGTGCAGTTAATTGCCCATTTCTGAGGCTGGTAATTATAATGAACGTATCCTCTGCAGCAGAGGTAACTCTGGGTCTTCCATTCCTGTGGGGGTCCTCATGAGAGCTAGTTTCATCATAGCGCTAGTTTTTTGCGACTGCACTTGAAGAAACTTTAAAAGTTCTTGACATTTTCTGGATTGACTGACCTTCATGTCTTAAAGTCATGATGGACTGTCATTTCTCTTTGCATATTTGAGCTGTTCTTGCTATAATATGGACTTGGTGTTTTACCAAATAGGGCTATCTTCTGTATACCACCCTTACCTTGTCACAACACAACTGATTGAATCAAGCGCATTAAGAAGTAAAGAAATTCCAAACTTTTGTATACCACATCTACCTTGTCAAGGGAATAAATTCCAAAATTGACTTTTAACAAGGCACTCCTGTTAATTGAAATGCATTCCAGGTTGAGAGAATGCCAAGAGTGTGCAAAGCTGTCATCAAGGCAAAGGGTACTTTGAATAATCACTTTTTTACATATGTGTTATTTCATAGTTTTGAGGTCCTCACTATTATTCTACAATGTAGAAAATAGTGAAAATAAAGAAAAACCCTTGAATGAGTAGGTGTGTCCAAACTTTTGACTGGTACTGTATAGAAGACAGACCTGTTGCTGACAGGTGTATAAATCAAGCACACAGCCATGCAATCTCCATAGACAAACATTGTCAGCAGAATGGCTTTACTGAAGACATGGCACCGTCATAGGATGCCAGCTTTCCAACTAGTCAGTTCGTCAAATGTTTACCCTGCTAGATCTGCCCCGGTCAACTGTAAGTGCTTTTATTTTGAAGTGGAAACGTCTAGGAGCAACAATGGCTCAGCCGCGAAGGGATAGGCCACACAAGCTCAAAGAACGGGACCGCCGAGTGCTGTAACATGTAGCGTATAAAAATAATCTGTCCTCTGTTGCAACACTGGCTACCGTGTTCCAAACTGCCTCTGGAAGCAACGTCAGCACAATAACTGTTCATCGGGAGCTTTATGAAATGGATTTCCATGGCCGAGCAGCCATGAAGCTTAAGAACATCATGCGCAATGCCCAAGCATTGGCTGGAGTGGTGTAAAGCTTGCCTCCATTGGACTCTGGAGCAGTGGAAACATGTTAAATGAATTGATGAATCATGCTTTACCATCTGGCAGTCCAACGGACGAATCTGGGTTTGGAGGATACCAGGAGAACACTACCTGCCCCAATGCATAGTGGCAAATGTAAAGTTTGGTGGTGGAGGAATGTTCCAACATCTAGTGGAAAGCCTTCCCAGAAGAGTGGAGGCTGTTATAACAGCAAAGGGGGTACCAACTCCATATTAATGCCCATGATTTTGCAATGAGATGTTCGACGAGCAGGTGTCCACATAATTTTGGTAATGTAGTGTATAAATTCTCGCATAGAAATGAAGATATCAATGAAAATGTTGATTTCAACTGATAAATATGTGCTTTAATATTGTTTTCTTTGGCAACTGTGGTATAAATTAGAATAACGCCTCCGTTCTGTACATTACCTTGTAAAAATTACTCTGCAAAGGGACGAGGCAGACGTCGTTCATTATTTACAAGGTAATGTACAGAAAGTCAGTGTTTAGCCTATACATACTATCATAATAACCTGCAAGCTTGAATACACACAAAATGTTCAAATACAATCGCTAGAGGATTTATGCATAAGAATGTTAGTCTGTTCAGCTGGGTGGCCAAATCAAGTACAGATTGAGAAATGTATTTTATCCCCTCTTGGCTGTTTGCTTTGGGTCTTTGTCCTGTTGAAAGGTGAACCTTCGCCCCAGTCTGAGGTCCTGAGCGCTCCGGAGCAGGTTTTCATCAAGGATCTCACTGTACTTTGCTCCGTTCATCTTTACCTCGATCCTGACTAGACTCCCAGTCCCTACCGCTGGAAAACATCCCCACAGCATTCAGGCCAAAGAGTTCAAACTTGGTTTCATCAGATCCAGAGAATCTTGTTCTCATGGTCTGAGAGTCTTTACGTGCCTTTTGGCAAACTCCAAGCGGGCTGTCATGTGCCCTTTTTGAGGAGTGGTTTCCGTCTGGCTACTCTACCACAAAGGCCTGATTTGGAGGAGTGCTGCAGAGATGGTTGTCCACCTGGAAGTTTCTTTCATCTCCACAGAGGAACACTGGAGCTTTGTCAGAGTGACCATTGGATTCTTGGTCACCTCCCTGACCAAAGCCCTTCTCCCCCGATTGCTCAGTTTGACCGGGCGGCCAGCTTTAGGAAGAGGCTTCCAAACTTTTTCCATTTAAGAATGATGGAGGCCACTGTGTTCTTAGGGACCTTCAGTGCTGCAGAAATATTTTGGTTCCCTTCCCCAGTTCTCTGCCTCGACACAATCCTGTCTCTGAGCTCTACGGTGAATTCCTTCCACCTCCTTGCTTGGTTTTTGCTCTGACATGCACTGTCAACTGTCAGACCTTAAATAGACATGTGCCTTTCCAAATCATGTCCAATCAATTGAATTTACCACAGGTGGATTCCAATAAAGTTGTAGAAACATCTCAAAGATGATCAATGGAAACAGGGTTGCACCTGAGCTCAATTTTGAGTCTCATAGCAAAGGGTATTTCTGTTTTAATTTTTTAAAGCATTTTTACCTGTTTTCGCTTTGTCTTTATGGGGTACTGTTTGTACATTGAGGATTTTTAAATCCATTTTAAAATAAAGCTGTAACGTCAATCCTAGCTCGCTCATTAATGTCTTAATCGGAATTACGGATTGCCTGTTATCCGCTCGTCGTCCCCTTATAAATCAAATCAAATCAAATCAAATTGTATTGGTAACATACACATGGTTAGCAGATGTTAATGCGAGTGTAGCGAAATGCTTGTGCCTCTAGTTCCGACAGTACAGCAATATCTAACAAGTAATCTAACAATTCCACAACAACTACCTACCTAATACACTCAAATCTAAGTAAAGGAATGGAATAAGAATATATAAATATGAATATATGGATGAGCAATGACAGAGTGGCATAGGCAAGATACAATATATGGTATAAAATACAGTATATAGATATGAGATGAGTAATGCAAGATATGTAAACATGATTAAAGTGGCATTATTAAAGTGACTAGTGATGCATTTATTAAAGTGGCCAATGATTTCAAGTCTGTATGTAGGCATCAACCTCTCTATGTTAGTGATGGCTGTTTAACAGTCTGATGGCCTTGAGATAGAAGCTGTTTTTCAGTCTCTCGGTCCCAGCTTTGATGCACCTGTACTGACCTCGCCTTCTGGATAGTTTGTAGATCTCAATTGTCAGTAGAGACCAAATTTGTTTAAGCAAGTCAGAAATATCAGCTATGTTTTTTTAAAAGGCGGTAAATGAGGCTGAATTAACTGTTTCGCTGCCAGACAAGGCTCCGCTGGTAGCCAGGTGTAGCAGTGGTAAGGATTCACTACACGGTGCTGAAAAGAAAGCTCTACTGTTGGGACAGCTTTATGTAGGCCCTAACCGCTTTACTGGCAGAATCAGTAAAGCCATTCTGCTGCCAGTGTATGTCTATGGCATGCATCTAAAACTTTTTGGGGGGAGTTTGCCCCACCAAGATTTACATGCTAAAATCGCCACGATGTGATTGCATCATTTGCATTGATGTCAGAGTGGTTAGAGGGACAATAGAGTGATGAGTACCAGGGTATTAGCAACCTGATGGTTATTAGTAAGTTGGGTACTACCAAAGCATGTCCAGAGTGCATAAAAGGAGATTACCATGACTCAATGGTCACATGGAATTTTACTGGGTCATGACTCATGACTGCCATTGTGGTGGTAATAGGGTCACTGCAACAGCCTTAATCTTGGATTTACATACAGAATAGTACAAAATGCTGAGACCAGGTTGAGGAGAGAAGAGAGGAGTGATGAAGAGGAGTGAGACAGAGGACGTCCACTCCAATACATGCCTGTAAACATTCCACTAGGTCTCTCATCACAGTGTGGGTGTTAAAATGTTATTTTATGTGACGTATGTCACAGCGCATGTGTTTTGTGTGCATTGCCTATGTCTATGTAAAACCCTTACGGCAAGCCGTACAGCAGTTAAAACATCTTCAAAGGCCTGATTTAATCTATGTAGTGACTCACCCCGTATGAGGCTGCGTTGTGCAGGGAGATGTGGCCTCCTTTGACCTGAGCGTTGTCGCCAGCCCCGTGCTTAAGGAGAGCAGCATCTCCTTCCAGCTTGTCCTGGATGTCCGTGTCTCCCTCCTTCACCATGTCCAAAGACATGTTGCCATCACAGTTCTTCTTGGTTGGGGATACATACAGACAAATTGATGTGTCCTTAAAATGTATGAGAAGCATTTCACAAAAAAGTTATTGTTAACTTAAGTTGCAAAGTAAAATCCATATCTCAGACTGGCCAATAAAAATAAAAGATTAAAATGGGCAAAAGAACACCCCTTCAAATGAGTGGATTCGGCTATTTGAGCCACACCCGTTGCTGACTGGTGTGTAAAATCGAGCACACAGCCATGCAATCTGCATAGACAAACATTGGCAGTAGAATGGCCATACTGAAGAGCTCAGTGACTTTCAACAGGCGTCGTCATATGATGCTAGAGCTGCCCCGGTCAACTGTCAGTGCTGTTTTTGTGAAGTGGAAATGTCTTGGAGCAACAATGGATCAACTGCGAAGTGGTAGGCTACACAAACTCAAAGAATGGGACCGCTGAGTACTGAAGCATGTATCGCATGAAATCGTCTGTCCTTGGTTGCAACACTCACTATCTAGATCCAAACTGCCTCTGGAAGCAACGTCAGCACAGTAACTGTTCATCGGGAGCTTCAAGAAATGCGTTTCCATGACTGAGCAGCCGCACACAAGCTTAAGATCATCATGCGCAATGCCAAGCGTTGGCTGGAGTGGTGTAAAACTTTCAGCCGTTGGACTCTGGAGCAGTGGAAACACGTTCTCTGGAGTGATGAATCACGCTTCACCATCTGGCAGTCTGATGAAATTATCGGGGTTTGGCGGATGCCAGGAGAACTCCACCTGCCCCAATGCATAATGCAAGTGTAAAGTCTGGTGGAGGAGGAAAAATGATCTGGGGCTGTTTTCATGGTTCGGGAAATCTTAACGCTATGGCATACAATGACATTCTTGACGATTCTGTGCTTCCAACTTTGTGGCAACAGTTTGGGGAAGGCCTTTTCCGGTTTCAGTATGACATTGTCCCTGTGCACAAAGTGAGGTCTATACAGAAATGGTTTGTTGAGATCGTTGGGGCAGAACTTTACTGGCCTGCACAGAGCCCTGACCCTAACCCTGTTGAACACTTTTGGGATGAATTGTAACGCCGAATGTAAGCCAGACATAATCACCCAACATCAGTGCCTGACCTCACTAATGCTCTTGTGGCTGAATGGACGCAAATTCCCGCAGCAATGTTCCAACATCTAGTGGAAAGCCTTCCCAGAAGAGTGGAGGCTGTTATAGCAACAAAGGGGGGGACCAACTCCATATTATTGCCCATGATTTTGGAATGAGATGTTCGACGAGCAGGTGTCCATATACTTTTGGTCATTGAGTGTATATAATGACAGTAATAGGCAGATAGCTATGATAAGAAAGTAATAAACAACTTGACATCCATAGCCAAAATGTTTGTATGATCAAGTCGTAAAAACGAGGCACATTTTCTTCATTACCCTCTACTTTAAACTGTCGTGTAGAAATAATCATTGATGATTGAAACAAAGTTGTTCCCATTGAAAAAGCCTAGCACAGCTGTCCTGCCTGCTGCAATCTTGACACCCAAGTAGGGCTGTCATTAAATTTTTGTGAGCCGGTGATTGTCAAGCAAACAACTGCCAGTCTCACTGTAATTGACTGTTAATTAACATAAACACATGTACCATCTCCTGGCTAACACACATAGCCTACAAGCCACTGATGCAGACCTCTGGAACATCTCCATTTTAAAAAGTCTAATAAATCCATTTAAATAAGCCTACACCATCACAATAAATCCATGATTTCTTTTAGACAGGTCTAAAGAAACATGATATGAAGAAAATGTAGTCTATTTCAGAAGAACAGAATAGTATACTCTGAGTTGTCCTAATGTTAGGCCCTAATCTGGCTAGACCATATTGCTGTGGGCTACATTAGTTCATTTAGCAGTGAAGATTCGCTTAGAATACCTTGGCATTATTTTATACTATTTTATAATAGAATATAATATAAAGGATATTTGCTCCAAACGAGGGATGCGGCTATTCTGTGTTGAGCGGTTAACAAAGAAACAGGTCCACCTATGCTATATGCTTAATTTAGAGTTATTTATGCAACTTTACTAGTGATTAAAACGTTGGGCTATATATATATATTTTTTTATACATTCCAAGGCTGCATAACGCAGCACCTCTCACTCACATGACTCTCTCAGATATCTCAATTCTTATTAGCCAATGCCCGTCACGTGATTGGGTCCTTCTCACAGGCAATCTCAGAGGTCCTTCTCACAGGATACAAGTGAAGACAGACACATTGGGGCGTGCGTTCTTATCGAATTCTGAGGCGCATATTGAAGATGTTGGAAGAACTGTCCACATGTACTTTTCGTCAGCCTACAAGATGAGGAAGCCTAACAAACAGCAAAAGTACTAGCCTACGTCAATCTACTATCCCCCACACTACAAAAGTTGACCTATTCTATTGTTCTTCTGTCTCGAGAAATAAATATTCCAAATAGTCTGGGACAGTTGTGGGATGGGATAGACCCCACAGTTTAAAATCAATGAGGCTGATGCAACATGTCAGAACATTTAACTTAAAATGTTGGAAAACTATGAATCAAATCAAATTGTATTTGTCACATGCGCTGAATACAAAAGGTGTAGACCGTACAATGAAAAGCTTATTTACAAGCCCTTACAACTTCTTAGGGATAGGGGGTAGTATTTTCACGTCCGGATGAAAAGCGTGCCCAAAGTTAACTGCCTGCTACTCAGGCCCAGAAGCTAGGATATGCATATTATTAGTAGATTTTGATATAAAACACTCTGAAATTCTAGAATTGTTTGAATAATGTTTATGTGTATAACAGAACTGTTTTGGCAGGCGAAACCCTGAGCACAATCCATCCTAGGAAAATTATTTTTGAGGTCAATCTGTTTTCCATTGGTTTTCTATGGTAAGCCCTTTTTAATAGGAATCTACTTGCAGTTCCTATGGCTTCCACTAGATGTCAACAGTCTTTAGAAATTGGTTGATGTTTTTCTTTTGAGAAATGAAGAAGTAGCCCTGTTCTTTCCATGTGTCCCTCCAGGTGGACTCAAGTATTTTGGTGCGTGCGACCTGGAACACACTTCACTTTGTTTTCGTCTGGTATTGAACACAGTTTATCCCGTCTTAAATTTTATTGATTATTTACGTTTTAGGATACCTAAAGTTGGATTAGGAAAGTTGTTTGAAATGTTTGGACCAAGTTTACAGGTAACTTATTAGATACTTTGTAGTCATGTTGGGCGAGTTGGAACCGGTGTATTTTCTGAATCAAACGCGCCAATAAAATTGACATTTTGGGGATATAAAGAAGGAATTTATTGAACAAAAGGACCATTTGTGATGTTTCTGGGACATTTTGGAGTGCCAACAGAAGAAGAAGCAATTTCCCTGGATGTTGTCAAATCGAGCAGGAAGGGATCACAAATAAGTTTTTAACCAACAATGCAGTTCAAGAAATAGAGTTAAGAAAAGTTTTACTATTTACTAAGTAAACTAAAGTTTAAAAAATGTAGTCAAATTAAAAAGTAACACAAGAAAATTACATAACAATAATGAGGCTACATAAAGGGGGGGCAGGTTAGTTGAGGTAATTTGCAAAGTCACAGTGCATAAATAATAAACAGCGAGTAGCAGCAGTGTAAAAACAGAGGGGGGGGGGGGGGGGGGGGGGGGGTCAATGAAATAGTCCGGGTGGCCATTTGATTAATTGTTCAGTAGTCTTATGGCTTGGGGGTAGAAGCTGTTAAGGAGCCTTTTTGTCCTAGACCTGGTGCTCCAGTAGCAGAGAAAACAGTCTATGACTTGGGTGATTGGAGTCTTTGACAATTCTTTGGGCCTTCCTCTGACACCGCCGAGTATATACTGTCACGCCCTGATCTGTTTCACCTGTTCCTGTGATTGTCTCCACCCCCTCCAGGTGTTGCTTATTTTCTCCAGTGTATTTATCCCTGTGTTTCCTGTCTCTCTGTGCCAGTTCATCTTGTATGTTTAGTCAAGTCAACCAGCGTGTTTTTCCCGTACTCCTTTTTACTATTCTCCTTTTTCTAGTCCTCCCGGTTTTGACCCTTGCCTGTTTCTGGACTCTGTACCCGCCTGCCTGACCATTCTGCCTTCCTTGACCACGAGTCTGTCTGCCACTCTGTACCTCCTGGACTCTGATCTGGTCTTGACCTTTTTGCCTGTCCACGACCATTCTCTTGCCTACCCCTTTGGATTATTAAACATTATACGACTCCAACCATCTGCCTCCTGTGTCTGCATCTGGGTCTGCCTTGTGCCTTGATGATATACTGTAGGTCCTGGATGGCAGAAAGCTCGACCCCAGTGATGTACTGGGCCGTACGTACTACCCTCTGTAGCGCCTTATGGTCAGATGCCGAGCAGTTGCCATACCAGGCGGTGATGCAACCGGTCAGGATGCTCTCGATGGTGCAGCTGTATAACTTTTTGAGGATCTGGGGATCCATGCAAAATCTTTTCAGTCTCCTGAGGGGGAAAAGGTGTTGTCATGTCCTCTTCACAACTGTCTTGGTGTGTTTGGACCATGATCGTTTGTTGGTGATGTGGACACCAAGGCACTTGAAACTCTCGACCAGCTCCACTTCAGCCCTGTCGATGTTAATGGAGGCCTGTTCAGGCCTCCTTTTCCTATAGTCCACGATCAGCTCCTTTGTCTTGCTCACATTGAGGGAGAGGTTGTTGTCCTGGCACCACTATGCCAGGTCTCTGACCTCATCCCTATAGGCTGTCTCTTTTCATTGTCGATGATCAGTCCTACCACCGTTGTCGTCAGCAAACTTAATGATGGTGTTGGAGTCGTGCTTGGCCACGCAGTCATGGGTGAAGAGGGAATAAAGGGACTAACCACGCACCCCTGAGGGGCCCCAGTGTTGAGGATCAGCTTGACAGATGTGTTGTTGCCTACTCTTACCACCTGGGGGCGGCCCATCAGGAAGTCCAGGATCCAGTTGCAAAGGGAATTGTTTAGTCCCAGGGTCCTTAGCCTATTAATGAGCTTTGTTGGTACTATGGTGTTGAATGCTGAGGTGTAGTCAGTTAACAGCATTCTCGCATAGGTGTTCCTTTTGTCCAGCTAAGGGCAATGTGGCATGCTTTAGATTGCGGCATCTGTGGATCTGTTGGGGTGGTATGCGAATTGGAGTGGGTCTAGGGTTTCTGGTATGATGGTGTTGATGTGAGCCATGACCAGCTTTTCAAAGCACATCATGGCTACCAACGTGAGTGCTACAGGGAGGAAATCATTTAGGCAGGTTACCTTCGCTTTCTTGGGCACAGGGACTATGGTGGTCGGAAACATCTTGGTATTACAGACTCGGTCAGGGAGAGGTTGAAAATGACAGTGAAGATACTTGCCAGTTAGTCCACGCATGCTTTGTGTACACGTCCTGGTAATCCATCAGGTCCCGCAGGTTTGGGAATGTTGACCTGTTTAAAGGTCTTGCTCACATTGGCTACGGAGAGCGTGATCACACAGTCACCCGGAGCAGCTGGTGCTCTCATGCATGCTTCAGTGTTGCTTCCCTCAAAGCAAGAATAGAAGGCATTTAGCTTGTCTGGTAGGCTCGTGTCACGGGCAGCTCATGGCTGAGTTTCCCTTTGTAGTCCATAATAGTTTTCAAGCCCTGCCATATCCAATGAGCATCAGAGCCGGCGTGGTAGGATTCAACCTTTGTACTGTATTGACACTTTGGCTGTTTGATTGTTCGTCTGAGGGCATAGCGGGATTTCTTATTAGCAACCAGATTAGTGTCCCACTCCTTGAAAGCGGAAGCTATAGCCTTTAGGTCGGTGCGGATGTTGCATGTAAATCCATGGCTTCTTGTTGGAATATGTACGTACGGTCACTGTTTGATGAAGCCGGTGACTTATTGATGAAGCAGGTGACTGAGGTGGTATACTCATTTACATTACATTTAAGTCATTTAGCAGACGCTCTTATCCAGAGCGACTTACAAATTGGTGCATTCACATACTCCTCAATGCCATTGGATTAATCCCAGAACATATTCCAGTCTGTGTTAGCAAAACAGTCCTTTAGCATAGCATCCGGGTCATCTGACCACTTCCGAATTGAGCAAGTCACTGGTACAGCAGGCGCTGTTTCTTGCCTTACTGCCCCCAAGTTAGGCATAATTCACAAGTGATAATATATAATTCACAAGTGATAGGCTAACATTGTCACCCATCAGACTATTCTTGATTTAGTCTTGTCTTTACAAACACTAAACAATATGGGTGAAATTCGTTTTGATTTAGAATGGACCATTATCATGCACCTGTCTCAAAACAGGGGCAGGGGGAAAAAGACATGTCATCTATGCTTTTCCCGTGGTTAATTTTTATGTCAGCCAGGTAGGCTATACTCCTGTTGTAAAGAGAAGCAATGTGCCTAATATTAGGAAGTTGAGAAATAAATATAGTAGGCCTAGCCTATAGAAAGCTGATGGGATCCTCCTCTTTTTAATAGAGGCCATCAAAACTCTGTTTTATCATGCAGTTGCCTAGCCTATAGAAATGTTGCGCAACATGAGCTCATGGGCTCTCATGAAGTGTTTGATTAGATTTTCGAATACATTTGCATTGACGTCAGAGTGATTAGAGGGACAATAGAGTGCTGACTACCATGCAGTTAACAAGTCTGGTAGGCTACTAATGACCATCAGCAGCATCAGAGCTTGGAGAAGCGTAGTTACCATGACTAAACAGTCACGTGGAATTTGATTGTGGTCATGACTCTTGACAGCTGGTGTGGCTGTAATATGATCACCATAACAGCCCTATGCCCGTGTTGTGTAACAATACTCTGAGGGTATTACTACACAAAGGGTAGTTTTGTAGGACTACAGTTCCACCCCTATCTTCCAATATTTCATGTCTTGAACAGTTGAATATTACAACTTTTTAAGGATGTATCAAACCATGGTATTTTTGATTCACCATAAAGGCTTTCCAAACCATTTAAAAAAATATATTATTCATAAATGCTTTCCTAACCATAAATAATACACAAGATCAGAATATTTTAAAATCTACTAATTGGTACTGAAAAGGAGACAAATATGCATAGCTTTCTTTCATTTCATTGATCCCAAATATTCTGAACTGTTCTGTCCATATATTCTAGTGAGTTTGTCAAGAAAAGTATAATTATTGTACCGTACTGTACCAGCATCACATGTTAAATTTGAAGCGATTGCTTTAGATAAATGTACTGAAAATTGTATTGAGTGAAAACTCCACAAACTTTCAGTGGTTGAATTACATTTATTCAGCTGGCGCAAGGGAACCACGCCTGTAGAGCCTGTTATGCACCTACATAAGGTAAGCCTGAATCCAACTACTGAGAAGGAAAGGCGTGTGTAGGAAAGGCATACATTTCTTAAGTCTGAATCAGGTCCCATACACACTTGCTCCCTGAACATGAATTTTAGCTTGCAGCACTGCCTACTGGATGTAATATGAATTTCAAGATAATTAATTCTGATTACAAGTAATAAGCATTAAGAAATAAGTACATTGAATTTCACTCACTTAATATAAATCAATAAACTTTATTCATTAACACAGTATAAACAACCAACAACAGCAAAAAACAGAACTTCACATGGAGTAAATGGATGGTAGTACCGGTAAATCCCAAAGTGTGTAGGCCTACAGGAGAACCTGTTTGAGACAGAAGCACAGACATAAAAGTGGTTTGACTTGTATGGGTACAGATACACAAACCTGCTATCTCTTTGCATGGTCGCAAGCCATTCAGTCAGTTAGCAAATGGACAGAAAAGAAGGGCAAATACAGTCATGCTGAACGACATTTAGCTACTGTATGAAACATTTGTGTTATTACATAAAAACCAGGTTAATCAGCTCTTTAGAAAGGTTTTTATTTGATATAAATGATCTGAAGTGTAGAAAAAAGTATATTACACATTTCTCGATGCATGATTCTGAGTCAGACCCATTAGTCTGCCTAAACTTCCCCTCGAAAGTACTACAAACTACCTGCACTTTTTACTTTTTCACTGGATTACAAGCTACATATGTATGGGACTGTATTGTACTGTACTGTACTGTACCAGTATCACATGGCATCAGAAGACTATGGGAAAGGAAAACTTGTCAGCAGCATTTATCTTTTAGTAGGGAAGCAGTCAGTGGACCTACTAAAATGTCCCAGGCTTTCCACCTTACCTTTAAACCATGCTGAACAGCACTACACTGTTGAAACACACTTCTCCTTCATAAAGAGCTTTTCCAGGTCAGGTCACATGGTCAGAAAACCCCCTGGCCCTAACTATAATATATGACAAGGACAAGGAGATTTTGCCGACCACATAACCTGACCAGGAAAAAACTCCTGGCCCTAAGAATGACTGTAGGATTATACACGGGATGGTAATAACCTGTCTATTAATGCAGAGTGTAGCTACACATCATACAGCAGCTGCATAACAACATACATCTATGTTTATAATAGTTGTTGATAGATAAGTTAAGGCTCTTTAAGGACCTGAGGATTTCGAAGATATGATGAGGCACACACAAGGCAAAGAATAGAATAGCTTTAGAGTTGACACACGTCTAATGTAACTGAGAGGATGAGTAGGATGATGAGCGGATGAGACAGATAGCCAGCGCAATTAAATGGCCAAGGCAGAGCAACCTTTGGAAGATGGGACTCCAAACCAGCAAGGGACAATAAAGTCCCTCTCGTCCTATAACATAGTTTGTCACATTTCTATCAAGTCTCATTTTTCATCAGGCGTCAGTGCAATGTTTTATGGAGTATTAAAAAAATAGTTATAAAGCAATATACTCAACATATCTGTCTAGATGGTGGTAAAAATTCATACATTTCGAAGAAGACTGAAATATGGTCTTTGTTTGACATGAAACCACAGTAACAGGTTGTTTTCTTTCACCCCAAAAAATGCTATTCACTTCAGACGACAAAAGCGCTCTTTCCAACAAACTGAAAACTTATCAAATTCTAAAACTGTCAGATCTGTATGTAAGTACGCACCATGCACTGAACTCACCTCAACCTTGCCTTTTATAAAAAGCCCAGACCAATTATGAATTGGTTTCAAAAGAAATCTATAAAAGCTAGACATGTCATACAAAAGATGCATATAAGACATTTTTCTTTTTTTTAATGAAAGCTGCTTTGGTAACAACAGAGTCAAGACATCGGTCGATTTCCTGTTCTCGCCGGTGGACGGGGTGCTGAAGCGAGGCCCTTTCTCTCCCTCTCATCTCAGTGGCTTGGTTTTCCAATGTTGCTCATCCTCCTGCCTCTAAAATCTAAATGAATGAATCTAGTTACACCAGACTGGGTGGTTGGTGTTCCTGTTCCGTTGTCAAGTTGCCTCCACATCAGATGCAATGTCCGCTGGTAGCGGTTTGTCATAACGATGTCCGCGCTGTGAACGACAGTGCTATTGTACTGAGGGCTGATAAAGTAGAGACCTTGGTCGCCGAGCCAATTGCATTGGGACCTGAAAAACATGAAAAGGAATGGGCTTTGATAGTCTGTCTGTTTATACAGAAAATGACAAGCAGCCTGGTTGGCAATTCGTTGTTGAAGGCTTTTGTGCTATTAAATGCTTTGATGATCAAACCTTGGGCATATTTACACGCAATTCTGAATATATAAAGTAATTTAGTCTGGGTTTAAATCCTGGCACTATTCATTTTTATAGATAATCCTTACTTTATCTGTTCCTTTTGAAGACATGACTAGGGCCAGAAAAACTCCAGTCCGTAGTCAAGACAATAAAGCAGTACTGGCAATAGCTATAGCAACGCCATTGAGATCAATGAAGTATGAGGAAGCAGTCCACTAGAGACTGACCTGGTATTCTGGGGATTGTGATCTGTCTGCTACTGCTCCCCTCTCCTCCCTCCCCAAATGGTTTGATCTGGATGAAGTACTCCTCGTCCATAGGCAGGGAGAGCTCCACCGACGTTGTGTTGGTTTCCATGACACTAGGACGGCTATGTCGGTTATGCTTGTAGAGCACCTAGGGATGGACCACACAGGTAGAAGTTCACCCGGGAGAAACCATGACAACGGCCACTATTTCTAACTAAATCCATGTAGTCAGTGCTTCCTTACTTTGTAGCCAGTGACCTCTGACTCGTTCTCCAGGGCTTTGACCTGCTCCCAGTTCAGGATTATCTTGGAATTCAATGTGTTCCACATGACTTTCGCCGGGGGCTGGCTGGGCGCTGAGGGACACAAATACATGAGGATGAGGATCACATGATCTCCAATAAGTCAATTGAAACAACCGCTCGAACCAAAAGCAGGGTAGATGCTTACGTGGTTTCTTGGTGGTGACATTGACAGTAACACTAGGAAGCCCAGCCCCGGCCGTATTGTATGCTCTCACTGTGACGTAGTAGGTGTTGCTTCCTCTCACCCCTCGGATAATGGCTGATGTCTGGTTGCCTACCGTTCTCTGCACACTGGCTGCCTCCTCCTTCTCTCTCTTCTCCCAGTACCTCAACTGAGACCAGATAGAAAGAGGATAACCAGGGACATTAATGCAGACACTAATTTGTGAGAACATTGTAAAAACCTGTTTTTTGGTAGACACTGTTCACGAACTGTAAACTGGAACTGCAGTGAATTGGTATAAAAACAGCATTTCATTGTATGGTGTCACCTCATATATTCTCGTCTTTCCATGAATAAGGTGCCTTGGTTCTGGTTACTTAGCTCTCGAAGTGAGGGAGTGTTTAAATGGCGTGGTCAAAGAGAAATCACAATGTGTAAAATGTCCCAGCTGTCAAGTTGAATGATAACAGATTTTCTTTGTCACCCGAGTGTCCAGGCTGAAATAGCTGGCACGGTTGACAGCACACATATAATTTGTCTTCCCTCATAGGAACCGTTTGCTCAGGCCCCACTTCCCTGTTTACTTTATGGTCAACAATTCATAATTCCAGTACTTTATGCATCCCATGGATGAAAATATAATTTTTTTCCAATACTGAATGTCAATAGTGAGCTGACTAAGGATTGGAATCAACTAACTGAGCTCAAAGCCACACTTTTAGCCTACAGTACAGTGTGGATTATAGGCTAAACATTCTGTCCCCTGGTGCATTGCATCACTAGACTGTTAGACTAATCAGTGTAGTTAGTAACAGCACTTAGCACAGCAACAAGAGAAACACAACTCAACAGACAGGGGACCTGGCTGGACCATTACACATAACAACCTATTACATCTGAGATGCCCAATGTGCATGAGCTAGCAACACTCATCAATAATAGAACGGAACAAGATCGTACAGCATTAGTTGCTACACACATGCACACACACATGCACATGCTCACGACTACACACACAGACACACACATGCCTTTACTCATGCAAGTAAACACTTTGACACACAAATAGGTAGAGGGAAACAGGAAAAAACTTGACTAACCTCATAGCCTAGGACTCTTCTCTTGCTGGTGTTCCAAGGCAGGGCTTTCCATGAAACCTCAATCTCAGATGCAGACAGACTCTTGGCTCGGATCCTGGTGGGCGCTCTGCCAGGCTCTGGGTGAAATGTAAAAATCATTTGAATGAGTTTAAAAGTAATGGCAGGATTTGATGACTCTTAAAGTGGGTCCATCTCTTTCATCAGAAGTACAGAGAGAACCAGAACCAGCAGCAGTGGGAACCAACCATCTGCAGATAGGAGAGCATGGGCAGCAAGATCACTGTATTGACCGGGAATAAACTATCCAGAGACGCCTCTCCATTGGCTTTTAAACGCTATGTGTGAACTGATGCCCGGGAAGCACTGCCGCTCCTCTGACATGACTTAATTTTTTACCAACCTTCCTCTGCAGAGTAGATGGTGATGACGGGTCCGAAAGGGCCTTCCCCTTCGTTGTTGTACACTCCAACCTTCACTTGGAAGGGGGAGAAGGGCTGGATGCTCTCGTTCTTAAAGACATATTTGGAGGCTTCTGATGAGGGCACTGCGGCCTGCATCCAGCCAGTGGCACCGTACGGTCTAAAGGCCACCACATAGCCAAACCCCCCCCCGTTCTGCAGCTCCTCAGGAACAGGCTAGAAGAAAACATACACATTCACGCATGCACACACATACACACACACATTGAAACTGGTGCACAAGTAGTGAACACCCACGTCCATCAATAATAAAGCGCCCTCAGCATGATACCGCCACCTAGCTATTGTTAAGACTGAAAGCACATCATATTTCATATATTTATGGGGACTGACTTTTATTGTGCAAGTCAACACTCCCCAAAGATGCATGGTTATATAAAGGGCATGGTTATATAAAGGGCACTATTTTATAATAGTTGGGAACAGTGGAGGCTTCTCAGAGGAGGAAGGGGAGGACCATCCTCCTCAGTGAATTTCATAAAAATGTAAATAGTGAAACATTAAAAAAGTTATCCTCTTTAAATAAAACTATACTAAATATATTCATATGTCACCAAATAAATGATTAAAACACTATGTTTGGCAATGAAGGTCTACAGTAGCCTCAGCAGCACTCTGTAGGTTAGCATCATGGTGTAGCTGGAGAACAGCTAGTTTCCGTCCTCCTCTGGGTACATTGACTTCAATACAATACCTAGGAGGCTTGTGGTTCTCACCCCCTTCCATAGACTTACACAGTAATTATGACATTTCCAGACGACGTCCGCCAAACTATCAGAGCTCTTGCAGCATGAACTGACATGTTGTCCACCCAATCAAAGGATCAGAGTAATGAATCTAGTACGGAAAGCTACAGCTAGCTAGCACTGCATAAAACGCGGTGAGTAGTTGACTCAAAGAGAGCGAAAGACAGTAATTGAACAGTTTTGAACAAATTCATTTCTTCAAAAATAAAGGAGAAGCAAGCGAGAGAGAGAGAGATATATTTTGTTGTATTCTTTTTCACTTTAACTTACTTAGCTAGAGAATGCAGCTAGGTAGTTTAGCCTACTCAAACACCCGGCTTAAACAGAGAGGGCTGCTATGCTAGCTAGTTGGCTATGGCTATGGCTATCCAACACTGGAACTCTTCCAAGTCAAGGTAAGCTTTTGTTTGTATTAATTTATTGCCACCAGGGCCCACCGGTGTAACTGCTAAACTGCTTGCTGCTGACTGTACACTGTACTGCATGTTCTAGTTAGTTCTAGTAGCTATGCTGACTATGATGTTTATGTGGTGACATTGATGTAGGCGTGTATAGCAGTTAGCGGTTATGATATGAAGGTTTGGCTAGGAAAGTTTTTTTCGCCTGGTCACAGAATGCTGATGTGTTGTACACTAAAGTCCACAAGCGAAGGGAAAAGGTGAAAGGAGGAGAGCGCGTAGATACGAGAAGGAATACTATGATCAAAGGGATCATTCATGCTGTTTGTATGTGGCTGCTATGAAAGTGAACTGTGTTTGAGTGTGATTAGGGTTGTATTCACTCCACCGATTCTGTTGAAAACCATTTCTTAAACAGAAGCAATTGGAATGAATCAGGGATAAACAAAGCTGGATTTTTCCAATAGAAACTCTGTTTGCAATTGTTGGACTAATGATTACACCCTATATCAGCTAGATGCAGGCAAGAGATTTGATTTCTCCAATTTTCTCTTGACCTACATTGCAGACTTTCATTCATAGGCTAGGTTGTAGCTAGCAACCTCATGATGGGGTATAGGGAAAATGTTGTTATCATGTAGTAGCCTAAACCTATCGATGTTATATTGAGTTGGGTGAATGGAATATGAATGACAGTCATCCAATATACTGTAATAGAAATAAGAAAATGAATCGTCCTCCCTCATCTTAAATGGCACCGACCGCCACTGCTTTGGAAAAGTAGTATGTAGACAGACAGCTTACATTTTCACATCATTGTGTAGCTACACATTGAAATCATTTAGTCCATTGTACTTCTAGTCTGAAGTAACTTCAATCAAGGCTGTATTGAAACTTTGTTAAGGCGAAGTTAGACTGTAATTGAACTCATTAACATTCACTAGTCAATCAGCAAAACATTCACAGCAGTGGATGATTTTCAAGCAGGGCTAATCACATATTTTCTCAATCGCGTACAAGCAATTTTTGAATCTGTGTTGAAACGTATATATAGCTCAAATGCTCAAATACATTTACAGAACTTCCAATCATTTTCTTGCCTTAGTACCTGACTTGCATATCTTAGCCCACCTTTTGCAAAACATTAAATATAATACACAATCAGTAAATACTACTGCACAAAATTCTAAATCACCCCATCAGTGTTATACCATGTACATTACAATATAGGGAAAGATCTAGGCCAGGGAAGGCAACTTTGATGGGGGTGGGGGCCACCAAAAAATGGAACTCGTCATGATGGGCCGCAGTGGCTCGTGGGTCTGCCTCCCTCGTTACATCTGAGAGAAAACATTTTTTTCTGTTATTCTGCACATTTTGCCATGGGGAGTAGAGAAAATGTTGCCATTTTAAAGCAAGTTTGCTGCAATTCTATACATTTTGCCATGGGGTGGAGAGATTTTGCCATTTTATAACTAATTTCATGCAATTCTGCACAGTTTGCCATGGGGTACAGAGAAAAATGTGCAGTTTTACAGCTAATTTACTGCAATTCTAAACATTTTGCCATAGGGTGGAGGCAAATGTCTGCAGTTTTTAATATGATGACTGATGATCAATGGGCCCCACCCATGGTCGGTAATTCGAACATGCTTACTACAAGTTTAGATAGCTGGCCTCTAGACTAATCTACCAATCTAACTTGGGCGAATTTGTTGACTGCTGATGCACACCGACTGTTTTAATTGCACCTTGTGTAGTATTCTATTATTCTAACTCTCAACAATAAGTTGAGCCCTGACTGAGATATATTTCTACAATATTGTGGACATGCAGAGATCCAGAGAATTAAGTTGGGTTACTTCTAAGTAACTTTGGGTTCCTCTTAAGTCATCTCCACCATTGTATTCCATTGTATTCACCTTTCCTTGTTTCTATTGTGGATTGTTTTTTTGTGCACCGATGGAAAGAGAACAAAACTATGAGCAAACCAGTCTATGTATTGAATACATGGAATTGTATTGTGATGATACCGATGAACGCAACCGGCACTCATGTATTTTTTATTTTATTTTTTTTAACCAGGAATAACATTTGATTTGATGTGTATGAAATTGTTTGATGAAATATGCATACATGGAGAGTAATTGCCCATAATTCTGCACTTTTGGATAGTTGTACTTCCAATTTTGATCATCATTATCTAGTGACTGCAAAGAAAATGTATTGATCTCCTTTCTGTTTTGTCTGCTTGACTTCAAGACATCAGTATGGCTGCATTAATGTTTTTGCAGGCATTTATGTTCTTTTGATGAACGTATTTACAATTTTGACAGTATCATTTAGTTTTGATGAATGTATTTATGTTTTGAGAAGGCAACTCCATTTTTGAAAAAGCATTTACTGTTTTGCAAAAGGCCACAGAGTTCTGTGTCTTTGAACTTTGTTTTGAAAATCTGCAACATTGTTTAAAAAAAAAAAACGCTTGTACAGGATTGAGAAGAACTGTAAGACTGAAAAAGATAGGAAAGCGCAATCTTTGAAAAAGTTGCCTGTGACTGTGTGAAGAATCATTCTGTTTAATTAGCTTATTAAAACCTCAAAGGCATTTTTCTCTCCCCCAGGGAGACAGCAGCAGTTATTGCCTCTCTGTTCTTAAAAATGAAATGCCATACAATAAGCCTGTCTGCTGTTATTAATGAAACAACGGCCTGACTCCTTAGAGAATAATGACTTCTGGCTTCCCCTCCATGGGTGAGGGAGTATTGGAGTGAGCGGCTTGCTTACCTCCCAAGTGATCACTAATTCTGAGCGACTGCCTCCACCTCCGCTTACATTAGCTGGTGTGACCTTCGGAGCTGGGGGAACAGAGGGTAATCGTAATCCTGCTCAACTCAGTCGACCCCAGCCATCAAAGATAACACGATAACAACACATTCGGATGAGATTCTTTGACATTGAAATAGCTTTTTCCCACCATACCAGACAAACTAATAGCAAGCACATAAGAAAAACTACAAACATGCAGAATTGAAGAGATCCAATGAATACCGTACATACATGTTTCCTTAGTCCTTGCTTGTTTGGATGGTTTGCTTGGCTCCCCGGTCCCAATGGCGTTGCTTGCCAGGACTCTGAACTCATATTCCACCCAGGGGCTCAGGTCTATTACTGTAGCTGTCAGGCGGCGGCCCCCCACCATCTCAGGAACTGGCACAAAACAAAACAGCCCCCTCCCCTCAGAATGAAGCAGGTAGCAGGAGAGTGTCCTCTAGGCTGACAGGCCCACTGAGCACACTCCACAGGTGCAGGGGGCTAATTACACAGAAGGACACATGGTGTACTCACTCACACACGCACAAGACAAAACACACACCTTAAGGGTAGACCTCACTCAGTGTCCCTGTTTGGTCAGGTTTGGTAAGGTTGTCCCTGTTTGGTCAGAAAAACTCTGGGCACTAGTGATGTTGCCTTGTACAGTGACACACATTTAAAGATGCAGTATCAATATATATATATATGAAATATGTATTTATTCCCCAAACTAACAGGCTCCTCCCCAAAATAATTGGAACAGTACCAAACATGCATAACTACAGCTCTAGAACCGCCATCCAAACTTTCGTATGGGGCTCTTTTCTATGCTTTCAAACAGCACCATTCACTGTAAGTCAGACCTCTGGAAATGGATCCACATTTCAACAACACCTACTGTCAAGTAAATCTGCAGTGAACCCTGTCACTGAACAATCGAGAGCCATTTGGAATTGAAGTAAAATCACTCATAGGCCCATACTCTCATACGGAGAAGAGAAAATGGAGATCAGACCCCTATATAACGCTTTGATGAGGCAATAGCTGGTTGAAGTGCCTACCTGTGGTCACAGCCTGCCAGCCCAGGGAGAATGGTGTCCTGGCCTGGATGGTGTATGTTGTAACTGGACTGTGATTATCAGGCCCGGGCCTCCAGGAGAGAGAGGCTGTGGTGTCACTGATTTCTTCTACATGGATGCTGGTGGGTGGGCCTGGGGGACCTGCAGATACGGTGCACAACCAGGCAGGAAGGGAGATAGAGAGGGAGAGACAGCGAGAGAGAGAGAGAGAGAGAAAGGGAGAGCGAAAGAGAGAGAAGTATAAAAAAGGCAGAGCAGAGCAGTGGTGTCCTTATCACTGTCTGCCTTCAGCACTAGGAGTACAGCTGGTGAAATCAGTTTGGTGTGAAACCTCAGGGAGCTTTTCTGTCTAATTAGATTAAAGGAGAGAGAAATACGTCTCTATCTGACCATCTTTTCAACTGATCTCACAGAGTACAATGCCTTCACATCTTAATTAGAGGCATGTCCAGGATGATGGAGAATAAACACAGACTACTAACTAGCATCCATCTCATTCAGTCTTAAAGACACAGATGGGACCCCTTCAAATCTGCACAGCTAACTTAAATAATGCTTTGTTGTTGCCATGGATAACCAATCAAGTGAGTGGGTGGGATTGTTCCCTATCAAATTGCATTTTCTATTACCATTATTTTTCAATGACCTTTCAAGGACATGAGAATGACTTTCCAACATAGGATCAGTTCTGTGGAGTTTACAAGGTTTTCAAGATCGACAAATGCCTACTACAAAGGTAACCTATATTGAATTTGTGAAAGTGTTGACATTGCATGATACTTTATCATACTAAATAAGCATGTATTACATTATTATTAAATAACAATAAATGGTTGTCAAAATAAAGGTATCTTTCATGAAAAATTGCTTGTCCTGTATAGACAGAGAGAAGTACCTCTGACCACCAGGTCTGCTGCGATGGAGATGCTGTCCACCTTGGTCTGCACTGCACAGGTGTACTTCCCTGCATGTCTCAGCTGGATGTTCCGAATCATGATGTCCCCAGCGGAATGCTGCTAACATGCAACACAAACAAGAACATGCACGCACACACGCACGGACGGACACGCGCAGACACACACACACGCACGGACGGACGGACACGCGCAGACACACACACACGCACGGACGGACGGACACATGCAGACACACATGCGCGCACGCACACACACACATGCACACACACACATACACAAGCACAACGATTAATATACTGTAGTAACATTTTACCAACGTGTAATTAAAACAAATTAAATATGATGACTTGAGCAGAAATAATAATATGTGAGCAGAAATAGTATATTTAAAAAAAAACTATTAAGGGTCTTTGTATGCCTATTATTGTATTATAATTCTAGGATTTTAACTGTGATCTGTTTCCATGTTATAAAAGGGTTATCGGCATACCTGTACATGTGAGACGGGCATAGCACTTACGTTTAATTATAATTATTACACAAATGTATTCATACACATGCTGATTTTAGCTGTGGAAGAGTGGCCTCATTATTTCTATGATCAAGCAAAGCTTAAAGGTAAAGTTCTCAAGTTATTTCCATTCCATTTCTAATTGCAGTTCCCACTTTCACACCATCATTTAATCAGCCCAGTACTGAGTGGAATCAGGACCAGTCATAAATTGGATGTGGCAAAAGCTAAATTGGATGTGGCAAAAACAGCTTACAAATGTATGTAACTCCAGGTGGTGTCATTTATCATGTAAAAGGAAAACGATTACGATTAAAATAATGAAAAACATGACAACCTGACCAGAGAGTGTAATGTACATGCCCCTACTAATCACTTCTGGAACAATGATTATCATCACTCTTCTTCAGACAGGGGAGATGAAAAAGTAGCTTTTAAGTGTTTTGTAGTTAACGTAAAGTGTAAATGAAAGAGGAAACCTATGCAAAACGGGGCATATGATCTGAGCTTTGAGCTGGGTAGGTTTTAGGGAAGGATGGGGAATATGTAAATGTGATTTTAAAATAAACTATGTGCAGCACATTTTCACCACACCTAAACACACATGCTCCAAACGTTCTCTGCACTGCGGATACCCTACTTAATATGACCTCACTTATACCAAAGGAAGGGAACCACGGTATCGATGCTGCAATGTATCACCAGCTTCACCCCTTGACCTTTCTCAATGTAATTTCTGAAGGGGTTGAAAAATCAATGTCTCTTTAATGACATATTTTCATGAGAGAGCAGTGGCATAAATAAAATATAAGCAATCTGCAACATGGTGTAGTAAAGATGTGTGTTTCTTCCTATTCGTTATGCATTGCAGTGCTCCTGACAAGCATGGTGTAAAAGCGAGGTAATATGGCACCATTTCTCAGACATGACACTTTGATTATAAATGGCCGGCTTGATGGCCCCGGGAGGGAATCGGGAGGGACTATTTGGAGGCTTATGCACTTACACCGCCCACTTTTTCAAAGTATCCGCCGTGGTTGCCAAAGTGGATCAGCTGCTCGTTGAAGAACCAGGTGAACTTGAGCTCTAGAGACGGGTCATGAGTCACCTGACACGGCAGCACGATGCTCTCTCCTACAGTCACGTCCAGGGTGGACGGTGGCGTGGTTATAATGGTCGGCTCTGGAAAACAGCACACATGCACTACTGTTAGTGTGAATGAAATCGCTACAAAACACATACTAAAAGCAACCATTACATTATGCAGTGTTAAGGGAAATCCCAAGCTTAAAATACTGTAAAAGGTTATTCCAATTGTTGTGCAAAATTCTAATATCTTCCATGTTTTTCAAATGCAGAATTCAACGAATAAATGGACACGTGGAAGTAAAAACACACTAACCCAGAACAAAAACCAGTGTGATTACCAGAGTTAATGAGATTCAGCCAGCCAGAGGGTACAGTGAGGGAACTGCGAAGGCTTGTCTACCTGTACCTAGAGAATGTGCACCAACTGTCACTGTCAGCTCAGCCTTCAGTCGGTAGGTACTGTAATTCACACATCTGCAGTCTGCAGACCCCCTGACTTCTGCAGCCACTCAAAGAAAATAAACACGTGCAGGGCTTCCCTCACTACACATTCTCTATTCAAGTCTCTGCATGCATGTGGTGTGTTGCTGTTGTTTCACTGAGGAATTAGATAGACAGTGTTCCTCGTCTCCAGTGTGAGTGTGAGCAGAGACAAGAAAGATAGCTACAGGAGCACGAGAGCGGAATGATGAGAGGAATAAGGAGCCCCTTTGTTCTGATGCTGTACGGTGCTTGTCTCCCTCTTGGGGGTGCTGTGAGTACTCGGTTGAAATATCCACTCTGAGCGCCAACTAAATTAACCATGGCAAATGATCCCTGGACAGGCAGCCATAGATTCCTGTAAAAAGTGCCGGCAGTGCAGTCTTCATCCAGAGCGAATTCGATACCTGCATTGCAGTGTTGGGGTCAATTCTGAATTGAGTTGCGACTTGGTCTTTAATTCCAATTCGATTCTTGAATTTGAATTGAATTTGGATTGGCCACACCCCATAGGAAGCAGAATTTGAATTGAATTTGAATTAAATTAAGTCAAATTGAATAAAAATTAAAATAATTTAAATTCAGATAGATCATTTACTCCATTCAGTACCAGTCAAACATTTGGACACACCTACTCATTCAAGGGTTGTTCTTTATTTTTACTATTTTCTACATTGTAGAATAATAGTGAAGAAATCAAAACTATGAAATAACACATATGGAATCATGTAGTAACCAAAAAATTGTTAAACAAATCTAAATATATATTCTATTTGAGATTCTTCAAAGTAGCCACCCTTTGCCTTGATGACAGCTTTGCACACTCTTGGCATTCTCTCAACCAGCTTCAGGAGGTAGTCACCTAACAGGTGTGCCTTGTTAAAAGTGAATTTATGGAATTTCTTTCTTTCTTAATGTGTTTGAGCCAATCGGTTGTGTTGTGACAAGGTAGGGTGGGTATTCAGAAGATATCCCTAGTTGGAAAAAGACCAAGTCCATATTATGGCAAGAACAGCTCAAATAAGCAAAGAGAAATGATAGTCCATCATTACTTTAAGACATGAAGGTCAGTCAATGTGGAAAATGTCAAGAACTTTGAAAGTTTCTTCAAGTGCAGTCGCAAAAACCATCAAGCGCTATGATGAAACAGGCTCTCATGAGGTCCGCCATAGGAAAGGAAGACCCATAGTTACCTCTGCTGCGGAGGATAAGATAATTAGAGTTACCAGCCTCAGAAATTGCAGCCCAAATAAATGCTTCACAGAGTTCAAGTAACAGACACATCTCAACATCAACTGTTTTAATGAAGAGACTGCAAAAAAACCTCTACTAAAGGACACCAATAATAAGAAGAGACTTGCTTGGGCCAAGAAACACAAGCAATGGACATTAGACTGGTGGAAATCTGTCCTTTGGTCTGATGAGTCCAAATTTGAGATTTTTGGTTCCAACCACCATGTCTTTGTGAGACGCAGAGTAGGTGAACGGATTATCTCTGCATGTATGGTTCCCACCATGAAGCATGGAGGATGTGTGATGGTATGGGGGTGCTGTGCTGGTGACAGTGTCAGTGATTTATATAGAATTCACTTAAACAGCATGGCTACCACAGCATCCTGCAGCGATACACCATCCCATCTGGTTTGCACTTAGTGGGACTATCATTTGTTTTTCAACAGGTCAATGACCCAACACACCTCCAGGCTGTGTAAGGGCTATTTAACCAAGAAGGAGAGTGATGGAGTGTTTCATCAGATGACCTGGCCTCCACAATCACCCGACCTCAACCCAATTGAGATGGTTTGGGATGAGTTGGACCACAGAGTGAAGAAAGAGCAGCCAACAAGTGCTCAGCATATGTGGGATCTTCTTCACGACTGTTGGAAAAGCATTCCAGGTGAAGCTGGTTGAAAGAATGCCAAGAGTGTGCAAAGCTGTCACCAATGCAAAGGGTGGCTACTTGAAGAATGTCAAATATAAAATACATTTAGATTTGAAGTGGCTGTTCCACTGGATGTCATAAGGTGAATGCACCAATTTGTAAGTCGCTCTGGATAAGAGCGTCTGCTAAATGACTTAAATGTAAATGTAAATGTAATTTGTTTAACACTTTTTTGGTTACTACATGATTCCATATGTGTTATTCATAGTCTTGATGTCTTCACTATTATTCTACAATGTAGAAAATAGTAAAAATAAAGAAAAACCCTTGAATGAGTAGGTGTGTCAGAACTTTTGACGGGTACTGTACATCACTATGAATGTTTATTTTGACATAATATATGGTTGCCAATACCTTGTTTAATCTTCTTGAAGCATGTCATTTTTGAAACTTGTCCTCCTAAAAATAGTTTTAAATAATTACAGTTGTGTGGAAGCATTCTAAGATTATTTTGTAGGATAATAATTCATAATTCACTTACATGTTATTAAATATAAAAAAATCATATCCCAGAATGCATTAGATCAAACACTCCAGAATGGAAGGATGAAGCAGAATGGAACAACCTAACATCTCATGATGAAAAAACAAACAAAATACTGTTTGACATCTTCGAGTTATAATCAAACTGATATTTAAAATGGAATCTCTATTCAGTAAGAGGTGGCATATGCTTTTGGCAAAATATTTTTCACAGGAATGTGATACATACTGTATCTTTCATGTCTCAGCGGAATTTATTTAAATTGGTTTGAATTGAATTCTACTTCCTTTAATTCAAATTCAATTCAATTTCTGCATCCTGTTCTTGTGGCCAATTAAAATAAAAATTTCAATTAATAGGTTGAATTGAATTAAATTCAGGAATTCCGAATTTACCCCAACCTTACTGCATGTTATGCCCCCTACTCAGAATGTAATTTATCTCGTCTCTTTTTGATATCAGAGCAGACCGCTATCAGCTGATGGGTTTTGTTCAGTAGCGATAAAATCACTAGGGAAGCCAAGCCAGGAAAAAAAGCCATATTACAACCTATGTGTTGTGATAATTGCATTGTTAGCTTTATAACCATTTTGTTCATATGCCTTGACACCGTTATATATAGGTCTACGACCGAGACTATAAGAAGACACAGTGGCCGAATAAATCCAACCACACCTTTGTGTTTCATCACAAAACCGGAAAGCAACATCTGTCCGGTGGAGTCCACAGAGCATATTGCATGTAACAATCAGTTATATGACCTACAGCATGGTCAATCAAGTTAAGGTTTCTGACATTTTTGGACTACTAGACAACTATTGATTTAGAACACCAAAGAGTTACCACAAGTCGCAAAGAAAACAGGAGCTGCCTCCACTATTCCAGAAACATTTCAGCTTCAACATTTCAACATCATCAATCACCTCCTCTGTGACAACTCCAAGATTCTAAAAACAATTTAGTCCAATCAAGGTAAGCTAAATATCATGTGGCTGTCCATGATACTGATTTCTGTGTGTGTTTTGGTTTTACTATCCTTGTGGGGATCAGATGTCCTCATAAGGATAGTAAAACAAAGAAAATTAAGAGAAGTGCAGACATTTTGCCGGTCCCCACAAGGAAAAAGTATATTTTAAGTTTAGGGGTTAGGTTTAGGATTAGGGTTAGGAGTTAGAGTGTGGGGTTAAGGTTAGGGTTAGGTTAATGGTTATGGGTTTGGGAAAATAGGATTTTGAATGGGAATCAATTGTTTGGTCCCCACAAGGATAGTAAAACAAACGTGTGTGTGTGCGTAAGTAGAAAAAGTAGAGAAATGCTTGTAGAGAAATGCCAATGCCATCCTCCTCTCTTTCATGTTGCCGAAATAACCTATGACTCTGTCATACTATACACACTCTTAGTTTTTGTTGTACTAGGCTAGCTACCTGGCTAAAATGCATGCTTGCTAGCCTAACTTATTTTCATGGGCAACTATTTACCAGCTAACATTAGCCTACAACATCTAGCTACATATTGAACTTCCATCCTCTCAGGCCAGAGGCACAATGTATGAACTTAGGGTTGGATCAGATCGCCATTATAATCATTGGCCAGTACGGAGAGTTAAGTAAAACCACAATTCCAAATCTCTATCTCCGTCCATGGCTAATTTATGAAAGTGACAATTTTATCTAGCTAGCTAGACAACGGAAGACAACTACACAACGAGATGCAACAATTCAAGTTTTTTTCTGTCAATGACGTTTGGCTTTTGATATGATTGGTGTGAAGCCAAATCCAAACTGGCTTCCCTTGACACATTTTTTTGTTGTTGGTGTGCCTGGATCATTCACAATTGAGCTCACTCAGTTCAGCTCAAAGCTCATTGCTTATTATTCTATGATATTTTTATCAAGGGAGAATGCTCACTTGCTTCCCTTGTATTCAATGATATGTGCGGCAACAATATCATACTATTTTTGACCAGACAGCGTCAGATAGATGGGCTACACATACAGAGACAGAGGGGCGATGTTTCACTGGCTCGGACGCTTTCTCCAGTGAGATACATTCAGCCTCTTGCAAATTGAATGGAAATTATGAAACAGAGAGATGAAAGATACATTATTTGATGTTTTTTTCTTGGTCAATGTTTTTGGGGGAAGCCCGGCTTCCCTTGGCATCCATGAACACACGCCACTGATTTGGTTAAACATACAATGAGAGGGTGTCATAAAGGCTCAGCACTATTCCAGGGAAGATAAAATGGGGAGCTATATAGTGACACGGTCAGACACAATGGGACACATGAGCGCAACTATTCAAGTGTCTGGGTCTGGGTTTCTATTTGCAGAGAGAACACGTTTATTAAATGTCCATCAATGCCAATAGGGTTGAAAGGGAGAAAAAGCTACACCTCCTCTTTCCCCTGACAGATCGCTTGTGAGAACATGGCAATAGGAGCCTTGGGTTTGACTGTCTAATTCTTGACAAAATGGCAATTGTTACAGTTTGCCGATTAGATTTTTTTTGTTTTACTCCTCTCAGTGTTGTTATCTTTATAACATAATTGTCACAAATGTACACACCTAATGACATGTGAATGTCAAGACAGAGTGCTGGCAAAATTCAGGTGAAATATCCAATGCTAACTGACATAGCAACCTAAATGCTAATGTGACAGTCATTTTAAAAAACTGGTGGCCAGATATATGGCCATGCATAGTCAGCTCTAAGCTCTGAGGCTGACCAGAGCCAATCATTCACTGTAAAGACGATACTGGGAAAACGTCTCTTATTACTCCACTCCATCATCATTTGTGACAGATTGTATGGATAACCCTGCTTGGTTACACAACCTCAGCAGAGCTCTCCAGCGTCATTTGATTGATATCTATCTTGTATAATGCCTTGTTACCTACTGTGGCTATAAGAGCGAGGAGCGCACCCCTCTCACTAAGCAAAGTCAATCAGAGACAAGATGCTAAGCTTGCAACCACCCCGACAGATAGATCCCACTACACTCCAGGGACTGCTGGGAGGGTGAACAGCAGAAAAACTGGAGAGACATGAAATTGCATAGTAATATCATTAAAGTGGGAAGTCAATGACGGGAAAGAGAGAGAGATAGAAGGAGCTGGGCTGGGCTGACTGTTTAAGGTGTGAATTAATGTGAGCTCCATCCTCTCCCGTCCCTGTGGCTCGCGGCTGACACTCCTCACTCGGCCACAGCCTCTGCTCAGCCTCTGCTCATCCCACAAACAGCCAGTCATACGTGAATAATGCTCTCACAGGCTATGTAGCTAGTGCTACTGAGGCAGAGATGCCCCATCGACCACTGTGGAGACTTCCCTCCAAGTTTAATGGCCTTGGGAGGGGGAAGGTGGGGGTGTAAATGTGTACTCCTCTCTGGTGTACATATTCTTAAGGCCCTCTGCTCAAGGGTGGCTATGTGCAGTTGACTAATGTATTAGGAGTATTCCAGAGTCACATGGTTTTGACAGAGTTTTCACAGATTGTTGCCATATTTTTGCCCAGATGCGTTTTTAAATTAATAACCGTTGACTCAATGACTGGAAGTCTATGGGAACAGCTAGCATGTCATTGCGCTAACGCTAATTGCAATGCACCCTGTAACTAACTTTGTCACGTTCGTTGTATGGAGGAAGAGAGGAGGACCAAGGTGATATAATGATATAATTATATAAATACATTCTTCTTATTTATTTAACGAAACGAAGAACACTAAACACACTATCAAAATAACAAACGAACGTAACGCTTTATAATCAATAAGTGCAGACACAGGCAACTTACACATAGACAATAACCCACGAAATACCCAACGGAATATGGCTGCCTAAATATGGTTCCCAATCAGAGACAACGATAAACAGCTGCCTCTAATTGAGAACCAATCTAGGCAACCATAGACATACAAACACCTAGACAAGTTAACACCCCATAAACATACAAAACCCCTAGACAAGACAAAACACATACATCCCTCATGTCACACCCTGACCTAACCAAAATAATAAAGATAACAAAGATAACTAAGGTCAGGGCGTGACAAACTTCTTATAGGGTATCTGCGAGAAATATATAGTTCAAACTAAAATCTTAATTTCCCAGCCTTTTAGATCAAGGAAACACAAAGAAAGCTCTTTACCAATGCAGAGCAAACAAATGATTCTAAAGCCATTCAACATGAATACTTAACATTTTCCTCAAGAGACAAAAAGGATTCTCTCAAGGACAAACCACAATGGAGCATTGGTGGTTAGTGAGCAAACGTTGTGCAAATAAAGAGACATATTCTAGTGAGCTGCTCTCAACACTCTATTCATCCCGTCTATAACAGTACATCTGTAGCTACTGTATCTGCGGATAAGATATGCGGCTGTATTTCTCTCCTCTCCTTTTTCACACTTTTTAAAAGTAGTTTCAGAGCATCAAAATGGTATATCATACACTGTAGCTGGAGGAAACACGGGAAAGTTATGCTGCTTTGAAAGTTAATAAACATGTTATGCCACTAAAGGCCAATTTATACCCTACGGAGATGGAGAATTCGGAGCGTAGCAACGTGTGAGGTCAGACGCTGGGAGACGAGAAGCAAGTACAGGGAGTGAACATTTAATAAATAACCGTCATGAAACAAACAAGGACAGCGTCTGAACAGGGGAAACATAACGACAATAATGCTGACACAGGGATCAAACCGAGGAACAGACAGATATAGGACGGGCAATCAACAAAGTAATGGAGTCCAGGTGAGTCCAAAGAAGCGCTGGTGCGTGTAACGATGGTGACAGGTGTGCGTAATGATTGGCAGCCTGGCGCCCCATTCCTGCACCCCATGACATTTGGAATGCAAAATATAATTCATTGCGTAGCCATGGGGCAGTGTTGTGTAGGCTATGAAGCTGTATTTTACCACCAACTCGCTTGGTTCCTTGTTCTGTACTATATATATACTGTATAGGCCATGAATCAAGTAGCCTATTTTTGCATTGATAACCAAATATAATATCAGTAACTGTTCACACAGTAAACCAAACAACATTGTATCCTTATTAGAATCACCCAAAAATATAGTAGTGATAACAACGTGATTCTAGGCTATTTTGAAATTGTAAAAACAGCTGCTAGCTGGGAGTGAATACATTCAAGCAGCATATCAAACTGGGATAATATTGTAGGTTAAAATGGCAAGTATAAGAATATTTGCTAGGGCATATTTTTTTAAATTATCAACCCGACTATTTCACAATGAGATGTGCGAAGCTAAAAGGCTAGCTAGCTTGCAAGCTATGCTTAGCCAACTAGCTAGCAAGAGGAAGACTCTTGAAGACAACACGAGAACGTTACTCTTCTTTTGCTTTCAACACAAATTAGAAGACAACAAGAAAACCTCTGTCGCCCCCTTGGGAATGTTATTTGGGAGTCTGGATCAGCCAAAACGTGTGCGTTGCTCCAAAAATCCGACTCCACCCAAGTGCACATGTGTGTGTGTAGATCTACGCATGTGAAGCATAAAGACAGCTTAAGGAGACAAGTACTGTATGAGAAAAATGCTCTTGAATGATTTTGCTGAGATTCACACTCGCTTTTTAGGGGGTAGATCAGCTTTAATACTGCATATAGATTGTGACTTCTATCAACGTAATTGTCTGCATCATTTCCAATCCACCATATATATAAAAAAAATGTTACATGTATGACATTATTATTCTTATACCAGAACCGTTTACCTTACTAGTTAGAGCCTAATGTTAGCTAGCTAACATTGAGCCTGGTTGGTTAGCTTCCAGAAGATTCATGCAGGGTAGTAATGACATGATTTGGCACTATGTTCATTGTTGTTCAACTAGCTAACATTAGCTACCGGACTCGTTAGCTAATGTTACGTGACGTGTGTGATCTTACACATTGTTTACCAAGCTAGGTTCATTGTTTACCTAGCTAGCTACATGTCTTAAGCTAAAGTGTACGGTTAGCTAGCTAAAGTTAGCTGGTCGGCAGTCCATCATTACTTTAAGACATGAAAGTCAGTCAATACAGAAAATGTCAAGAACTTTTAAAGTTTCTTCAAGTGCAGTCACAAAAACCATCAAGCGCTATGATGAAACAGGCTCTCATGAGGACCGCCACAGGAAAGGAAGACCCAGAGTTACTTCTGCTGCAGAAGATAAGTTCATTCGAGTTACCAGCCTCCAACCAAACAAATGCTTCACAGAGTTCAAGTAACAGACACATCTCAACATCAACTGTTCAGAGGCGACTGCGTGAATCAGGCCTTCATGGTCAAATTGCTGCAAAGAAACCTCTACTAAAGGACACCAATAATAAGAAGAGACTTGCTTGTGCCAAGAAACACGAGCAATGGACATTAGACTGGTGGAAAGATGTCCTTTAGTCTGATGAATCCAAATTTTAGACTTTTTGTTTCAATTGCCATGTCTTTGTGAGACGCAGAGTAGGTGAACGGATTATCTCTGTATGTGTGGTTCCCACCATGAAGCATGGAGGAGGAGGTGTGAAGGTGCATTGCTGGTGACACTGCCCGTGATTTATTTAGAATTCAAGGCACACTTAACCAGCATGGCTACCACAGCATTCTGCAGCGATACGCCTTCCCATCTGGTTTGCGCTTAGTGGGACTATCATTTGTTTTCAACAGGAGAATGCCCCAAAACACACCTCCAGTCTGTGTAAGGGCTATTTGACCAAGAAGGAGAGTGATGGAGTGATGCATCAGATAACCTGGCCTCCACAACCCAATGGAGATGGTTTGGGATGAGTTGGACCTCAGAGAGAATGCAAAGAGTGTGCAAAGCTGTCATCAAGGCAAAGGGTGGCTACTTTGAAGACTCTCAAATAGAAAATATATTTTTATTTGTTAAACACTTTTTTGGTTACTACATGATTAAATATGTGTTATTTCATAGTTTTGATGTCTTCACTATTATTCTACAATGTAGAATAACCCTGGAATGAGTAGGTGTGTCCAAACCTTTGACTGGTACTGTATATTTTTTGATTCTAAAGAATAGAACTTATAAAATGCCTCATGGGCTTAGTGTAACTGTCATACTCCATGAAAACTCAAAATATAAGCTTCTTCAGTACTTGTAAACATTGTAAATGTAAACAGACACTGTATTGCCTCATAACATGGTTAAAACATTAATTTTGTTTATCTCTATCTTTTAATCTAAGATAGGTTACTGTTCATTTCTCCAGGCCCATCCCTCAGCTTTTTACCAAAACAGAGGCTCTGCGGCCATTTTGTTATTGTTTCATCTGTGGATTTGCCCTTTAAACAGCTGCATATTATCAAGATATCAAAGTGTCACCAACAAAAAGGTAAACAATAGGCCTATAGCAAATGCAGCACATGGCATTCATTTTTCCCGTGTAAATAGCACTTCCATATTTCCAAGTCCTATTCTTGAAGACCAAGGGGTATACCATTTATTGCAATGACTGAAATTCTGATAGACTTTGGTTTTTAATGTAAAGATATAATTGAATCGTATTATTATATGTAGTAGAAAGCGATAGGTTAGAAGAAGCCTACATAACCAACCCAATAAAGTAAAATTGAACATCCCTACATGGCCAGCTAGGGAAACTTTAACATTGATTTATCCTGCAATAGATGTTGTTCAATTGGTAACATACATTTTTGTCTTCTTCTAATGCCTTAAGGGGAAAGTAATTTAAAAGTAACAAAATCTAATCAGATTACATTACTGAGTTTGGATAATCCAAAAGTTACATTACTGAATACAATTTTGGTTACAAAGTAACTGTAACAGATTACATTACCAAAGCAAGTGATCTAATGATTCTGTAACTTTGTAGCAAAATCTGCAGAGCTGGTTGTATCCCCCATACATATAACATTCTATTTACTGCAAGAATTTTGTATATCATTTACATTGAAAAACAATTTAACTGATTTTGTGAATCAGTTCATAAACCATGTGCCATGAAATCGGTACATTGAGAATCTCCCAACTATTTTGCAACCTGTATGGTGCAGCTTTCAATTTTTTTCATCCTTAAATGAAACTGGTATACTATTTTATTTATCACAATTATCTTCAGACAATTTTGATCTTTAATTCAGGACCGACAGACAAGTTCCTTACATTCTCCCCTTTCCACTTTGGCCCTCCTCCATTTTTGCATTAATGCTGCAATCAGTTGGTTGTATTTTGCAAAGAGCAGACATTTCAATATATTTTTGTTACCTGGATGTGTGACAACTCCATTAGTGCTATTTATTATATAATTTACAAAGATTATACTGTTTTATAAAAAATAAAAAATAAAAATATTGGTATTTTATCAATTAGTATATTTGACTTTAAACATAATATTTTTTTCTAATATTTGTTCAGTCTTTTCTGTTGGATTAAACTATAATTGCAATCAGCTTTCTATTGCTTGTTTTAAAAATGGTGATATTTTGGAGATTATTTCCTTTTCAAATAACCGAAAATGAGAGGTTGTATTCTGAATGAAGGGAAAAAGGCCATTCTTGAACACGGGGTGAGCCATTCTTACTAATCTGCTTGAGAACCAGTTCGGATTTAACTGAAGCCTTTAGTGAGAGGTCCAATGCTTTAATATTTTATCATTTCTGCCCCGAGAATTCATATTCATTATATAAATAGTCCCGTTTAATTTTGTCTGGCTGCCGTTCCAAATAAAGTGGAATATTGAGAACTATTCTTTCTTTACGCCTATTCAACATTGTTCACACCCTCTTAAGCCTTATCCCCACCCAACCCAAACATATAAATGCATGTGAGTCGACATGGCATTATACTCCAGAAAGTAGTCTGTCTACTTAAACTTTTCCCGAGCGAGCTTTGTCAGTAGCGCCAGCTAAATTCAGGGTAGCAATGTTTCTGAGAGCTCTAGCAACACTTTTGCAGTTGTCTATAGCGATACAGTGCCATCAGAAAGTATTCAGACCCCTTGACTTTTTCCACATTCTATCACGTTAAAGCCTTATGATAAAAATGATTAAATTAAATAAAAATCCTCATCAATCTACACACAAAAACCAATAATGACCAAGCGAAAACCATTTTTATGACATTTTTGCAAATGTATTAAAATTTTAAAAAAAAAAAAACTTTGCTATATGACTTGAACTTGAGCTCCGCTGCATCCTGTTTCCATTGATCATCCTTATGATGTTTCTACAACTTGATTGGAGCCCACTTGTGGTAAATTCAATTGATTGGACATGATTTGGAGAGGCACACACCAGTCTATATTAGGTCACACAGTTGACAGTGCATGTCAGAGCACAAACCAAACCATGAGGTCGAAGGAATTATCCGTAGAGCTCCGAGACAGGATTGTGTCGAGCCACAGATCTGGGGAAGGGTACCAAAAAATTTGTGCAGCATTGAAGGTCCCCAAGAACACAGTGGCCTCCATCATTCTTAAATGGAAGAAGTTTGGCACCACCAAGACTCTTCCTAGAGCTGGCCGCCCGGCCAAACTGAGCAGTCGGGGGAGAAAGGCCTTGGTCAGCCTTGACCAAGAACTCGATGGTCACTCTGACAGAGCTCTAGAGTTCCTCTGTGGTGATGGGAGAACCTTCAGAAGGACAACCATCTCTGCAGCACTCCACCAATCAGGCCTTCATGGTAGGGTGGCAGACGGAAGCCACTTCTCAGTAAAAGGTACATGACAGCCTGCTTGGAGTTTGCCAAAAGGCACCAAAAGACTCTCAGATCATGAGAAACAAGATTCTCTGGTCTGATAAAACCAAGAATGAACTCTTTGGCCTTAATGCCAAGCATCTATGGTGAAGCATGGTGGAAGCAGCATCTCTTTGACCTGAATGCCAAGCATCACGTCTGGAGGAAACCTGGCAACATCCCTACGGAGAAGCATGGTGGTGGCAGCATCATGCTGTGGGGATGTTTTTTCAGCGGCAGGGACTGGGAGACTAGTCAGGATTGAGGCAAAGATGAATGGAGCAAAGTACAGAGAGATACTTGATGAGAACCTGCTCCAGAGCACTCCGGACCTCAGACTGGGGCAAAAGTTCCCCTTCCAACAGGGCAACAACCCTAAGCACACGGCCAAGATAACGCAGGAGTGGCTTTGGGACAAGTCTTTGAATGTCCTTGAGTTGCCCAGCCAGAGCCCAGAATTTAACCCGATCGAACATCTCTGGGGAGACCTGAAAATAGCTCTCCCCATCCAACCTGACATGGCTTGAGAGGATCTGCAGAGAAGAATGGGAGAAACTCCCCAAATACAGGTGTGCCAAGCTTGTAGCATAATACCCAAGAAGACTCGAGGCTGTAATCGCTGCCTAAGGTGCTTAAACAAAGTATTGAGTAAAGGGTCTAAATACTTTTGTAAATGTAATATTTCAGGGTTTAAAAAAAGTGCATAATTTCTGAAAACCAGTTTTTGCTTTGTCATTATGTGTAGATTGATGGGGGATTTAAAAAAAATCTATTTTAGAATAAGGCTGAAACCTAACAAAATGTCAAAAAAGCCAAGGGTCTGAATACTTTCCGAAGGCACTGTATCTTTCCAAAAATTGGCAGTAGCAAAGATTCTCTCTATAGACAGACGCCTGTGACATGACAGACCAATCAGGGCTCATCATTTGACATGTCCAACCACTCCATTATCTCTGCCAGTCATGACTAACTAGGAAGGACCCTGTCCTGTCTACCTATAATGGCTCAGTGCTTTCTTTTTGGCTAAACTGGGCAATAATTTAACATAGCTGGCCCCGCCACAGACTGCTATATCATTATGCTAATACAAGACTAGAAAAGCCCAGTGCACTATTTCTGTGAAAAAATAATGTACATTTTTTGGCAGAGGGGATATTCTGCAGCAACCTCAGCACCCCTAATTCCCGTGGCTATAATTCAACCCGTTCAGGAGTAAAAATGTGCTTAAGAAGTCACATAATAGGTTGCATGGACTCACTCCATGTGCAATAATAGTGTTTAACATGATTTTTGAATGACTACCTCATCTCTGTAGCCCACACATAAAATTATCTGTAAGGTCCCTCAGTTGAGCAGTGCATTTCAAACACAGATTCAACCACAAAGACCAGGGAGGTTTTCCAATGCCTCACAAAGAAGGGCACCTATTGGTAGATGGCAAAAAATATATATTGAATATCCCTTTGAGCATGGTGAAGTTATTAATTACACTTTGGATGATGTATCAATACACCCAGTCACTACAAAGATACGGGCGTCCTTCCTAACTCAGTTGCCGGAGAGAAAGGAAACCGCTCAGGGATTTCACCGTGGGGCCAATGGTGACTTCAAGACAGTTAGATAATGACTGTGAAAGGAGAAACTGAGGATGGACCAAAAACAACCTAATTGACAGTACAGAACAAAAATATTCCAAAACATGCATCCTGTTTGCAACAAGGCACTATAGTAATACTGCAAAAAGTTTTTGTCCTGAATACAAAGCGTTATGTTTGGGGCAAATCCAAATGAAACACATTACTGAGTACCACTCTCCATATTTCAAGCATAGTGGTGGCTGCATCATGTTATGGGTGTGCTTTTAATCGTTAAGAACTGGGGAGTATTTCAGGATAAAAAAGAAATAGAATGGAACTAAGCACATGCAAAATCCCAGAGAAAAACCTGGTTCAGTCTGCTTTCCACCAGACAATGGGAGATTAATTCACCTTTCAGCAAGACAATAACCTAAAACACAAGGCCAAATATGCACAGGATGTTCCTTAGCAAGAGGACAGTGAATATTCCTGAGTGGCCGAGTTACAGTTTTGACTTAAATCTACTAGAAAATCTATGGCAAGACCTGAAAATGGTTGTCAAGCAATGATCAACAACCAATTTGACAAAACTTGAAGAATTTTGAAAAGAATAACGGGGAAATGTTGCACAATCCAGGTGTGGAAAGCTCTTAGAGACTTACCCAGAAAGACTCACAGCTGTTATCACTGTCAAAGGTGCTTCTACAAAGTATTGACTCAGGGGTGTGAATACTTATGTAAATGAGAGATTTCTGTATTTCATTTTCACTAAATTAGCAAACATTTCTAAAAACATGTTTTCACTTTGTCATTATGGGTTATTGTGTGTAGATGGGTGAGAGAAAAAAATCGATTTAATCCATTTTGAATTCAGGCTGAATTTTGGATGAATTCAGGCTGCAACAAAATTTGGAATAAGTGAAGGGGTAAGAATACTTTCTGAAGGCACAGTATGCTTTTTGTAACATTTGCCATTAATTTTCCTTTGGCTTCAACAAATCAGCAATCATCGCTGTATGAGTCTACTGACTCATTGCAGATTGTGCATTAGAAACAACTCTTCCCATAACTCCTGAAAGTAGACTGTGAATTATACCGTGACATTTGTGGTGTTCTATATTTTCTTATGTGTAATAGTGTAATTTAACGGTAAAAATGTATTCACTTTTAATGTGGCATGAACACAACCAATCATGATGTTTTCATCTGATTGTCAAACAAATCACTTAAAAAAGGCTGCGTATATTTGTCCGCTCCAAAATAATTCCAGCATCCAAACAATGCACTGTGCACACGCCATTTGATGAATGGAAAGAGATATCTGTTACAAAACACCAAAAAGTCACATTTGCCGATTGTCCTTAGGCCTGCACTCTTGTAGCCTGAATTAATTGAGTGTCCCGGGAGGTCATCACTAGTTACCACAGCCACAATTATTAATCATATTTATGGCTAAAACCAGGCTATATTTACAATGTATCTTCTTAAAATCAGATTTTATACCTAAACCTTAACCCTAACATTAACCACACTGCTAACCTTATGCCTACCCCTAACCTTAAATTAAGACTAAAAAGCACATTTTTGTTTTCATACATTTTTATGATATAGCCAATTTTGACTTTATGGTTCTGGTAACTAATGACATGAGCTAAACATTTTAATAGGGGTGTTGGTTTAATTTGGAATACGCTTTTCTTTTCATATTTACAACTGTATAGTAGCAGTACACAATTGCATTTTAAACAAATAGGAGAATGGTTCAATTAGCATTACTTAGAGACCCCCCAAAGATTGAATTTTGTTGCATTTAGTGGGGCTCATCTTTCATTCAGGGGGATGTAGCCCCCGGCTGGCCGCCCTGTAATTCACATCTGCCTGAAAGAGCACAGAATAAATCGTTCAGACAATGTATCTTTCGTCCTGCACCTATGAAAAATCACACCACTGGAAGTGACAAAGGCAATGACCACTGCCACCTCTCTGAATTTAGTTTTAGACTTTTGTGATAACCTGCTGATCCAAGCAATCCTTTTTAAAGCATGTATGTCACAACAAAGGACCCTCAAATGTAATTGGAAAGGTGACACGATGACAACTCGCAATAGAAAATCACATTATTGAAAAAGAAAATGAATTGCCATCTCAGACATCAACAAAGGAGTGAACTCAACATTTGAGGTAAAGAGTTTTGAGGCCATTGACCAGCTGTAATTACTAATTGCAATATTCAGTTTCCACCGCAATCAACATTCCGAGAGTCCATTTCCTAATCAAGACTGATTACACTGGTTAATATCCCCTCAGTGTTGAACTAATGGGGACATTAACAGGGTTCATCTGTTGTGACTGCTCCTCTGCTGTTGTCTAGGTGGTTTATTCACATCCACGGTAAATAAATGCATTGTGACAGGTATTTTTCAGTATTCATATAGCCACAGTCAATTTGAATAAACTGCTGTCATCTCCCATAAGGGCTGCTCTCATTGCGGAAATTCCTCCAACTAAACAGGTTTCCAATTCTCAAAGAAATAGTGCATGTACATTTCCCTGTCCCATTTTCCCTACAGTATTGATTGTGACAGAGAGGCACAAGATCATATATGAGAACATTTGTACATCAGCCCAAGAATGCAACCATCACATAATGATGGAAAGTAAACCGTTAAGGGAGAATGTCAAATAAAGCTCATATATTGCCTTTCACGTGAATAATGAGAGAATAACAGCCGGGCATATTTACACAGTATATAGACACACATGCATATTTCTTTAGAGCCAGATTGGGAAATCATAGATGGGCCATCAACCTGAACCCAGAGTGACGTTTACAAGCTTTCAGAACAGTGAGCTGTTGGGGGGGGGGGGGGGGGTTTAAAGGGGCTCTATTTTGTGTAAAAAATAGCATTCAATTCATTATGTCAAACAGAATGTAATGCTGTAAATTTAACAATTTGGAGATAAAATGAGCGGGGCAGGCAGTGGATGAGGGTTTGTTGTAAGGCATCAGCAGAAAGCTGTCTGTGGCAAGGTGCACTCTAAGCTCTCGCTCCACATCCTTGACTGCTGACTTTCTAGCATTTATAATATATGAAATCTATGTTTTATTATTAATCGGGATAAGGAAACATGGCCTGACAGTGATTTACAGAAGACACAGCTGGTGTGGAGGAAATGACTTTATGCTGGATGTGAGCATTCATTACCTTATGTACCCCGATGTTAGTGAACAGGCTGTAACATGCATAATCTGCAGGTACTATCAGGACACCTCATGCAGTTACAATCAATCATTAAATAATTGCAGATTTGAGATTCGTTAGAGGCCACAATAGGCGATCCACCAGTGTTTCTATGGCAACCACTTTGCAACGCTAAAACGCAAGGGAATTCCAAAAGGTATTTCAACAGAGGACCTTACTGTTAACTCTGCATTTCAAAGGGCTTTGAAGATCTCTAAGTTGCAGAGGGAAGAAAATTAAATGGATTGAACCCTTGAACAAACATGACAGAGTACTCCACAGCAGCGGCTTTGTCTTCAATGCTCTGTGAAACCCAGCATTAAACTTTAAAGGGAGAAAAAACATATAGCATTTCTCATCGCACTGCTTTAAAAACTTCTCTGTATTGCTTTATCAATTGAGACATGATCAAATCGCATCCCTTAGTGTCTTCAATAGTGCAATTCACCATCAGCAATATACCGGGCTGAGGTCAAGGGGTGGGAAAGTGTTACAAGGTTCGTTTTCACTGAATACTGACTCAAGGGTTGTCACGTTCGATTTTCACTCAGACCGTCTGATTTCTGCCATTGCGTCACGGTCAAATGTTTAAATAACCCCCAATGTTCAATCTCGAATAAGAAGAAACATTATGCATTTGAAAAGAGAAGAGGTGCTGGCAAATTGTCCAGTTTTTGCCAGTTTAAAAAGGTGCCAACTCTACTTTCCAATTCCAACTTAAAATATAGCCGCAAGCAGCCATCCAACAGCGCCGCCATGTGGCCAAACAGAACCATACTCTAGAGGTTAGCTAGACTCACATCCCTGAGCATGTGGGCCACATTTCATCACTCTGACTCAAACAGATCAAGATGTATAAATATGTGCCCATTTTGTGGTTGCATTTGTTGAGTCTTGATAGTGTTTTGAACATGTGTATCGAGTGTGTTACAATACTAATGTCCATGCCAGATATTTATGTATTTATGTGCCAGACCACGCCCACGTGAGAGTTTATTGGTCAGTATTGGGCATGTTGTTTGAACTACTAGCCTGGAAAATAATGAGCTGTGAGACTTTGGTCCATAGATGCCACATATACAGTTTTGTGTAGATTGGTCATTCGGTGCCATAGGAGTAGCGTTTTAAGTATTTTTAGAACAATTCTAAATGCCGGAATATCCATCATGGTAGACCTTATGGGTCCTCCAGGCAAATTTGTTCCTTGAAAGGAGATTGACCTCTGTACCAAATTTCAGGATTCTAGGTCTGAAGTGGTAAGGGGCATGACTTTTCAAAGTTTTCATCTTCAATTGCTTGTTATAGTACCCCCATGTGGCCAATTGACATGCCATTACTTGAGAGGCTGTGGCCCTTGGCCCTTTTTTGTTAAGTCTCAACCTTGGAAGTTTTATCATTTCACAGGAATTTGCATGTGAAATTTCCCTTATGGAATAATAAGAACACCAACAAATACAAAAGGGTTTCACCCAGCTTCGCTGCTTGAACCCCTAATAAATACAATGGCACAGAAAAACTGATCTACAGTATAATAATGAGACAATCATTAACACTCATCTCATTCCAATAATCAATTGTAATATTCATGTACAATAAGATCAATATCAGACACTTTGGAATGTGAATCAAAGACCTAACTGACAACTTTTTATCCCAGGGGACATTCATGTGGGATGAGGGATCAATAGCTCTTAAATTGTAGACAGGCAAAACACACCACCAACAAAGAAAGCAATTATAGGGGTAAAAATCATATCACAAAACAACTGGACCAGACCTGACCTCTGAAAACATAGGTCACGTTAGGGTTAAAGTTAACGCAAAAAAAAGGGGGGAAGAAAATCACCAATACTCCAAGCAATGAAAAACCTGGTGAGAATATCATCCCCCCTCACAGCAGCAGGACAGCAAAAACAGCAGCATGCACAAAACAAAGCCACCCAATACACAGCACCGTACACCCGCCTCCCATTCATATTTAATGAAGTATAATAAGTCACAGCAACAGAGCAGAAACACGACCTGCAGTCCCACGGGTTGACTCCTACAGATGATCTAACAAACACTACTCCCCTTCTCATCTCTTCTACGCTTTTACTGTACCATTAATCTGGTTGGTCTGGAGGTCTAGAGACAGTGCTGAACATTCACTACAGCACATAGTGAGGGCAACAGTGCAGTGAGGGCAACAGTGCAACCTCCAACTCTGTTTCTTAATGAGCGCTAAGTGCAAGAACCCATTGATACCGTCACTTATGTGTAGAGGAGAAAGGCTTAGGGACTGTAGTAATCTCAAAACCCAGAACCAAATCTCCTGTGAACAGTCTGTCACAAGATAAATTCACTAGTTGTATCCTATGAGAAATCACAACCCTATTTAAAGACTTAATAATCCCATACAGTAGAAGACAAAGACAAATAGGCTTACCTTTGACCATGAGAGTACCGGAGCTGCTTGCCACTCCAAACTGGTTTCGTGCCACACATGTGTAAAGGCCTGCATCTGGTTTGCTTGCATTCTGTATCCGGAGGTTTCCGTTGTCCAGAATGGAAACTCTGCAGGCAGAAAAAGCAGAAAGATTGTGTTACAGACACTAACATTGCATGACCACATTTCTTTCCCACTTTTATTGCAGTCTGTGAATTTCAATTGTCAATTTAAAGGTTAACTTCTTGCATTGTTCATCATCATTAAGTATGGGCGTTCCCCAGAGAGAAAGGCAATCAGTCTAGCAGTTGCAATGTCTTCAGAAAATGGAAAACATAAATGTCTATATCAGGCATTGATTGGAATTAACATAATTTAATTACATAATTTAATTGAAATTAAATGTAATCTTTGATTATATACTGTATTTGATCATATAAACTTCCTCTCTACTTTTGTCCTTGTATGTCGACGTGCCACTCAAAGAAATTGAATATGACACTTAAAATAGAACTATTGTGACTGGGAAAGTTTAGAAACATTTCTAATTGCGCTGTGTTCTTTTATAAGTGATAAAATGTGACAAAGTGGTCAAATGGCTAATTCATGACTTCATATGACCACAAGACATCCGGGACCAAGACAACAGTCACTTCATCTCTGCATGGCCTTTACACAATGGCCACTGGTACCACAAAAGGTCAATGATCCTTAACCAAACTCGACATTTTCCTAAATAACAAGCAACAAATTGAAATTGTTGACCTTAAAAGCAGGGCAGTGTGGGAAAATGGGAAGACCAATTCATTAAACCGTGGTGGATTCTAATTATCTGAAACTCTGTGCAAACTGTAAATATGAAAAAAAAAGCCACCAGCCCTATTGTAAAGCAGACAAGAAATATAGAGCTCTGTCTTTGCACTGCACTTTCCCCAGTGATCTGCTGTGTGATGTAAGGGACAGTGTAAAGCAAACTGTCATCTACAGCTCTGTGTAATAGCAGGTCATTTATTGCCACTCTGGAAATTGCTCAGTTAGTGAAGCCACTTATCTAAGATGTTCTGATTGGATGAGGTGAAATATGCTTTTAATTTGTGTTGATAAAAACAGAGATTGTAAACACTACACTCAAATGAAGGTTGCACCAATTTAACGTAAAAAGATTAGGGAAGGAAACCTGAAAAACCCTGTTTTTAAATTACATATACTTATCTTAATGACTGAATGTGTTTGTGATTTACTCTGGCGACCTTACCTGACAAAACACTTTAAATGACCAATTTCCTGTCAATTTACTATAATCAAGTGAGAGAATCACTACCTGGTCTTTATCGGACTATTGGATAGGAGGAGAAGGAAACAGACATGACGAGAGTTAAACAAGTGCTGCAGCAGTCACAGAACTACCATACTACACATGGTATTAGATGCACCTCATGGTTCAGTTGAAAGAACTGTACAATGAAGTTGCACAAAAATGGAACTTATTTGCTGGTGTTGGGAGATGCCCTGATCTTTGGATAGTTGTGTCAAGAAAAATACATATTATAGAAATGCACATTGACATTGGTATAGTTCTGGTAAACAAGGATCATTTTTTGTAAATCCAGCCAGGGCTCTATTTTCAGCTGGTGTTAAGGTGGTGCCCAGACATTCCTGTTTTGTAAACATTATTTTTGTCCATGCAGCTTCTGTGAAAAGTTAGGACTCATTAGGCCTATGTGCGATGCCCATTGAATGAGGTGGCAGGTAGCTTAGTGGTTAGAGTGTTGAGCCAGTATCCGAAAGGTTGGCGGATCGAATCTCTGAGCTGACAAGGTAAAAATCTGTTGTTCTTCCCCTGAACAATGCAGTTAACCCACTGTTCCTAGGCCATCATTGTAAATAAGAATTTATTCTTAACTTCTTGCAACTATAGGGGGTGCTGTTTCAAATTAGCATAATTGTCTCTACAGATTAAACTGCCTAGTACTCAATTCTTGCTCGTACAATATGCATATTATTGTTATTATTGGATAGAAAACACTCTCTAGTTTCTATAGTCATTTGAATTATGTCTCTGAGTGAAACAGAACTCATTCTACAGCACTTTTCCTCCCAGTGTGTGAGATTTAGACATCTTGGCCTCTGGTTCCAGATCAGTTTTTAAAGTCTCTGTTAATCCTATGAGATACAAACACTGCCCACGCCTTCCTCTAGATGTCAGTAAGTGGTGACAATTTGAATGGAGTCGATTGCGCAATCATTGGCTCTATAAATGACAAAATACCGGAAGTAAGCCTTCCTTTGGACACTGCGCTCAACGCGAGAAGGATATCTGACTGGCCTTTTTCCAAGCATTGGTTTAGCCAGTAATATAGCGTTGGTCATCTTTTTACTTGTTATAGGTGTTAGAAACATCATAATGTAGTTAATTTAAACCGTTTTATAGCAATTTATATCCGTTTAGTGCGATTTTGAGGCATTGCTTTGTAATAGACTTTGAAGCTCCGGGCACGTTTCGGGGTCCCGGTCGTACGTTAGTGGGCATTTCGACGGACAAGTGGACATCTTTCGACCAAAAGAAGATTAGACCCAAGAAAGGATTCATTGTCCAAGATTCTGATGGGAGAACAGCTCATAGTAAGAACAATTTACGATGATAAATTGTGTTTCTGTCGATAAATGTTAAACGTTTATGCCGCCATCTTGTTTGCTATAGCTTCACTTGGCGCAACCTGTATTGAAAAGTAAGGATAATTAAAAAAATGTAATTCCGCGATTGTATTAAGAATTAAATTATCTATCAATCGCTGTCCACCCTGTATTTTTTAGTCAAGTTTATGAGTATTTATGTATAAGACTAGATCACTGTCTAATATGGTGCACGACATTTTCTGACCAGCTGAGCTACTTTTGTCATTGTCTAACCATGATTTTGGTGGCTAAATATGCACATTTTCGAACAAACTGTATATGTATGTTGTAATATGATGTTACAGGAGTGTCATCTGAAGAATTCTGAGAAGGTTAGTGAAAAAATTAATATATTTTGGCGATGATACGATATCGCTCTCTTTGGCTAGAATCAGTGCTCGGGTAACGTTTGCGTATGTGGTATGCTAATATAACGATTTATTGTGTTTTCGCCGTAAAACACTTAGAAAATCTGAAATGTTGTCTGAATTCACAAGATCTGTGTCTGTCCATTGCTATGTGCTGTGTATTTTTAAGAAATGTTTTATGATGAGTAAATTGGTAATACAAGTTGCTCTCTGTAGTAATTCTAGGAGCTTTGGTGAGATTTGTGATGCTGGCTGCAATGGCAAACTATGATTTATACCTGAAATATGCACATTTTTCTAACAAAACCTATCCTATACCATAAATATGTTATCAGACTGTCATCTGATGAGGTTTTTTCTTGGTTAGTGGCTATCAATATCTTAGTTTAGCCGAATTGGTGATAGCTACTGGTGTTGAGAGAAAATGGTGGACAAAGAAAAATGGTGATTTTTGCTAACGTGTTTAGCTAATAGATTTACATATTGTGTCTTCCCTGTAAAACATTTTAAAAATCTGAAATGGTGGCTTTATTCACAAGATCTGTGTCTTTCATTAGGTGTCTTGGACTTGTGATTTAATGATATTTAGATGCTACTATTTAATTGTGACGCTATGCTAGCGATGCTAATCAGTGTGTGGGGGGGGGGGGGGGGGGGGGCTCCCGGATCCGGGGTAGAGGCTCGTTAGAGGTTAACTGACTTAGCTAGTTAAATACAAAAATGAAAGTTGACTGTAGGAAGTCTGTCAAGGAACATCAAGTTAATACAATAGACTGCTTGTAGTTTTTCCTTAATAATTTTGTAAACAAATTGTTGGACCTAACTGTCAAATCACGGGAATTCTGATCGCTGTCCTTGGTGCTGAATTTGCTTGTAGCCTTCCTGTTTATTTGTTAACCTTCCATGTGGCAAAGTCACTAACATGCCATATTAACGGCGATGGTAAACGAATCCTATGACAACGTTTGGGCAATGCCCAATTGTCCATGAATCGAACATGCTGTGCATTTTCTAAATGCGAATGCAATGTGTGTAGACGAATACTTCCATGTTGAAGCCAATAAAAAAAGACTTATTGGCATGTTTGCTATAACTAGGCCTATTGTAGGGAGGGTTAGTGTATATTATTTAATACACTTTATCCAATGGATAAGACAAACATTCATGCCTCCTGCTGAAGAGCCCTTAGGCCTACGTGTGCGCACGTTGCATTATGCTCATGGAACGAGAGATGCGATTTATGATGTCATGCTTCTGACCGTATCCTATTTAGAAATAGTGTTGTTGGTTTAAATAACAGATTGATTGTTTTTCGTTTAATTTGATTTAAAAACAAACTTATTCGAAAGATTCACCGTCCATGGGTTAATGGTGAGAATGTCCATGGCTCGAATGGAATTCAACATCGTCTGATAGTTCTGGAGACGTCCAAATATGATCTGTAAGATGGTTCCATGATGTTTATAAGACATTACATTTGGGAGCAGTATAACAGTGAGTGGACATTCCCTCTTTCTCTTCATACTGGATCTTTATCCAGCTCTAGAGAAATGTTTGCATGTGTGTAAAACTCCCCATAGTCTAAATTGCCTTGTCTCTATTATATGTCCACAAGGAGCAATTATTGTGCCTGTAACTGTATTTAGCCATAGCCTATTTAAAGGAAGTTGTTGTTTCATTTTTTCATTAGAATTTGATTAGAATTATACACCGTCTTTTTAGGCCTTATCAATACCCTAGTGAGTATAATCTTGCTTATTAACTACGTTTGACATGTCCATGTCCAGACTGCAATTTACAGTATGTCTAGCCCCTATATCAGTGCGAAAGCTGTAGCTTACGTTTAACAGCTTATTTCCATATTGAAGCAATGCAATTAGAACAATGTGCACTGCAAACAGGTTCATTTAGCAAATATGGGGCAGGCTATCTAACGAAATAGGCTATAATGGACTAACATTCAAATTGGAGTTGATGAGAATGCAATACATAAAAGACCATAAATACACAACTTGAAGTAACCACATATTTAGCCATGGAGCATGTTCTGATTGCCCAGTGAGAGACCAAGCCTTGACAAACCCACAACTTGTTAATTCATCAAAACCCAGCCCTTTCACGCCACCGCCAGCTACTACGCCCTTAATTCCGGTTGTGAAAATAGCAAAAATATTTCTGACACACCTCTGAAACTATAACGCTATCGCCAGCGCTAAGATTTACCATTGTGTTAGGTTTGTTAAAATATAACCCCCAGACTGTGAACAAATAGGGCAACAACACATTGTTTTAACTAGATCAAGCTCTGACCTGATTTAAGACTACCTCTCCAGCACATGCCTCATATAACTCAATACCTGCATTTGTGTGCTTGACTCTGTATATTTCCACAATTCCTGGGACAAAAGGACAATCATGTGACTAGTGCATCCTCTGAGAAAAGCTCCACAGAAAGAATACAAATGGGGAGAGTGAACAAACATAATGCATCCTACTATGCCTTTCTTACTGTAATTACAGCTGGGAAAGGCTTTATTAGTAGACTTAGACGTTGGCTTTGAAGCTGGTGTTAGAGGAGCTGAGGTAAACTACAAGTCAACTAAGTGAAGTAAATGTCTTCCAGTTCTACTCTTCCTCTCCCTACTTAAGAAACCTTTAGACAACATGTCTGTCTGATCTTCCCACCGTCTCAGCAGAGCATCCTTTCCTGCTGCTGTGGAGGACGTATCAATAATTCACAGGTGAGATGAACACAAGTGCCACTCTTTTCATCTCAGCCTCACACAAACTTAACGGCTGCCGCTATAAACCCCTCCGAAGAGGAGACGTTTATTTCTAACAAGAGGCGAAAAGCCCAAACACACTACTCATGTAATCATAAAAAATACAAACAAAAAATGTATTGGAAAAGATCAAGTAACAGGCAAAGAGACTGGACAGTGTTAATCTTTTATGTCCTCCAAGATGAAAGGGATTAAAAAAATAACATTAGTCTCAGAGAATCCATTGCTCATACTGTGAAGTGCAAATTGGAAACTGTAATTATGGTCCAAAGTAAAAACCTTTCCTCTCAATATATTTTCTGACATTCTTTTTGAGACATCACCACTATATATATAAGACTATATTACGGTACATGAGACCCAAGCATTCAGTTTACAGTACATGCAAAACAAGCTGTCAGTTTTGGTTGTCTTTACTACCTCATAATTGAAGGACACTACATTGGCATTTGATTTACACAAACAACACAGTGATGTGGACAATTTTATTGTATGTAGAGTTAATTAAAAGGCACAGATGTATTGTGAAAGGAAGTGCTAGAATGTGAGAGTGTGTTGGATGAGTTCATGACAAAACCAGGGACCATAAATGATTTGAAATGATGGTGGCAGCACTACACTGAAATGTTGAGAGTACTGCACTTCATGTTGGATTTGATGCAAACAGCTATAATTACTGATGCTATCTAGACTGAACAAAAATATAAACGCAACATGTAAAGTGTTGGTCCCATGTTTCATGAACTGAAATAAAAATCCCAGAAATGTTCCATTTACACAAAAAGCACATTTCTATCAAATTTTGTGCACAAATGTGTCCCTGTTAGTGAGCATTTCTCCTTTGTCAAGGTAATCAAACCACCTGACAGGGGCGGTATATCAAGAAACTGATTAAACAGCATGATCATTACGCAAGTGCATCTATGATGTGAACAATAAAAGGCCACTCTAAAATGTGTAGTTTTGCCACAGATGTCTCAATCTTTGAAGGAGCGTGCAATTGGCATGCTGACTGCAAGAATGTCCACCAGAGCTGTTGTCAGAGAATTGAATGTTCATTTCTCTACCATAAGCCGCCTCCAACGTTGTTTTAAAACATTTGGCAGTAGGTCCAACCAGGCCTCACAACCGCAGTCCACGTGTAACCACGCCAGCCCAGGAACTCCACATCTGGCTTCTGCACCTGCGGGATCGTCTGAGGCCAGCCACCTGGACAGTTGATCAAACTGTGGGTTTGCAAAACTGAATAATTTCTGCACAAACTGTCAGAAACCGTCTCAGGGAAGTTCATCTGCGTGCTCGTCGTCCTCACCAGGGTCTTGACCTGACTGCAATTCGGCATCATAACTTACTTCACTGGGCAAATGCTCACTTTCGATGGCCACTGGTACGCTGGAGAAGTTTGCTCTTCACGGGTGAATCCCGGTTTCAACTGTACCGTGCAGATGGCGTCATGTGGGGGAGCGGTTTACTGATGTTCTGAACAGAGTGCTCCATGGTTGCGGTGGGGTTATGGTATGGTCTGGCATAAGCTACGGACAACGAAAACAATTGCAATTTATCTATGGCAATTTAAATGTACAGGGATACCGTGACAAGATCCTGAGGCCTATTGTTGTGCCATTCATCTGCCACCATCACCTCATGTTTAAGCATGATTATGCACGGCTCCATGTCACAAGGATCTGTACACAATTCCTGGAAGCTGAAAATATCCCAGTTCTTCCATGGCCTGCATACTCACCAGACATGTCACCCATTGAGCATGTTTGGGATGCTCTGGATCGACGTGTATGACAGCGTGTTTCAGTTCCCCCCAATATCTATCAACTTCGCACAGCCATTGAAGAGGAGTGGGACAACATACCACAGGCCATAATCAACAGCCTGATCAACTCTATGCAAAGGAGATGTGTCGCGCTGCATGACGCAAATGGTGGTCACGCCAGATACTGACTGGTTTTCTGATCCACGCCCCTACCTTTTTTAAAGGTATCTGTGACTAACAGATGCATATCTGATTATGGCCTAATGAGTTTATTTTAATTGACTGATTTCCTTATGTGAACTGTAACTCAGTAAAATCGTTTATATGCGTTTATATTTTTGTTCAGTGTATATTGGCATAACATAAATCAAACTATTTACACCAACGTCCTAATACGTGCATATGTGAAGGTAGCATTGGTAAACACCACCATACACAAATACACCCTCTCCATTTCAGAGCCTGGTTGGACGGGTGAATGCAGGGTCTTTGTGTGCTCTTCATTAGCCCGGTAAATAAAACAGGACTGTGAAAATAGGGGTTAAGATTCTATCAGTCGAATTACTCAGCCATGAGGCTGTGTGAAAAAAGGCCATCTTACGCTTTCGGTGATTTGACAAAATAATTAACCTTGGCTAAGGTGCGTTACACTCAGTGCATATTGCATCTCTGCACTCGTCTAACACTCATTTCGCCCCATCTGGTTAAGTTCAACCACCACTGGAGCCATGCAATCTCCAAATGCATGCAGCATTCATCCAGCACATGAACAAGAACTTCAGGGTTTCACTCTGTGTGCTACTGTACTGTAGCTGTGTGTGCCCTTTTGTATTAACTTTACACATAAGGATAGGTATGCATTAAAGTATGTTGCTTGTCCTGGTCGACACTGACCTACCTGCAGGTGGTGTTTGTAATCATGATTGTATCAAAGCGTCGGTGGTAGTAACACTGCTCCAGGGGTGAATAGGAAAAGCTCAGATGAGGTGTCTATAGGGGGAAAGGCTAGGTCACCCTATTCTCTGAACAGGACAAGAGGTTGGACCCAACTTCACGTTTTGATCTATACTCCTGACTGCTTTAAAGTCCTGAAGTGTAGGGTGTGAAATTCTGACCACAAGATAAACGGAAATTCTGTCTCTCCCCAGATTCCCCTAAGAGCTCGGTGTTTGAGAGGAACGGCCTTGTCGGACACGTAAATCAAGTCAAACTGCACAGATTCGACCCAGCAAAACCAAAGCCGGAGTATATGACGCAGAATGCAGTGTGTAGTTCAACTCAATGGGAAAAGTACAGAGAAGTCTATTTTCGCAGTACCATCGAGATAAATCCAGAGTGCATACCACTGTTTTTAAAGTTGTCAGCCCCAAGGTTAACAGGCAATTACAGTCTACAATAATATGTGTGGCAATGAGGTGTTTTTTTATCACTTAGACAACAAACCGATTGCCTGACATTGGTAAAATAGGGACACCTGAGCATTTACCTCTGACAATTCTCCAATAGCACTGTAATTGATATTGATTTTTGCCCTATGTAGGCTTGTGCCAATACCTCTTAGCTTGTCACATGCACTGTTAGTTCTACCAAATTATTCAGGAATTGATGTCGTTATGATAGAAAATGATTTACAGTTATCAGCTGTAAAATGAGGTGCAACCACATACAAATGGCAGCTCATCTAACGGTCGGGCTGACACCCCCACAACAGGAGAGAACTCAAATGTCACTCAAACTGCATATTTATGATGACACTGCCATAAGCATTGAATATATCAGAGTTTAGTGTGACTAGAGTGTCTAGACTGTAGTGTGTGACAAATCTACCTAAAGGTGGATGGATACAGGTACAGTAAGTGTTGTGTGACTCAGTGCTGCCAATTTCCGCATTGGGCGAGAGACACACATTTGACCCTCTTCACACGCTCACACGCCACGCCTCTTATTTCTCACGCATGGAAAAAAGTGCTGGTTTTATTTCGAGATTGTAACTGCGGCAGCTTCACCCGAGAGATCCATCATTTTCCTACCACCGCACTGTGAACCACGGCAGATTGAGCTTGTGATTGGGTTAGAACCAAGGCGACTGGATGTGTGTTTGTAAAGAAATGGCCCTCACGATTAGAGTGGAGCAGCCACGGCAGCCTGGACAGGCAGGTTTGTTCTCATCTGATCAAAGTTTATGAGCTAAATTGTCAAAAGAGCAGCAGTGCAACTTGTCAACAGAATGCTTATTTTTGACAGCATGTGATAATATAACCTAGCCTACTAACTTGATAATCCACCACTTGCATTAGCCCAGATCCATTGCCTACATTTTTCACCTTGTTTGGTCATTGGCAATTTAGCACTACGTTCCTTAGGCTGTAACAACAAAAAGGCAACATTCAGAGGGAATTTAGCCTGAATTTAACATTATTTTGCCCAAACAAATGGTGAACCCAATGTAACTGATTCTAGTGGGGGGACAACAATACATTGAAAGATCATTTGGGTTGGGTGTAGGGGCAGATTGAGGCTATCATTTATTTGGTCTTTCACATCCCCTACAAAGGGCTAAAATATATACTAATTAGTGTGCTTATCTCAGAAAAAACCCTACTGTTATTCCCCATACTTTTATTATTTCACTTCTAACCAATTTCTCTGGAGTAATTAGGCTATTTGAAATCTGATACGCCAACTTGTCATTATTCATTCGATTTCTCTTGAATGTAAGGTAATGTGTAGAAATCAAATGTCACATGACCATATTCAAACCCCCAGTATTAGGGAAACCTAGATCAGGGGTGGCCAACCCCCTTTGGAGAGCTACCTTTAGGCAAGATTTTCTACGGTCCTATTTTAAACGGAGAGTTCACGCAAATGAATTACATGTTAACATATTTGTTTGTTATGGACAAGGAGAGACTGCAATTCATCCTATGGTTGGCTACTGCCACCAGCCATTAATATTAGCATTTTAGAACCAAACATCAATGTTTCCCCAGCTAGCATAGTCTAAATTCCATCTCCAAATAATCTCAAATGAACTTCAAACCAAGTTGTTGAGTTTTCAGTGTTTATTGAACTTTAAAATGATCCTGAATACACCTGACCTATGGTTTTTATTTCACCCTGGTCATGGGACTATGCCATGTGAAAACATGTATAATAGCAGGAAGTTAGCTTTAAAACAGCTATTTTCTTTCCTGGGGAGGGGATCCCCATACCCCTCCAGCTAGGGCTGGAGCTGATAGGAGATCATTCACGATAGAAGATCTCACACCAAGCTATCTTCAAAAGTTGGAAGCCCTGATGACTAAATGTACTTAATAACACAAAGCTCACACATTGCTTAAATAGCAGAACGTTGGAACTGTAGACCACCGAATGCACTAATTATCAACAACAATGATGTGATGAACACAACAGTACATCATGGAGAGTAATGCTGAGAATAACAGCAATGAACACAACACAATGCTTGGAAGTTCAAGCTACTGTTAGAAGGCCTACCCTACAGAGATCATTTGCACACGTCAATCAAAGCACAACAGGAGTATGAGGAGTGCATCTGGAGCCAGTGTTGCATAGAGCTCTAGTTGAGTGTACATGTCTGACAGAAAGAAGAAGAAAGATTGACAGTAAGGACTCATTCCCCTTGTCACAGTACATATGATTTACCCTGCTCTACCCTGCAACTAGCAGAACGCACTGAGTGGGTTCTTTTTCTTTTTTCAGTTACATTAAAGATGGAGGAAGAAAAAAGACTGAATTGCAGGCTATACGTGAAATGACATTTCCTTTCAGTTCTCTCCCGGTTGACCGTTGTCTCCAGGGCACTCTGTAGCATTCATACGGTTTCCATGGCAATATGCAGCTTAATCAAAACACAGCCAGGGGACAGGGGTGTTAGCCTGCAAAGGAAGTATTAATCTCTACTTTGTGAAACAAATACAACGAGGTGCCAAACATTCCCTCTTACACCACCTTCACATAAAGAGAGAAATGACAAGTGATTCCCCATGGATCTAACAGACACATTTTTCATGGCTAATGCAACCTAGGCATTCCTTAATACATAAGCTTTTCTGACTGAATATGCTTTTATACACCGAGTGTACAGAACATGCTCTTTCCATGGCATCCAGGTGAAAGCTATGATCCCTTATTGATGTCAGTTGTTAAATCCACTTCAATCAGTGTAGATCAGGGATGGGCAACTTTGATGTAGGTGGAGGCCCCCAAAAAACGGAACTCATCATGACGGACCGCAGTGTGCGTACCCATATCCACACCCTTGTCAGCGAAACATTTTAGCGACCCCCCCACGTGACAGTGAAGAACAACATTTTTTGTTTTAAAGTTTATTTCCTGCAATTCTTCACATTTCGCCATGGGGCGGAGAGGAGATTTGGCAATAATATAACTAATTTCACTCAGTTCTACAATTCTATAGTAATTCGATCATGCTTACTATAAGTTTAGGTAGCTGGCCGCTAGACTAATTTACCAATCCAAATTTTCTTTGCTGACATGGGCTAATTGAGTGGCTGCTGATGCACAACTAAATTTATAAATTGCACCTTGTGCATTCTATTATTATAAATCTCAACAGTAACTTGTGACCCTGACTGACTTCCCCTAAAAAACACACAGACCAAAATGAAAAATTGTTTAAAAAATATATTTTAAAAATTGGACCGCGGGCCTACAAAAATGGGCCACCAGTTGCACATCCCTGGTGTAGATTAAGGGGAGGAGACAGGTTAAAGAATGATTTTTATGCCTTGAGACAATTGAGACATAGATTGTGCATGTGTGCCATTCAGAGCGTGAATGGACAAGACAAAATATTTAAGTGCCTTTGGATGGGGTATGGTAGTAGGCGCCAGGTGCACCGGTTTGGGTGTGTCAAGAACTGCAAGGCTGCTGGGTTTTTCACAATCAAAAGTTTCCTGTATGTATCTTTCCTGTATGTATCCAGCCAACTTGACACAACCGTGGGAAGCGTTGGAGTCAACATGGGCCAGCATCTCTGTGAAATGCTTTCGACACCTTGTAGAGTGCATGCCCTGACAAATTGAGGCTGTTCTGAGGGCAAACGGGGGTGCAACTCAATATCAGGAAGGTGTTCCTAATGTTTTGTACACTCAGTGTATGTGTATGAATTAAACGCGGTGCAGAGCTACTACTTATTACAGGTAGCTGTCTTAATCAAAGCTCCTGATTTACATTGTCTTCATTTCCGACTGTGAAACAGGAGAACAGGATGGGATTGTGTTGGTAATTGCATTGGAAGGAGTGGAGTGTTTATCTGCCTGGTCCACAGAGGGCTGTGTGCATGTACTGCTACAGGATCCTTCCTCTAATCACAAATTGCTCTCAAAATATATTCCCTTCCACTGATATTAATCTCCTCCTCATGCGCTGGCTGAGGTATCCTTCAGGAATAAGGAGCGCACACACACACACACACACACACACCGGTTCCAAAGAAATTGTCGGGAACCAAGATGGATTACCTGTGCTGTGCTGGCACATTCTCTCTTTGAAAAACGATATCAGCAGCAGTCTCTCCCAGATAAAAAATAATCCCGTAGAGAAAAACATGGCACGTGGACAGGTAAAGATGGTTCTGACCTAATCTCAGCAAAGGGTTCTGACCTAATCTCAGCAAAAATCTCCAGGTTAAGATTTATTTGGGTTAAGTCGATCAACTTAACTTCCTTGAGCTTGTTTTACAACCCTTACAAGAAAGGGAACAAGGGTTCAGCTAACTTGATATGATCAGAAATAGCTTGATCATTAAGGGGCATGTTTTTGCATTAATCCATCTCAAACTATCTGTTGATAAGCAACTGCTTAGGTTTAGATTAAGGGTTAGGGTAAGGGTTAAGTTTAGGGTTAGGGTTACGATAAGTGTGAGGGCTAGGGTTAGTTAATATTTAGTTGAAAGGTTACTGATAGTCTGTAGAGCATCTACAGATGGACTATCCAAATAAAGTGTTCTCGATGAATCTAGCACTGGTATCAATACATGATTTACGTGAATAAAAATACTTTATAAAATGTCTGTAAAAATATAAAACATACACTGTATAAAATATAACATCAACAGTTTAGTCCTATAGTTTTCTTTTTAATCCTAGGCCCTGTCCCCGCAGGAGACCTTTTGCCTTTTGGTAGGCCGTCATTGTAAATAAGAATTTGTTCTTAACTGACTTGCCTAGTAAAATAAAGGAAAAACAAAAAAAATATGTGATGTGTTTCTTATTAATTGACTTTATTTTGGAGAGGGAAATCATCAATAAACATGAATCCTCTATGCACTAGCGCCGCAAATCTTGATAGATCAAGTTAAGGTCAGCTGTTAAAACTATTTAAGTGATAAAAGCCACAACATACTTTAGGTGAAATCAAGACTGCACGGAGGAGTGTGTGTGTGTGTGTGTCTGTCTGTCTGTGCTGGGATGTGCTCCAGTCAGTGCATCCATTCATATTTGTGTGTGCCTTTGAACATGTGTGTTTGTGTGTGTGTGTGTGTATGTACTGTACACATATGTGTGTGAGTGTGTGGAGCTGTCAGGGTACCTCGTCCTCAGGTTGGAGGGCCATTCCCCTTCATGTGACATTCCCAGCCTAGCCAACACCAGACTCAGAAGACAGAGTCTATTGCTAAAGGACCATGAGCACCATAAGCTGTCCAAACAACTTATCAGGTGGTGTGCCTCCCTTCAAGGGGAGGAAATGGGATACGTTTATTAGGCTGCAGAACCTCTCAATATTCCACTCGGAACGCGACGTGTCACAGGCACCTCCGCAGAGATCCAGATCTCCACTTTTCCAAGCAGATGTTCAATTAGAATCAAATGAGGAAATTAGAGACGTGATGAGAAAAAATGCGAAGTGACATTCAAACATGATAACCAATGTTTTTTAATAAGCACAACAGCATGGCACCTCTGAAATGAATGAACAGTGCTCTGGGCTAATCCCTGTCTTTAATAACAACGCATCTGTTTCATGTTAAGATTTCATAATGTAACTTTGAGCATCGTTTGATGAAAATCGTATTATTACATTTTAAAAAGTGCAAGTGTGACACTTAATCATGTCTGAGTAATGACTGAGTGCAAAATCGTTTATACGAAGTCAATGTAAGTAAATGCATCACAAGCTTCCTCTGTGGACACTTGTAAAAATGTGCTGATACTCATTCCACATTTGGTTTCCTTCCTGACATTGATTCATTCTGGAGTGTGTCTGGCATAGCAGATGGGGTCTGTAAATGGAGTTCACTCTGGCAGACATCACTTCATTTATGTGAGAGCCATCTCTTTTCCTCTTGCTTTGCAGGAAGGGATAGAGATGGGCCAAAAGCGTGGCTAGATCTGGAGCAATCTCACTCCCGTCCCTGTCACCCTCAATATGGTGGAGCAGTCAACAGTCAACACCCTGACGCAGAAACCCCTGCTATGCCTTATTTCCACCACTCAATCTATTATCCACTCTACAGCGATGTAGGGAGAATATTCTACAAGCGTTGTATGTTAAACACCCCCGGCCAGGCATCAAGGCCTGACAAGCCACCAATTATGAGTTCAAGAGAGAGTGGTAGAAACAGCTGAAAAGTCAAAACACAGTGCACTTCTTTAAAGTGCACAAAGCAATCAAGGTAGCCTATTCTATACAGTAATAAGGTAGAACAATTCCATCTGGCCACATATAATAAAGGTGAAAGTTACAAGAATAGATTTAAAGTGAGGTTAATGTTTATAAGAAGATGGTCTCTGCATGACATCTTTGGAAGTTAACTTAATCTACTTTATCGCTCATGATACAGCCATATTTGCAGAAGCCTACACATTACAATAAAATACAATCACTACTGACTGGGACTTCTTGTCGTATATAATACTTAATTTGTACAACTTCAGTAAAAATTCTACACAGCAATTAGATAGATGTTAGCGCTACATTACGTTTAGTCTTAATGAGAACATACCATGGCTTTGACTGAATAAACTTGCCATATGTTATTCTTAACTGACACTAACCAATCTACTTTTCTTTCCTCCTTCCATATACAACAGCCAAACTAATATAGAGCCACTAAACAGATCTCACCAAGGCAATAAAACCCCTGTGCTTCACACACAATGGGTTACAGCATCACAGCACACCAAAACACACTGCAGTTTATCTGTACCACTTACACATCAGTTTAAGACTTCCATCCGAAGCCAAGCAACTATATCAAAGGACCAAAACATATTTTGAAATATTTGTAGGTCAGGATGAGGTAAATTGTGCCAAAGGGTTAGTTGAGCCACCCCATTGTTTTTAAGAAACCATACACAACTTGAAGTATATGACCAAATATTTAGGAAGAGGTCATCATTTCATGGAGTCTGTGAAGGAAGAAACCACAGGGGAAAAGTGATAAGCAAGCTAGGTAAAAAAACAGAAGAACAATTTTACAAAGTAAAATGTATTTATTGTGTTATAGGTTTCATGATGCTTGTATCTACACCAAACATCTGTTTAAAGACTGTTTTATACATACTTTGGGGTCTCTATAAGCTACAATATGAGGTCCTAAACCTAGCATGAAAGTGCATCCTTGTAGCTAATATAGTCAAAATGGTTGCTTTGGGGTAAATTGTGTCACTTAGCGAGGGGCAAGTTGAGTCAATAGATAATCAATATACCCCATAAAAATAATGATTACATTTGTCCATTTTATGCATAATATGCATAGTATTTTGAAGACACCTTGCATTTGTGTGATTCAAATGATGAAAAATGTATTCCTCAGTGGGGTTCGCTCCCCCTCTAGGCCACAGCTGAAGTGTTTTCTTCAGGCATTATCGCTGGCATATGAGGTTACACCAGGGCTTGAGCCTATGTTAAATGTTTTCAAAACTGTTATGTTTACATACCTCTGGTTATTTCCAGGGATATACAATGTTTCAAAATATATGTCGATATCTTTGATAGAAAGATATCTATATTTCCCTTAACGTATCTATATTTCCCTTAACGTATCTATATTTCCCTTAACGTATCTATATTTCCCTTGACATAGTTACGCTGAATGAAAAAAATGGTTCTCCCCTACGAGTGCCGCTGTGGTGTAAGATAACTCCAAACAGCCCTTTGAAAGACTGCCTTAAATTTAGGGAGAAGAGATGAGGGGAAAACAGAATGTCGGCACGTCCGGCGGGCGGGCGGTGGCCACTCATACAGAGACAGTTGAGTGTGTGGGTCTGGTGTGTGGGGCCAACACGTTTTTTTTCTCTCTCTCTTCCAATTCAGTGGTGACATATTGAAATGGCATGTTTTTAGGCAACGGTCCATTGCCTGACACGGCCCACTTATACACTCATCAGCAAGACCCTGCTCTGCGTTCTCAACTGCTTTGTTCCAGCTGATGTCATCTAAACCGGGTCCCTGCAGGGTTGTCTGGGAGAGATAAGACAACCCCCCCACACCCCACTCCCCCCCCCCCCCCCCCCCCCTCTGCTGGTCTCTTGCAGAAAAAAAGAGCTGCTGCTATGAAGATGGATTACCCAGCTGGTGACACTGGCTCCCCTCCCTCTAAAGCCACAGTGGAGCGCTAACGCAATTAGGCCAATTAATCTTGAACAAAAGGGGTTCACAACACACACCCCCCTCCCGCCTTTGATTATGCACGCTCCTGAGCAGGTGTACCGCCACATCCTGCTCACACCTTATTTTCAAGACAATAAATGTGATTATCGATTACTCTCAAGTGCAGTAACTGTGTTACTGGTATAATCGATCTGGGATGGACCAAGCAAAGCCGCGGTGGTCCTCTCATTTGCATGGGGAACTAGTTTCACTTTACATATGATGTTAAGATTTCTCAACTACCTCTAAATCACAGCGGTTATCAAAGCATTCATCCTCCAGTAACACAGTCCTTTCGAAGTGATGACAATATGTTAAATGACGACAAGAACAGGTGATGATTACTTTCATAGCATGAGATGTATGTGGTCCAGTAAGGGCAGGACAACTTGGGTGCAAAGTAGGTTTGTATGTCTGAGCAATGTGTGTTCGTGTGTGTGTGTGTGTGTGAGAGAGAGAATGAGACTGGGATGAGAGAGGAAGAGATAGCGAGGGAGAGAAACTGATAGAGAGAGAGAGAGAGAGATAGAAATGGGGCGAAGGAGAAAGAAAGAAAGAAAGCAAGAAAGAGTAGAGACAACACATTCAATGCCTCACACATTTTTTCAGTTCTGCAAAAAAGTAATTTGGCAGGGTTCCACCTATTGACAATGCAATCCAGCATCCTGACAAGATTTCATCCAGCACAATACAACCTGGGACAGATGCGAGCAAAAGTGTTATCTGCACATTTTTCTTTTTAATTACCTCTGTGTCAAAGAGGTGGTCTGCGCTGAATAGCATTTACAAAGTAAAAGCATGACAATTTACTTTTCAAGTTCAATTCAGGACTCCACAAGAACACAGACCTAGAGATATTGTAATATAATTCCCTTTGTGAATAGCATATTATTATGATAGATTGTGTTTATGGGGCACTGGTCCAGATTTAATAATCCACTTTTGCCTTTGTTTCCAAAAAGTCCCGATCAGAACATTAAAATACCATACAGTATATGAGTTCTGGTAGGCCTCTCCGCTACAGCAAACATGTACAGTAAATCTCAACTATCTATCTACTTCTAACAAGCTCATAGTGAAACAACAAGGACCCACAAAACATCAGGGAAGAACAGGGTTACCAGACAACATCCATCCATTCAACCATAATATAGCCACTGCTATTGAATTAATCATCCCATTGGAACATATCACAGTGTCACAGCAGTGCAAAACACCAAATCAATCAACAAAACTCTCCATTCCAAACATATCCATAGGCTACAAGCAGGATGTTAAATCAAAATGATCAGTTACTGTAGCTCAGTGGATATCTGTGTTGGAAACCATGGAAAGGGGAAAGCATACACAATAAAAACAAATGATTCTATTGGCTTGTAACCATAGCGGAACCCTTTTTGGTGCTATATGGAACTTTTTTTTGAAGGTTCTAAAGAGATGCATGTTCATAAGGTTCTAAATGGAACATCTACAGTGCTATGAAGAACAATTAAAAAGGTTTATATTTATTTAGCACCAAAAAAGGGATCCTCTATGGTTACAATGCTTTTTGGGGCTATATAGAACCCCTTTTTATGGTTCTTTATAGAACCTTTATGGTGAACGGTTCTATAAAGAACCTTTCTCAATCTCAAAGTGTCTTTGTAGAACAACACAGAGTTGTTTTATTCTGGCTTGATAGTGTATTGTTAAAATGCCATACTGTAGGATGAATCAAGGGTGCTAGCTCAGGAACAGCTGGGAGAGAATTGAGAACTACTTCACAAGACACCTTCACCGGCATTGTCATATATAACATGAAATGGCATAACACAACAGATTAGATGTTGGAATGACACTCTCACTCACGGTTGCACAAACAGAGCTGTGAGCAAATCAGCACCTCAAAAATATTCTAATAAACCGCCACCCCCACATTTGAATTAACACTAAAAGAGGAAAGAACCCTTCCTTGAACTGCAAAGAGACATTGAATGGCTCAAATGGTTCTTTGGGTCAGTTCTTTTTAGTCAGTGGAACCATCACTCTTCCCAAAGAAACTTTGAGGAACCCTCGTTGTTTTTGTGTGTAATCCGTTGCTACCTCACAGTTCAACCAAGATTCAAGCTGTCAGTTCAAGAGGGATGACGAAAGAGAAAAATACATATTTTATTAATAAAACCTGATGTGCTTCCGAATTCCAGCCTTGATCAGTCTGCTAGGGAGACAGCATCATATACATAAGTATACAGGGCAACTGAAGGGCACCAGCAGCGTAACCACTATGCAAATGCAGGGCCACTTTGTTTAGCGCCAACACTTCTTTGTGTATATGTAAACTATGACAAGACGTACCAGACACTGTGCACACAGTCCTGCTGTCAGAGTTGTGCCACAAAAAGGGGTGCAGCTGTTGTCTGGATCAGGACAGTCTGACTGACCAGACCCCTGATGCCACATGCACACACACACGCACACACACACACGCACGCGCACGCACACGCACACACACACCCTACTCTCCTGTCACTGTTAGCAGTTAACACTTTAGCCCAGAAAAGCGCATCATGTCAACAGACAGTGACTGGTATAGTCACCCACACACCCCCACAGAGGGCGAAAAGTGCTTGATTAGCACCCGGATTCTGCACAGCGAGGGGCATATCAGGACATCCATAAGTACTGGCCAAACCAATTATACCTTCAGTACTGACACTGGTTTGTTTGTGGTGTATATCTACAGTGTGAATTACACCAGGCATTATATACTGAGTGTACAAAACATTAGGAACACCTGCTCTTTCCATGATAAAGACTGACCTGGTGAATCCAGGTAAAAGATATGATCCCTTATTGATGTTAGGAAACATATACACTATCTCAACAGGGTTACAAGACAACATCCATCCATTCAACCATAATATAGCCACTGCTATTGAATTAATCATCCCATTGGAACATATCACAGCAGTGCAAAACCCCAAATCAATCAACAAAACTCTCCATTCCAAACATATCCATTATTGATGTCACTTGTTAAATTCACTTAAAGCAGTGTAGATGAAGGGGAGGAGACAGGTTATAGAAGGATTTTTAAGCCATGAGACAACTGAGACATGGATTGTGTATGTGTGCCATTGAGAGGGTGAATGGGCAAAACAAAATATTTAAGTGCCTTTGAACGGGATATGGTAGTATGTGCCAGGCCAACCGGTTTGTGTCAAGAACTACGATGCTGCTGAGTTTTTAACGCTCAACAATTTCCCATATGTATCAAGAATGGTCCACCCCCCAAAGGACATTCAGCCAACTTGACACAACTGTGGGAAGCATTGGAGTAAACATGGGCCAGCATCCCTGTGGAACGTTTTCGACACCGTGTAGTCCATGCACTGACAAATTAAGGCTGTTCTGAGGACAAAGGGGGGTGCAATTAGGAAGGTGTTCCTAATGTTTTGTACACTCAGTGACTTGAAAACCTTATTGAATTTAGGCCTACGGCAGTGTTGAATTGTGTCAGATATTTTAGATTTCATTTTAGTCATTTCAACCTTCATGGTTTTAGTTATTATCAGTCAACTAAAACTCTGGACAATTTTCATCTTGTTTTAGTCACTGTTATGTTAATCACATTTTCCTCATTTATTTGACCTCCAACTTCTATGTGCACATTAAGATAGCCTAGGCCTTCTATCCAGGGGTGGCAGGTAGCCTAGTGGTTAGAGCGTTGGGTCAGTAACTGAAAGGTTGCTGTATCAAATCCCTGAGCTGACAAGGTAAATATCTGTTGTTCTGCCCCTGAGCAAGGCAGTTAACCCACTGTTCCCCAGGAGCCATGGATGTTGATTAAGGCAGCCCCATGCACCTCTCTGATTCAGAGGGGTTGGTTTAAATGCGGAAGACACATTTCAGTTGTACAACTGACAAGGTCTTTCCCTTGTATTGCTGGCAACATTGCTATTGGCTACAGGTTAAACCATTTAGGCCTACAGTTTTTCTCCACCTTGTGATGAGGTAAATGACAGTGATTCCCTTAAAAGGGGAGAATCTGAGCATTTCCAACAATGCTAGAATTATTACTGTACTCCTAATATTCAGCAAATAGCTTAAGTATTTCCAAACGGGAAAAAGAAAATTGGAAAAAAGCTTAAACAGCCAATATGAAAGTAAGAGACAGTAAACTGTCACGTTCTGACCATAGTTCTTGTGTGTTTTACTTGTTTTAGTGTTGGTCAGGACGTGAGCTGGGTGGCCATTCTATGTTGTGTGTCTAGTTTGTCCATTTCTATGTATGCCTGATATGGTTCTCAATCAGAGGCAGGTGTTTGTCATTGTCTCTGATTGGGAACCATATTAAGGTGGCTTGTTTTGTGTTGGGGTTTGTGGGTGGTTGTTCCTGTCTTTGTGTTCGTTTCACCAGAGAGGACTGTTTCGGTTTGCCACGTTTGTTATTTTTGTATTTTGTAAGTGTTCACGTTATTCGTCTTTATTAAATCATGTTGAGCACAAACTACGCTGCGTCTTGTTCCGATCCCTGCTACACCTCCTCTTCAGACGAAGAGGAGGAAGGTTGCCGTTACATAAACATTATTGTTACAATTGAAATGTCTGTAGATACTGTATATCAGCTCAATCAGCCTGTTTAACTAAAAGAGGTTTGCATTATATTCTGCAAAGGTATGCTTGCTTCTGATTGGACAAAACAGATGAAAAGGAGCTTCCTGTCAAATTGAATGTCCATTAGTCTCGCATGGAATTCTCCTCTTGTCATCTCAAATGAAAAGTCACTTAGAATAGTTGTCTTTTTTTCCATGGCATCTCGTCTCGTTATCGTCATTCGTTTTCGTCAGGAGAAATAGGTCGTTAACTAATATTTTTCGACTTAGTTATTCTTGACAAAATTAACACTGGCCTACGGGAGTCTACATCTGAAGCAGGTAGGTATACAGACAGAGACGTTTCTTCTAATATTTATTTTAACCCAAAGCTGGATATAAAATGTTAACAGTCAAGGAGGGACTCTGTAACATTGAGGAATAGAATCACTAACATGACCAGATATATAACATCAAGCTACAGAGCCGGGCCAGGTAAACATACAGTAATCATAGCCAGGGGTGTCTGGCATTTGCTATTTATCAATACTACAAGAACATTGCCTCCAGGGTACCATACCTGAACAAATCCCACAGTAACCCCAGTGTTTAGGAAATCAACCCCATTATGAGAGAGGGATTACCTAATAAAGAGAGAGAGATTGTTAGCTTACCTGTTGCTCTCTTGTAGAGTCTCACTGCCCTTCCTCCAGGAGATCCCACCCCAGGGGGACATTTTGGGCCTGCACTCCATCAGCACATCTCCTCCCTCCTTCACCATTGTGTGACTCCTCAGCTGGTTCTGGGAGAAATCTGGGGCAACAGCTAAGACAACACATGCATGTTAAAAACTCAACACTTCCTTCCCCTTTACTTTTTAAGTCTAACTTTCAACATGTATGACATGAGCGTAAAGACATGAGTTTATCCTGAACACATGACCTGAACTAGGAGAACCTCAGGGCCTTAGTATACTGGGTCCAGAGTCTTTCCTGGTGATGTCACAGGAAATAACAACATATACATCAAGGGTATAGTCATTGTCATTGCCATTGGCCAGACCTAGATATAGTCATTGTCATTGGCCAGACCTAGAGATGGTCATTGTCATTGGCCAGACCTAGATATAGTCATTGTCATTGGCCAGACCTAGAGATAGTCATTGTCATTGGCCAGAGGTAGAGATAGTCATTGTCATTGGCCAGAGCTAGAGCAGGTCTTAGCCAGTGTAAATAAGGCTCAAGGAGATTACTAAACTCCACATTCCAGCTTGTATGGACTAGACAGAGAGTGAGTCAAAGGCAGACATGTTGAAAAAAAGCACAAAACAAAAACATAATTATGCAATGGTACGTTATCTGTATAACCCCTAAAGGTTTTAATACACCCGTGCATGGCTGCTGTCTACTTCAAAGTGAGGCGTGTAATGTGTTGAGTAGAAATGGCAGGGAAGGAAGGAGAGTGCAACACACTGCACTCCTTAAAAAACAGGGAATCCTTTTCTAAGAAAAACAAATGGAAAATGTCATGTCTGTTTTGCAGCTCAAATTAGTTCTATGATGATCATCTCCTTTTCTCTCCAGGATCCTCCCTCCCTTTGCTTTTATAAAGCACTTCAATTAGTGCCAGGGGCTGTCAAGGCCGTTTTTACCTCCTCCACGTTTAATTCAACCTGGGAACTTTGGCAGTGTTGGATCTAATTCCAATCAATGGCAAAACAATGATGAAGAGTGGTGGGAGATGGGTTTCGAGAGGGAGAGCTGGAGGCCAGCCCTGTGCCAGGGAACAGGGTCCTGAGTAGCAGGACTGACAGGGTAGATGGGTGGGACTGGGGAGCACAGTGGCATGGCCATACATCAACAGCACCCCAGTGCATTCATCTTTTAATGAATGCCTTTTAATTAGGAGGCAATCACAGAGAAGCTAGAGGTCACACTGCGATGGTAGAGAGCGGAAAAACAAACTAGCTATGACACTAAAACATGCACACAACAAACGTGCATACTGTACAACATACAATACATGCACCGGTATGTAGGCTGTCAGGCACGTACACCCACACACCTTGTATTGCCTTACCTATGACTTTGAGCTCTGCATTGGAGTAGACCTCCCCATGCTTGTTTCCAGCCACACATTGATACATTCCAATATCGGACAGCGTCAGTCGGCTGATTGACAACAGCCCATTGGCAACCTGTATGCGCTCCTATGAACAGAGAGACAGAGACATGCTTTTTGATATGCCTTATTGCGATTGCTCATTTACATAAAAGCATGCAGCATGTGCCAGTGAATTATAGTGTGGCAGTGACGAACGTGGCAATAAATCTAGGTTTTCATCACTAATGGAGGGAGGGGGTTGGGTGGAGGGAGGCAGGCTAGCAGAAAATGACCCTAATCAATCTGCATGTTTATGAGAGTGGAATAAAACCATGCCCTATTTATATCTCTGGCTGCACCAATGGACCTGTTTCCCCTTCAGCATGAGGACTGGATGTGAGGATTAGGAATATCTTATCAGAGCTATGCTGCATGTGAAAATTGGTTTCCTGATAGGTACAGTATGCCCTATACATACTAAGTACTGTATGTATGCTGTTATGTACACCACAGATCCCACACTGCACAGAGCCACTGTGAATAGCAGATTCCTGCCATCTTAGTGAAGGAGATACAGCTCTTGTGACTGGCCCATCAAAATCAACAGGCATATTAGCCTAGGTGGGTTATATGCACTAAAACCCAGACACTTAGCATCTTTATCGTCAAGGTATGTTTACATATTTGAACTTCAGCCACACCATATATAAAATCGACCACACACCCATGCAATCTCCATAGACAAACATTGGCAATAGGATGGCCTTACTGAAGAGCTCAGAGACTTTCAACATGGTACCATCATATGATGCCACCTTTCCAACAAGTCAGTTGATCAAATTTCTGCCCTGCTAGAGCTGCCCTGGTCAACTGTAAGTGCTGTTATTGTGAAGTGGAAATGTCTAGGAGCAACAACGGCTCAGCCGCGAAGTGGTAGGCCACACAAGCTCATAGAACGGGACTGCCGAGTGCGCAGTATGTAAAAATCGTTTGTCCTCAGTTGCAACACTCACTACCGAGTTCCAAGCTGCCTCTGGAAGCGCTGTCAGCACAATAACTGTTTGTCAGGAGCTTCATGAAATTAGTTTCCATGGCCAACAAGCCTAAGATCAAAATGGAATGGTGTAAAGCTCGCCGTCATTGGAATCTGAAGCAGTGGAAACGCGTTCTTTGAAGTGATTAATCACGCATCACCATCTGGCAGTCCAACGACCGAATCTAGGTTTGGCGAATGCCAGGAGAACGCTACCTGCCCCAACTGTAACGTTTGGTGTAGGAGGAATAATGGTCTGTGGCTGTTTTTCATGGTTTGGGCTAGGCCCCTTAGTTCCAGTGAAGGGAAATCGTAATGCTACAGCATACAATAACATTCTAGACAATTCTCTGCATCCAACTTTGTGGCAGCAGTTTGGGGAAGACCCTTTCCTGTTTCAGCATGACAATGCCCTCGTGCACAAAGCGAGGTCTATACAGAAATGGTTTAACGAGATTGGTGTGGAAGAACTTGACTGGCCTGCACAGAGCCCTGACCTCAACCCCATCGAACACCTTTGGGATAAATTGGAACGCCGACTACGAGCCAATCCTAATCGCCTAACATCATTGCCCGACCTCACTAATGCTCTTGTGGCTGAATGGAAGCAAATTCCCGCAGAAATGTTCCAACATCTAGTGGAAAGCCTTCCCAGACGAGTGGAGGCTGTTATAGCAGCAAAGGGGGGGACCAACTCCATGTTAATGCCCATCATTTTGGAATGAGATGTTCGACAAGCAGGTGTCCACATACTTTTGGCCACGGAGTGTCTATTCCTAGAACAGCATTAAAGCCGACACCAGTTTTTAAGGGTAGGGCTTTTTGTCAGTGCACTACTCGTTTTTAAGGCTAGGGCTTTTTGTCAGTGCACTTTGTGCTGCATGCTCCCCGCTACCCTTCATCTTCTCTGTTTTCAAAAGGCTTACCATTAATGTCATTAAAGCACATTTCCATAGGGGTGTCAGCTTGGTGTGGCTCCAGTCTGACGGGATTAAGGTACTGTCACATGAAAAGAGGAGCTGTCCTCATTGAAACATCAGTAGCTAAGCCCGTGTTTGAGCAGGTTGCGTTGTGAATTTCGATGATGCTCAGTGATTTGCCGCTAGCTAGATGCACAGGGGCGAATGTGCCTGCTGGCAGGAGCGGCAGAATGGTGGTGGCTTATATCGGTCTTTGTGTGGAAAGCACTCCATTTACGGGCTGCTATTAATTAAGCATGACATTCCTCTTAAATCAGCAGTTTTTCATGCGGGGACCTGGGGGGACCATCTGCACAACTTCTGCTGAAAGGAAATGATTGGCAATGTCATTGCCAACACTACCGGGTCACTTCATTTGATATAGGAGAGTATAAACAACAAGCCATATGACTCGATTGATGTCACAAACAAACGTCTGTCATGGCGGTTAATGAGATGCATTGGTGTTTAATTGTTGTCCATTTCGGCAGGTATGAGAAATACATTTGCGTTACTGACAGTATCAGAACTATTAATACCCTACTGTGTACCCATGCACTTTAACTACTGACCAAACTTGGGAAGTTAGGTTACACTTTATCTGGATAGTCCCATATAGATGATCTACAGATGGTCATACTATCACCAAATGATCTGCTGATCAGCAACTGCTTGCTAAGGTAACAGTTAAGGTTAGGTTTAGGTTAGATCAAGGGTTAGGGTAAGGGTTAAGGTTAGTAGATACTGCAGTTAGTTGGAATGTTGTTGAAAGTTATTGAACATCTACTGAACATCTACAAGCCATCCACTTGGGATTAGCCAAATAAAGTGTCGCCGGAAGTTATTTGAAAAATGAAGGTAATATCATAAGCCATTGCAGTCAGCTCAAATGTCCAAATGAGCAGGAGAAGCAGAAAAGGTCCCCATTGATTTACTGTAATGAATCTCTGCGCGTGGTATATCTTCCCCATTCCTGCTCTCCCTCCAACAGTTATTAGATTGATGAGGCTGCACCATTTGATAGGGAAATTTCAAACAATGGACCAACTCTGCTTGATTCATCTATTAATTGAAGTGCATTACTAATCCTCCCATTTATTATGTCCATATTAAGGAAATCCTACTCCAAAATGAACACTGTCAGTGTCTAACCTCTTATCACAGATACTGTAGGGCTGTGGCGGACATGACATTTTGTCAACTGGTTATTGTCATGCAAAAGGCTGCCGGTCTCACGGTAATTGACAATTAATTAACATAAACACATTTAGCATCTCCAGGCCTCCATGCATGCAATCTGCATACAGGTCTCTGATGCACGCCTTTGGAACATCTACATTTTAAAAAGTAAAAAAAATCTATGTATTATACACCATCAAAATGAATGCATTATTTATTTTAGGCAGGACTAAAGAAATATGATACTATATGAAGAAAATGTAATTCCGAAAAACAAAATATGAGTTGGCCTATGTGCCATAGGCTGTATGCTTGTTCATTTAGCAGACAAGATACGCTTATAAATCCTGTGCCATTTTTTTTGTATTATATGATTTTATAGTAAGAAGAATATACCGTGCCTACAGAATGTATTCATACCACTTGACTTTTTCCTCATTTTGTTGTGTAATGGATTAACGTGAGATTTTTGTTGTTACTGGCCTAAACACAATACTCCATAATGTCTGAGTGGAATTACGTTTTTCTAAATGTTTTCAAATGCCTTGAGAAAATATCTATTCAACCCCTTTGTTATGGCAAGCCTAAATAAGTTCAGGAGTAATTTTTTGGGGGGAGGGGATATTCTGCAGAACCCTCAGCACCCCTACAGTGTCTTGCAAAAGTATTCATCCCCCTGGGCAATTTTCCTATTTTGTTTCATTACAACCTGTAATTTAAATGGATTTCTATTTTGATTTCATGTAATGGACATACATAAAATAGTCCAAATTGGTGAAGTGAAATGAAAAAAATAACTTGTTTCAAAAAATTCTAAAACATAAAAAACAGAAAAGTGGTGTGTACATATGTATTCATCCTGTTTGCTATGAAGCTCCTAAAGAAGATCTGGTGCAACCAATTACCTTCAGAAGGCCTCCCGGGTGGCGCAGTGGTCTAGGGCACTGCATCGCAGTGCTAGCTGCGCCACCAGATTCTCTGGGTTCGCGCCCAGGCTGGGCTGGGTTCGCGCCCAGGCTCTGTCGCAGCCGGCCGCAACCTGGAGGTCCGTGGGGCGATGCACAATTGGCATAGCGTCGTCCGGGTTAGGGAGGGTTTGGCCGGTAGGGATATCCTTGTCTCAGTATGTAAAATGTAATAAAATGTATGCACTCTACTGCACTCTAAGTCGCTCTGGATAAGAGTGTCTGCTAAAATGACTAAAATGTAAATGTTAATGTAGAAGTCACATAATTAGTGAAATAAAGTCCACCTGTGTGTCACATGATCTCAGTATATATACACCTGTTCTGAAAGGCCCCAGAGTCTGCAACACCACTAAGCAAGGGGCACCACCAAGCAAGCGACACCATGAAGACCAAGGAGCTCTCCAAACAGGTCAGGGACAAAGTTGTGGAGAAGTACAGATCAGGGTTGGGTTACAAAAAAATATCCAAAACTTAGAACATCCCACGGGGCACCATTAAATCCATTATAAAAAAAAGAAAGAATACGGCACCACAACAAACCTGCCAAGAGAGGACCGCCCACCAAAACTCACAGACCAGGCAAGGAGCGCATTAATCAGAGCGGCAACAAAGAGACCACAGATAACCCTGAAGGAGCTGCAAAGCTCCACAGCGGACACTGGAGTATCTGTCCATAGGGCAACTTTGAGCCGTACACTCCACAGAGCTGGGCTTTACGGAAGAGTGTCAAGTAAAAAAACATTGCTTAAAGAAAAAAATAAGCAAACACGCTTGTTGTTTGACAAAAGGCATGTGGGAGACTCTCCAAACATATGGAAGAAGGTACTCTCGTCATATGGGACTAAAATTTAGCTTTTTGGCCATCATGGGAAACGCTACAGTTGAAGCCGGAAGTTTACATACATCTTAGCCAAATACATTTAAACTCAGCTTTTCACAATTCCGGACATTTAATGCTAGTAAAGATTCCCTGTCTTAGGTCAGTTAGGATCACCACTTTATTTTAATAATGTGAAATGTCAGAATAATAGCAGAAATAATTATTTATTTCAGCTTTTATTTCTTTCATCACATTTCCAGTGGGTCAGAAGTTTACATACACTCAATTAGTATTTGGTAGCACTGCCTTTAAATTGATTAAATTGGGTAACATTTTTCGCTTAGCCTTCCACAAGCTTCCCACAATAAGTTGGGTGAATTTTGGCCCATTCCTCCTGACAGAGCTGGTGTATCTGAGTCAGGTTTGTAGGCCTCCTTGCTCGCACACGCTTTTTCAGTTCTTCTAATTTTCTATAGGATTGAGGTCGGGGCTTTGTGATGGCCACTCAAATACCTTGACTTTGTTGTCCTTAAGCCATTTTGCCACAACTTTGTAAGTGTGCTTGCGGTCAGTGTCCATTTGGAAGACCCATTTGCTACCAAGCTTTAACTTCCTGACCGTTGTATTACTTCAAAATATCTTCATAATTTTCCTGCCTCACGATGCCATCTATTTTGTGAAGCGCACCAGTCCCTCTTGCAGCAAAGCACACCCACAACATGATGCTGCCACCCCCGTGCTTCACGGTTGGGATGGTGTTCTTCGGCTTGCAAGCCTCTCCCTTTTTCCTCCAAACACAACGATGGTCATTATGGCCAAACAGTTCTATTTTTGTGTCATCAGACCAGAGGACATTACTCCAAAAAGTACGATCTTTGTCCCCATGTGCAGTTGCAAACCGTAGTTTTTATGGCAGTTTTGGAGCAGTGGCTTCTTCCTTGCTGAGCGGCCTTTCAGGTTATGTCGATATAGGACTCGTTTTGCTGTGGATATAGATACTTTTGTATCTGTTTCCTCCAGCATCTTCACAAGGTCCTTTGCTGTAGTTCTGGGATTGATTTGCACTTTTCGCACCAAAGTACGTTAATCTCTAGGAGACAGACCGCATCTCCTTCCTGGGCGTAGGATGGCTGCGTTGTCCCATGGTGTTTATACTGCGTTCTATTGTTTGTACAAATAAACTTGGTACTTTCAGGCGTTTGGAAATTGCTCCCAATGATGAACCAGACTTGTGGAGGTCTACAATTTTTTTCTGATGTCTTGGCTGATTTCTTTTGATTTTCCCATGATGTCAAGCAAAGAGGCACCTCCAATTGACACAAATTATGTAAATTACCCTAACAGAAGCTTTTAAAGCCATGACATAATTTTCTGGAATTTTCCAAGCTATTTAAAGGCACAGTCAACTTAGTGTATGTAAACGTCTGACCCATTGGGATTGTGATACAGTGAATAATAAGTGAAATAATCTGTCTATAAACAATTGTTAGAAAAATGACTTGTGTCATGCACAAAGTAGATGTCCTAACCAACCGACTTGCCAAAACTATAGTTTTTTAACAGCTGATGTAAGTAGGCTATATAAATATATTTGATTTGATTTGATTTAACAATACATTTGTGGAGTGGTTGAAAAACGATGACTCCAAACTAAGTGTATGTACAAGTGTATGTACACTTTGGAGTGTGACTGTTTGAGGTTGTGGACAGGTGTCTTTTATACTGATAACAAGTTCAAACAGGTGCCATTAATACAGGTAACGAGTGGAGGACAGAGGAGCCTCTTAAAGAAGAAGTTACAGGTCTGTGAGAGACAGAAATCTTGCTTGTTTGTAGGTGACCAAATACTTATTTTCCACCATAATTTGCAAATAAATTCATTAAAAATCCTACAATGTGATTTTCTGTATTTTTTTTTCTCATTTTGTCTGTCATAGTTGAAGCGTACCTATGATGAAAATTACAGGCCTCTCTCATCTTTTTAAGTGGGAGAACTTGCACAATTGGTGGGTGACTAAATACTTTTTTTGCCCCACTGTATGTACCACACACATACAATTAACTGAATGGTCCCTCAGTCGAGCAGTACATTTCAAACACAGATTCAACCATAAAGAGGTTTTCCAATGCCTCGCAAAGAAGGGCACCTATTGATAGATGGGTAAAACATTTAAAAGCAGACATTGAATATCCCTTTGAGCTTGGTGAAGTTATTAATTACACTTTGGATGGTGTATGAATACACCCAGTCACTACAAAGATACAAGCACCCTTCCTAACTCAGTTGCCTGAGAGGAAGGAAACCGCTTAGGGATTTCACCATGATACCAATGGTGACTTTAAAACAGTTACAGAGTTGAATGGCTGTGATAGGAGAAAACTGAGAATGGATCAACAACATAGTAGTTAATCCACAATACAAACAGAGAAAAGGGTCGGCCCAAGAATTTAACTCTTTGGCACCCCCTTAGAGTCTGCCAGAGGTCCAGACAACAGGCCCTCCAATTTAATACACTGAACTCTATTTGAGAAGTAGTTGGTGAACCAGGCGAGGCAGTCATTTGAGAAGGCAAGGCTTTTGAGTCTGCCGATAAGAATGTGGTGATTGACAGAGTCGAAAGCCTTGGCCAGGTCGATGAAGATGGCTGCACAGTACTGTCTTTTATCGATGGTGGTTATGATATCGTTTAGGCTCGGAAACCAGATATTGCAAGCTCGGAAACCAGATTGCATAGTGGAGAAGGTACGGTGGGATTCGAAATGGTCGGTGATCTGTTTAACTTGGTTTTCGAAGATTTTAGAAAGGCAGGGCAGGATGGATAGAGGTCTATAATAGTTTGGGTCTAGAGTGTCTCCCCTTTTGAAGATCTTCTTTGGTGATCTGAGACGATACGAAAGAGAGCTTGAATAGGCTAGTAATAGTGGTTGCAACAATTTCGGCAGATAATTTTAGGAAGAGAGGGTCTCGATTGTCTAGCCCAGCTGATTTGTAGGGATCCAGATTCTGTAGCTCTTTCAGAACTCCAGCTGTCTGGATTTGGGTGAAGGAGAAATGGGGGGGGCTTGAGCAAGTTTCTGCAGGGGGTGGCCGGGGTAGGGATAGCCAGGTGGAAAGCATGGCCATCCATAGAAAAATGCTTTTTGAAATGATCGATTATCGTAGATTTATCGGTGGGGACAATGTTTCCTATCCTCAGTGCAGTGGGCAGCTGGGAGGAGGTGCTCTTATTCTCCATGGACTTTACAGTGTACCAAAACTTTTTGGAATTAGTGCTACAGGATGTAAATTTCTGTTTGAAAAAGCTAGCCGTAGCTTTCCTAACTGACTGAGTATATTGGTTTCTGATTTCCTGAAAGTTGCATATCGCGCGGGCTATTCGATGCTAATGCAGAATGCCACAGGATGTTTTGTGCTGGTCAAGGGCAGTCAAGTCTGGGCTGAACCAAGGTCTATATCTGTTCTTAGTTACTTTTTTTTGAATGGGCATGCTTATTTAAGATGGAGAGGAAATCACTTTTAAAGAGCAACCAGGCATCCTCTACTGACGGGATGAGGTCAATATCTTACCAGGATACCCGGGCCAGGTCAATTAGAAAGGCCTGCTCGCGGAAGTGCTTTAGGGAGCGTTTGACAGTGATGAGGGGTGGTCGTTTGACCGTGGACCCTTTACGCACGCAGGCAATGAGGCAATGATCGCTGAGATCCTGGTTGAAGACAGCAAAGGTGTATTTAGAGGGCAAGTTGGTCAGGATGGTATCTAAGAGGGTTCCCATGGTTACAGATTTAGGGTTGTACCTGGTTGGTTCCATGATAATTTGTGTGAGATTGAGGGCATCTAGCTTAGATTGTAGGACAGCCGGGGTGTTAAGCATGTCCCAGTTTAGGTCACCTAACAGTACAAACTCTGAAGATAGATGGGGGGCAATCAATTCACATATGGTGTCCAGGGTACAGCTGGGGGCTGAGCTGGGGGCTGAAGGGGTGTATAACAAGCGGCAACGGTGAGAGACTTGTTTCTGGAAAGGTGAATTTTTAAAAGTAGAAGCTCGAATTGTTTAGGAACAGACCTGGATAGTATGACAGAACTCTGCAGGCTATCTCTGAAATAAATTGCAACTCCGCCCCCTTTGGCAGTTCAATCAATCAATCAAATGTATTTATAAAGCCCTTCTTACATCAGCTGATGTCACAAAGTGTGCACAGAAACCCAGCCTAAAACCCCAAACAGCAATGTAATGCAGGTGTTGAAGCACGGTGGCTATCTTGTTCTAGTTCTATCTTGTCGGAAAATGTTATAGTTATATGTAAATTTCAGGATTTTTGGTGGCCTTCCTAAGTGGCCTTCCTAAGCCAGGATTCAGACACGGCTAAGACATCCGGGTTGGCGGAGTGTGCTAAAGCAGTGAATAAAACAAACTTAGGGAGGAGGCTTCTAATGTTAACATGCATGTAACCAAGGCTTTTACGGTTACAGAAGTCAACAAATGAGAGAGCCTGGGGAATGGGAGTGGAGCTAGGCACTGCAGGGCCTGGGTTAACCTCTACATAACCAGAGGAACAGAGGAGGAGTAGGATAAGGGTACGGCTAAAGGCTATAAGAACTGGTGTAGTGTGTTCGGAACAGAGAGTAAAAGGAGCAGATTTCTGGGCACGGAGGAATAGATTCAAGGCATAATGTACAGACAAGGGTATGGTAGGATGGGAATACAGTGGAGGTAAACCTAGGCATTGAGTGATGATGAGAGAGGTTTTGTCTCTAGAGGCGCAATTTAAGCCAGGTGAGGTCACTGCATGTCTGGGGGGTGGAACAAAAGGTCTAGCTAAGGCATATTGAGCAGGGTTAGAAGCTCTACAGTGAAATAAGATAATAATCCCTAACCAAAACAGCAATGGACAAGGCATATTGACATTAGGGAGAGGCATGCGTAGCCAAGTGATCATAGGGTCCAGTGAGTAGCTAGGCGAGCTGGAGACACAGTGATTCATACAGCTAGCGGGCTAGCAGAAGGGCCTTCGGGGACGTCGCGTTACGTCGGCGGACCAGTCGTGATGGATCGGTGGGGCTCCGTGTCGGCAGTAAAAGGGTCCAAGATAATTGGCAAAATCGGTATAGCCCAAGAAATTGGCTGATGGACCTCTTCAGCTAGCCGGGAGATGGTCTAGCTCAAGGCTAGCTCCAGGCTAACTGGTGCTTGCTCCGGGACAGAGACGTTAGCCAGGAGTAGCCACTCGGAGAGCATCTAGCTAGCTGCAATGATCCGGTGTAAAGGTTCAGAGCTTGTGGTATGAATCCGGAGATGTGGAGATGTGGTAGAGGAAAAGCAGTACGATATGCTGTAAACAGCTAGCAGGCCGTTTAGGTCACCTAACAGTACAAACTCTGAAGATAGATGGGGGGCAATCAATTCACATATGGTGTCCAGGGCACAGCTGGGGGCTGAGCTGGGGGCTGAAGGGGGTGTATAACAAGCGGCAACGGTAGCAGGCTAGCAGAGTCTGAGGAACCGAGGAGCCTGCTGAAACCTACTCGGACGGTTACGTCGGCAGAGCAGTCGTGATGGATCGGCGGGGCTCCTTGTCGGCAGTAAAAGGGTCCAGGCCAGTTGGCAAACTAGGTATTGTATCCCATGAATTGGCTGATGGACCTCTTCAGCTAGCCGGGAGATGGGCGTAGCTCGACTAACTGGTGCTTGCTTCGGGACAGAGACGTTTGCCAGCTAGCTGCTATCCAGTAGCCACACGGATAGCAGCTAGCTAGCTGCGAAGATCCGGTGTAAAGGTTCAGAGCTTGTGGTATGAATCCGGAGATGTGGAGATGTGGTAGAGAAAAAGCAGTCCGATATGCTCTGGGTTGATATCGTGCTGTGCAGACTGGCAGGAATTGACCGGGCTGAGGCTGGCTGATGTCCGAGTTAACGGTGATGACCGCAAGCAGTGGATAACTGACTACTAGCTCGTAGCTAGTCAGCTGGCTAGCTTCTGATGGGGATTCTGGTTCTACGTGTAAAAATAGCAGATCCGTACCACATTGGGTGAGGCGGATTGCAGGAGAGTATGTTCAGTCCGTAGATGGGAATTGAGATTAAAAAATAATCCAAAAATGTATATGAAAAATATACGAAGAAAAACGGCACAAGACAACAGACGCCATCTTGGATTCTAATCAGGTACAAAGAAGACAATGAATGTTGCTGAGTGGCCGAGTTACAGTTTTGATTTCAATCTGCTTGAAAATCTATGGCAAGACCTGAAAAATTACTTCTAGCAATGATCAACAACCAATTTGACAGAGCTTGAAGAATTCTGAAAAGAATAATAGGCAAATGTTGCACAATATAGGTGTGGAAACCTCTTAGAGACTTACTGAGAAAGACTCACAGCTCATTTTCAATAAATGTTTTCACTTTGTCATTATGGGGTATTGTGTGTAGATGGATGAGAAAACAACAACAATTGAATCAATTTTGAATTCAGGCTGTAACAACAAATGTGGAATAAGTCAAGCAGCACGAATATTTTCTGAAGGCACTGTAATTGAACTTATCTGTGCTTCTACACCTGCATTACTAGCTGTTTGGGGTTTTAGGCTGGGTTTCTGTACAGCACTTAAAGATATTAGCTGATGTACGAAGGGCTATATAAAATAAAATTGATTGATTGATTGATTGATCTGAATAAAATAGAAAGGATATTTTTACCATTCCTGAGCTAGTGCTCATTTGAAGTGACTATGTTGAGAGTAAAAGTGATAACTTGAAACAGGTCCTATATGCTAGATTTAGAGTTATTTGGCAACTTTAGTTGTGAATGATACAAGCCTTAGGATGTCTTAGAAATCAAAACATGGGCTGCATGATGCAACTGTTGGCTATCGATGATTTGAGAAAGTCATAAAAAAAGCTTGCTCTCTGTTCCTTGCCTCAGGCTGCACATGCTGTTCTCTCATCAAGTGATCATTTTTACTGTATATGTTCACCCATCAGACTATTCTCAATTTAATCTTGTCTTAAATATGTCAAATCTGTTTTGATTTACAATGGCCCACTGTCAAATGGGCAGGAACAGGGGCAGGGGGGAAAAAGTCATCTGTATGCACTCGAATAGCGAATGGGGGCCGCTTTACCGCCTGTTTGTTTTTGAATCATGCCGGGTAGGCTACTCCATTTCACTCCACGCATCAACCACTGTTTGAGAAGCATGCAGCCTCTCCCTGCGCGAAAGGTGATATTCCACCCAAACTCTGTATGCCATGGGCTCTCCAACCCTGTTCCTGCAGCCAAACCAAGTCAAATCTGTTCGGGAATATCGACAGTACCATGTTTTCAAAACTAAACATTTCATTAAAGTTTTGACAGCCACTCTTTCTGTTCGCTCGAGAATTGAATGAAGGAGAGAGGGGAGGAGATGGAAACGCACAGCGGCGAGATATTCTGTCGCTAAAGGTAATTCATTATTACTACTACTTATTACAAATACAAATTCTAAATAACTGTAGTGAATTTGTGAGGTGAGTTTTAAAAGGATGATACTGTTTTGATGATCAGTGTTTGATGTGATATTCTATTGTATTTGCCTTGACATCAGAGTGGTTGTAACACCCGTCTTCCTCCTCGTCTGAGGATGAGCAAGGATCGGACCAAAGCGCAGCGTGGTTTGAATACATACTCTTTTATTATTATAAACGAAGCCGGAAAAAACACTTGAACAAACTACAAAACAATAAACGACGTGAACAGACCTGTACTTGAGAACATAAAACAAGAACGCACGAACAGGAAGGAACACACGAACGAACGAACGAAACAGTCCCGTGTGGCACAAACACTGACACAGGAACAATCACCCACCAACAAACAGTGAGAACAGCCTACCTTAATATGGTTCTCAATCAGAGGAAACGTAAAACACCTGCCCCTGATTGGGAACCATATCAGGCTAATTGAAAATGAACCAAACATAGAAACACATAACATAGAATGCCCACCCCAACTCACGCCCTGACCATACTAAACAAAGACAAAACAAAGGAAAATAAGGTCAGGAACGTGACAGTGGTTAGAGGGACAATAGAGTGGTGAGAACCAGACCATTAGAACCTGATGGTCGTTAGCGAGTTGGGTACTACTAACGCATGTCCAGAGTGCATAAGAGGAAATTACCGTGACCAAGTGGAATTTGACTGCGGTCAGGACTCATGACTGCTGGTGTGGCGGTAATACGGTCACCGCAACAGCCCTATGGATGACTTGATTGATGTCACAAACAAACGTCTGTCATGGCGGTTTTTGAGATGCATTGGTGTTTAATTGTTGTCCATTTCGGCAGGTATTAGAAATACATTTGCGTTACTGACAGTATCAGAACTATTCATACCCTACTGTGTACCCATGCACTTTAACTACTGACCAAACTTGGGAAGTTAGGTTACACTTTATTTGGATAGTCCCATATAGATGATCTACAGATGGTCATACTATCACCAAATGATCTGCTGATAAGCAACTGCTTGCTAAGGTAACAGTTAAGGTTAAGTTTAGGTTTAGATTTAGAATAAGGGCAAAAGTTAAGGTTAGGGCAAGGGTTAGGGTAAAGTTAAGGGTTAGGATAAGGCTTAAGGTTAGGGTTAGGGCTAGGTCAAGGGTTAGTAGATACTGTAGTTAGTTGGAATGTTGTTGACAGTTATTAAACCTCTACAAACTATCTACTTGGGATTAGCCAAATAAAGTGTCACCGGAAGTTATTTTTTTTTTTAAATTAAGCCATAAGCCATTGCAGTCAGCTCAAATGTCCAAATGAGCAGGAGAAGCAGAAAAGGTCCCCATTGATTTACTGTAATGAATCATTACAAATGGTGTATCTTCCCCGTTTCTGCTCTCCTTCCATCAGTGACCTTTAGTTATTAGATTGATGAAGCTGCACTATTTGATGGTGAAATTTCAAACAATGGAATACCTCTGCTTGAGTCATCTATTTATCGAAGTGCATTGCTAATCCACCCATTTATTATGTCCACATTAAGGAAATCCTACGCCATGGGAACTAACACCGTCAATGTGTCTAACCTTTTACCACAGATACTGTACACTCAGAGGCATCAGATACACATGGTTCCCAAATCTGTGCAGTCAAACTATCCGTGTAAAATGAACCGGCTGAATCAACGTTGTTTCCATGTCATTTCAATGAAACGACGTTGAACAAACGAGGAATAGACGTTGAATTGACATCTGTACCGAGTGGGATGGTATGAAAATACTGCTTGCAAAAAGTGATAAAAACAACTAAGTGAAAGTATCCCTCTTTCATAGAGACAAACAGATGGGGGGGGGGGGGGGGTAACTGCTACCAACTCTATCATAGAGACAAACAGATGGGGGGGGGGGGGGGTAACTGTTACCTACTCTATCATAAAGACAAACAGATGGGGGGGGTAACTGTTACCTACTCTATCATAGAGACAAACAGATGGGGGGAGGGGGGGGTAACTGTTACCTACTCTTTCATAGAGACAAACAGATGGGGGGAGGGGGGGGGTAACTGTTACCTACTCTTTCATAGAGACAAACAGATGGGGTGAGGGGTAGGTAACTGTTACCTACTCTTTCATAGAGACAACAAACAGATGGGGGGAGGGGGTGGTAACTGTTACCTACTCTTTCATAGAGACAAACAGATGGGGGGAGGGGGGGGTAACTGTTACCTACTCTAGTTCTTTCCTTAACCAACTGAGAGAACAAATCATACCATTCCAGCAGACCTCGCAAAGGTTTTTAATCAAATGTGATGCAATGACTAGACAGATTGTTAATTATGCACAGCTGAAGGCAACCCTAATCTGCCTTCATGGGGGAAGGAAAGAGAGAGAGCCTGCTGCTGCTGTTTGGAGCACTGCGTCTTGTAACAATAAAATGAGCCTGCACCTCTCATTTCTACTACATATATAACATTGAAGGATTGATCGATACCGTCTGTTTAGTTTGTGAACATTTTGTGTAATTAAGAAAATGAACATCAAGTCTGCTTATTTATTACGTCCAAGCTGTGCCTGAGTGCCCACCATCAATCTCCAGAAAATAACCTGGCCACATACTGTAGCACAGGGGACATGGCACGCTCCCATTCAGGGCTATTGAATAATATTTCCACAAAGCCATACCTTTATTGGCAATAATATGAGCCGAACGAATAACTTTGCATTTGCGGTCTACACTGTACAGTGTCGAGGTAGTGTTCAGCTCTCATTACTGTGCTCGTGATGGGTAATTTGAGGGAGGCACGGGGATATGGTACAGGAGGTCTAGGATGCATAGTAGTCAGTGTGTTTATAAGGGGCTGGTTAAAACAAATCTAGGATGTGTTTCGGATGATGTCAGGGTGGTTATAAAGGGCTAACCTCCTTTTTCTCCGTTGGTGGTACAGGATTAATGACTGCACTCTGGGAAGAGAGATTTACCAGAAGATTACGGTGGGTCTTATATTATGGTGCTCAGACAACCATACAATTGTTTGCTTGTTTGGAGTTTGGTCTCTTAAAGGTGGACTCAGCGATATGACATAGATGCAGAAAGTAAACAGCATAGTGGGTCAACTTCCGCAACAACTAAGAGCGTTGAAGCGCGAGGCTCAACTTCTCTGCTGTTTTGGTGCCCTGGCTACCACGCTGTAACAGCGTGAAGCGAACCTGTGCACATGAGCAGATACTGGGTGTGACTGTGTGAGAGCGAAGTGTTGCATCTCGCTCATCTCAAAATCTGCGGCGCTACTCGTGGCAACGTCATTTCACTGCGTCTACCTTTAACAAACCAGCTTAGTAGACACTTTGAGGATATTGTAAATCCTGTAAGGTAAGTGGTGTTCTGGGGAATGGAACAGTTTAAAGCCATGCTCTGAGTAATAAAGGTGATATCTAGCCAAATTGTGTTTAGATTTCATTGTTTTTACTACCAAGTGCACCAGGGACTCATATACTGGGAAAGAGAGGCTGAACAAGCCAAGGAGGAAATACACTGCTTTGTCAGTACAATGTTTATTACAGTAATTGAAGTTCATAAAACTATCTGCATTGGGTATGCCAGTGAAATGAGAATCATGTCTGTTAGGCACAATGCATTTATCTGTTGTATCATCCTGAATCAGCTCCAATTAACTACACTGTGAGCTAAATGCAGAACTACAGTAGGGCACTGGAAACTTTCAAAGTTTACCAGTAAACTACATAAATTTTGGTAACTTTCAAGGAATATATGGCATTTTATCAGATGACATATAGTGGTCTTTTTGGGTGCTTCAGATTATCACAGGTGTCTGTAATTATCTCTGGCTGTCTGTGTGGCCTTATCACATGCAAAATATAAAAAAATCTAATAAGATAATTTTTAAATAAACATTTGAATGAGACAGAGCTGTAAAACATTATCCTAAATATAAACCATAAACTTAGTGAATACCATTGCTGTTTAATATGAGGGTTTCAACATGAAATATCCTTTATATTTTTTTACACACTTCTTTTTACTTTGTCAATATGTCTTAGTTGTAAATGTTTTGGCGCCGAACTGGAGGCAGTTGTGAAGTAATACAATAGTTGTAAGAGCTGCAGATTTATTCGAAACGAATTAGATTAGATGCTTTATAATTAGGCTATTTTCTCTTGAACCATATGGTCTACCTAGTAGAAACGCATAGACAATATGGACACAGATATAACAAATGAATACTATATAAATAAATGTAAAAAAAAGTATAAATGTATAAATTACCAAAGTTACCATAAATTGCCATAAATTACCTTTTAATTACCAAATTTACCAAACATTACAGTAACTTTGGTAAATTACCAGTAGCTTTGCAACCCTATGTAGAACTAACCTCCAGTGATTCCAGGTTCTCTCCATTCTTCATCCACCTATAGGAGGGCTTGGGCTTTCCAGTGGCCTTGCATTCCCACACCAGAGAGTCGTCAATGGGCTTCTGCACATCCTGGGGTTTCTCTATCAGATGTGGAGGGGCTGCATGGTCAAAACAACATGGCTGTGAATTAGAACATTCTCATACAGATCCCATTTCTCGCAGGTAGCCTATACTCCTCATACTTCGAAAACAATGTAGAGTATTTTGAATGAGTTATGTATTGTTGCAAATTGACTTTGTGCTTGGACATAAGTAGAACCAAAAAATACAGTAAATGGCGTAAATGGTATATGACTATCCTAGTGTTAGGTTATGTGTGCTGCTGAGACAGTGAACAAAACAATCCAGATGTATTAGTGTATACATTGGTGGGTAGCACATTGCCATAAAATACCTCTCCCAAAAACCATTCAAGTAAATGATGGTGGAATTATACAGGAGCTTTATTGATTCCTACAGTAGTGTCCAAGTAACTCATGACTGGTTAACAAATTAGCAAGGGGGAAAATAAGGAACATAAACCTCCAGATTTACTATCCTCGTAACTCTCCATGTTGTGGATGATGTGTAGGTCAATCCGCCATCATCCTCTATCACACCAGGTCATTGTCACGACAAGAGTAATGACGCACTATACATTTCCATTACGCAGCATCTGACTAATGCCATACTCCCCGACTGACCTTTGAGGTGACTTCTCTGTAATAGTACATACAAATCCAACTCTAATTGGGTTCCTGCTTCAGCTCAGCTTTTGCTTCCAAGAAATTCGAGATGAAACAGTTAGAAATGCAATAGTAATTGCAAACGTATCCCTATACCTCCTGTGTGTATTCGATGTGGTGCATGTGTGTGTGAGAGGAGAGAGAGCCATAGGAAACAAATGAAAAAGCGAGAGCGGGTGTGTTGGCGTGGTCTGTGGGTCTGTGTGGGTATTAAGAGGTTAGCCAGTGTGTGTTTTGGACAGAAGTGCCCCTAGATGAGATAGCAGAGAGAGGTACTCTGAGACTCCATTATCACCAGTCATTTAGCATCACATCCATGCCAGTGCAATCTTAGAGAGAAGCCTAGTGGTCATGCTCCACCCTCTCCACCTCCCAGGACCCCTTTGTTGTTGTTTTTTTAGCCCTCTGTCACTCCATCCCTCAGCCACTGTGAACGTATCGACTCTCAGTCACAGACCACCAAATGAAAGCAGGCAGCCCATCCCTGGCTGCATCAGGCCCAGTGTTCACACAATCAGCCCAAACATTTCAAATCAACCAGCTAAAGCAAAGAGGGAGATTGGAGATAGGCGATAGGAGATAGGCGATAGGAGATAGGAGATAGGCGATAGGGGAATCAGAGTGAAACTGACACGTGGTTTTTATATTCATGGCATTATCTTGGGATACTGCTTACTGTAGGAAAGTATTAAATACACTGCAGAGGCAAATTGTTGATTAAAATAGAGAACCCAATGGCAGTCTATATGCATAGTTGGTTGTATTTAATTAGTTGTATTAGGCTACTTTTTAGATTACATTCAAATAGAATAATGTGCAACATTTCCCCATTTTATCCCAAAATGCTCTCTCCAATCAAGAGTAAAACAACAGACATTTATTTGAACGTAGCTTCGACTGACATGAAAGGATCATTACCATTCACCTTGTTAAAACACAAGACGTGCAGAACCCTGTTAAAGCATTAACATCTAACTACTAAGGACACAGTGATCAGCAGACTCTCAGAGTTAAATAATGCATTCAGCTCTTTCCTAGGCAGAAAGCTGAGGCTTTCGCAGCTTTGTGACTGCAGGTTGTAGCGATGTACACGAGATACACTTATCGATTCCCTGATTCTCACACACTGCTGACAAATGTCTCAAAGGCTTAATTCCAAGGGACTTCAAAATAAGATTACAGATATATTTTTATCACCTGGAGAGAGAAAGAGAGAGAGAGAGAGAGTAGAGAGAGAGAGTAAGTGAGAAAGCACATCAAAAGAGGGCAGACCTGCTGCTAATTCGGACAAACCATCCCCCATAGCTCACAGCCAGAGCAACGCTGCTGCTGGGTTCCATTACAGAGAGGTGCAGGGAGCTTTTAGCGAGACACCTTGTAAATAATGGCAAATTGTTTAGCGCAGACAATGAGTAATTTGTAAAATATATCATAAATATTTACCCATACTAAAATAGATGGTCTGTACGGACGTACGACTGTTATCATCTGCTGTGCTGTTTTTTTTTAAACCTCATTTTATAATGCATACAGCTATGCTGTATCTCGTTGCCGCTACCATAGCGAACATACTTTCATACCATTAGTCCAGCCAGCCATGTTAGTTTTTAGTCTTTTCCAGCATCTGTGAGTGATTCACATTGTGTGGAATATAAACAATTAAACAACACGTGTAAGAAAACCCGACGAGCTATTCTTGTAAATGGGTCCTTAGGCATGCAGCATAGAACGACTCCAGAAGGGAGAGATCAGTGGTACGGCTAGCCTACAGGTACTTACTTAATAAGGTGGACGTCGAGCATGAACAATGATATCGCATGACTACTGGAGAACAACGGAAGGTCACGACCCTTCATTTGAATGTTCATTTTACTTTTGATAGAGCCTGTGGTCTCTCTCTAGATACAAACACCGCTGCTCTGTTAAAATACTGTTAAAATACAGATTAAACATATGGTGGAGTTAATAACGACTACTACTGGCCATAATAGGGAAAGGAAAAGCATGCTGGTAGCAAGGTTGAGGGGAACTATTTAACAATTCCTCTTTACTTGAAACGTTCTGAATAGACAGTGATGTTTTGATAACTTTACCTCAATAATTACGAGGAAAGTCCACAAATAATACAGCCATATTCAGCAAACTACTACAGTACATTTGCCATTTAACAAACAGTGTTTTCACCTTGTCGCCTCGGGGATTCAAACCAGCAACCTTTCAGTCACTGGCACAACGCTCTAACCGCTAGACTACCTGCCACCACTCCCCTTCCACTTCATCCAGATGCTGCACTGCAGATAATTCATGGGGTATATGTGGCCCTGGTCTAAGTATGCAGTATAAGAGCTTTGATCTCCAGTCAAGTTGGATATCAATCATGATGCCATCTGTTGGAGCCCAATACAAGGTCACATCCAAGGTCTCCTCATTCACATCATCGCCGCTTTAATCTGGATCAAAATATTAAAGGCATATTGGCCACCAGGGCTTTAATCATTTGGGATGCGCTGTTAAAACGATGCTCCCCCATGCAAAGTGGCGGCGCCGCAGTTGATTACCAATGGCTGTTTTAAACCCAGTAAGGTCTCCGTTTGATGCCTCTCAGTCTAAGTGAAACTGACACATGAAGCCTTCCCTGGTTCAAATATTCATGTGGTTCAGGATCACCTACCGTAGAAAGAGAGTTTTCCTTTTACAGTGTTCCTCCCCCTGGAGTTCTCTGCCACACACTCGTATGTGCCCGCGTCTTCCTGCTGGAAATAGGGGATTTCCAGGACGCCACTGGCTTTCCTCACGTCCACCTTCCTAGAAAAGGGGATTCCGTCCATTCTCCTCCAGTTTATGGAGGGGACAGGGCTGGAGGGAAGAGTAATGCAGAGAGGTAGAGAAACCTTGTAGCATGTTCATACAAACACAAATCATTGTAACATCGCCACCGTACTTAACCTATATGGATTCAGTGGATTAGACAGAAAAAAGTCAAGTAGGGCATACATCACTCAGCTAGTGAACCAGGAGTCTCACACGGCCCCAACTGTACCAGAATTCTCAGATTTGCAGCCCGGCCTCAATCCGAGGAGGGTTGGAGGCATGCAGTGAAACATGAAAACTCTCATGCTGTTTGTTAATAACCTTCTGCTTTTCATGTATTTGTGTGCCTGTTAAATCAAAGCCCAAAGCGTACTTACTTTCCTAATGCAAAACACTCCACTTTCACTGTTGATCCTTTGGCTACATGGACAATCTCTGGAAACTGAACTTCGATCTTTGGCTCGTATTCACCCATTATACCTGAGGAGAGAAATTCACAACCAATTACAGGAAGGCAAAAAAAAAAAACTAAAACAACATGGAAACTGCTGATATGTCGTTTCCTACATATGTCCTATAAGCGATTACTATCATACGTCTGAGAAGTGGTTATTTTGGAACACCACTAACAGGTTTTCTCATTGCTGCTGGTATTCTTTATCTACAATCCTTTATCACATTTCCAAAGGTTTCTCAGCCCAAATGAGCTCTTGATATTGCGAGGCAAGTGTTATCTGGATGGTTCCCTGACTGACCGTGAAAGCTCATTCTCATCCGTATCTCCATTTTATAATACTGGCAGGTAGCCAAGGGCCTATCAGCCATGGTAAATGAGACCGCTGGACGAGGCTCTAATGGTCTCATACCCAGGGATTCAGCTGGGCTGGGTCCTGCTGGGTCCGAGACCCGCCACCTATGATCCAAATGAGAGCCAGGCGGAGCTGAGACCCGGTACCTTTGGTTATGCTAATGTTTTATTCTATAATGAAACATGTGTTGTCCATATTTAATTTTCCACAGCCAACAACACAAGTAAGCAACAGCAGAATCAGACGACCCAATAGTAGAATAGTTTACCTATTCAATTGTTCAGCCTGTCGCTTTCTATTCAAGAAAATGATATTCCTTACATTCCTGGGGTCCTGAGTGGCGCAGCGGTCTAAGGCACTGCATCTCAGTGGTAGAGGCGTCACTGCAGACCCTGGTTCAATTCCAGGCTTTATCACAACCAGTTGTGATTGGGAGTCCCATAATTGGCCCACTGTGGTTAGGGGTAGGCTGTCATTGTAAATAAAAATTTGTTCTTAACTGACTTGCCTAGTAAAATATAGAAATGTGACATGTCTATTTTAATACTGACTAGCTCAAACATTGATAATCATTGAAAATTGCAACCTATTTTGAAAGTGGGGATGCAGCTGCTCCATTTGCGCCATCACTCGGGTGCCTATGAGCGTCATCATTTTATCTGAAACATTGAATTTAGGCATCCTGCTATTAGCCCATAGAAATGCACTGAAAAGCAGATTCATGCATGGAAAAACAGATAGTCAAAAAAACCAATCAAAAGGAAGCATGTCTCGTAGAGAGAAACTGAGAACACCATCGTGTTTAACCAGTTCTCATAGGAGGGGACACAGGCTAATGTGACCTGTGTGACTCTGGAGGGTTCATTATTGGCATCTCATTGTCACACCAGCAGGTCTGGTGCATTGATAAAAACAACAAGTTAGAAATGAAATAAAAACAATGATACCTTCTCATGCGGCATCCTACAAAATAGCATGCACTAGAAGTAGTGATTCCAGACTATCAGAGATCCACTGTCGCGCCAACATAACCGTCAAATGCTGCTGCTGCTGCTGCTGCTGCAGAGGGTTGTATCTAAACAATTCCCACCTGACTGCTTAGATACATTCAGTGTAATGTACTGTAATTCTGCTATACTACCCGTGGCAATATTTAATGATACGTAGACTGACTACACACACAGTAAATGTTTCCCTTGATTCAACCAAATGTAGTTGTCTTAAAGACCATATTCAACAGGGAGGCTTCGTTTACTCATGTTCATATCTAAGAGGAATGAATTAGTAGTTGGTAGTGGTTTTCATGCTAGCATAAGGTACTATAGTTTGCTGTACTTGCGCCTGACATATTTGCTAGATATGGTTCACAATCAGTAGATGAAATGTCAGGAGTATTAAAAACGACAATACTCTACCATGAATAGATCACACATATCAGCATTTTATCCCTGCATGGTGTTAAACATCAGTTAGATAAATAATTATTCCTAGGACCAAAAAGCCAACAATTAGATCACTCTCAGACAAATGACCTTTCCATTGGAGAGCCTTTGATAAGGCCAGCCTGAAGCACCAAAACCATTGGCTAGTGGGCTATCTTAAAGTTGCAAAGAAACAGCTAATTAACCTTTGGAATTAATTTGTATTCCTTAAAGGCACAGTGCAGTAAAAAAAAACGTGATTTACCTGTGTTGTATACACTCAGTGGACAGTTTATTCGGTACACCACCTCGTTCACAAAAATGGTTAGTTCATATAGACAGTGAGTCATGTGGCCATGGCTTGCTATATAAAGCAGGCTGACCGGGGTTCAGGCATTCAGTTACTGTTAAATTGAACGTTAGAACGGGCAAAACGAGTGACCTAAGCGACTTTTGGCGTGGTATGATAGTCGGTGCCAGGTGTGGCGGTTCCAGTTTCTCAGAAATGGCCGGCTTCCTGGGCTTTTCACGTACAACAGTGTTTAGGGTTTACAGAGAATGGTGCGACAAACAATAACATCCAGTCAGCGGTAGTCCTTTGAGCGAAACGGCTCATTGATGAGGTCGAAGGAGAATGTCTGGAACCGTGCAAGCTAACAGGCGGGCCACAAACAGGCAAATAACGAAGCAGTACAACTGTGGTTTGCAGAACGGCATCTCATCGGTCCTTGTCCTGGATGGGTTATTGCAGCAGAAGACCACACCAGGTTCCACTCCTATCAGCTAAAAACAGTAAGAAGCGGCTCCAGTGGGCACGCGATCACCAACTGGACAAAGGAGTGGAAAAACATAGCCTGGTCCGACGAATCCCAGTTCCTGTTGCATCATACTGCGGCAGAATCAGGATTTGGCGTAAGCGGCATGAGTCCATGGCCCCATCCCGCCTGGTGTCAATAGTACAGGCTGGTGGTGGTGGTGTAATGTTGTGGGTAATGTTTTTCTGGCACACGTTAAGTCTCCTGATATTAATTGAGCAACATTTCCATGCCCCAAAGAATTCAGGCTGTTCTGGAGGCAAAGTGAGATCTGACTCGGGACTAGATGGGTGTACCTAATAAACTGGCCTCTGGGTGTCTATATTTCCACACTATGACATTGGAATAATACTGTGAAATTGTGAAAATTATGATAATGCCTTTTTAGTGTAAGAGCTGTTTGAAAAGAGCACCTGAAGTTTCAGCTTGTTTTGGTGGGATGAAGTTTTGGGCTTCCATGGTGACATCACTATGTGGTAAATTAGTTAATAGACTAATAAGAAAGAGAATCTCAAACTCTGCCAATAACAGCTAATTGACAGTTTTCCTCTCCCCACTCAGACCACTCCTAGACAGACCTAGGAAAATGTTTGCTTGATAAATTGTTCTTTGCTACTTTCCTTTTACCAATTTAATTGAAAACAATCACAGAAAATGTACTTAATTATTCAGAAATGATTTGATATTGAGATAAAAACGACTGCATTGGACCTTTAAAATCACTGTCCTACTTTTAGTTTGTTATTTCTTTCTTCTTTTTCAATGGCCTTGAGCAGATCTTTCACTCCAACTGTGTAGGCCTCAGTTAGAAACCTATGAACAAACACCAGTTAATCAATTAAATTACAATTTGTTTGTCTCAGCTCAGCAATCAACACCATAGTGCCCACAAAGCTCATCACTAAGCTAAGGACCCTGGGACTAAATACCCCCCTCTGCAACTGGATCATGGACTTCCTGATGGGCCGCCCTCACGTGGTAAGGGTAGACAACAACACATCTGCCACGCTGGTCCTCAAAACGGGGGCCCCTCAGGGGTATGTGTTTAGTCCCCTCCTGTACTCCCTGTTCACCCACAACTGCGTGGCCAAGCACAACTCCAACACTATCCTTAAGTTTGCTGACAACACAACAGTGGTAGGACTGATCACCTACAACGATGTGACAGCTTATAGGGATGAGGTCAGTGACCTGGCAGTGTGGTGCCGGGACAACAACCTCTCGCTCAACGTGAGCAAGACAAGGAGATGATCGTGGACTTTAGGAAAAGGAGGGCCGAACATACCCCCATTAACATCGACAGGGCTGTAGTGTAGCGGATCGAGAGTTTCAAATTCCTTGGTGTCCACATCACCAACAAACTAGAATGGTCCAAACACACCAAGACAGTAGTGAAGAGGGCACGACAACACCTTTTCCCTCTCAGGAGACTGAAAAGATTTTGCATGGATCCCCAGATCCTCAAAAAGTTATACAGCTGCACCATCGAGAGCATCCTGATCGGTTGCATCACCGCCTGGTATGGCAACTGCTCAGCGTCCGAACTTGAGGTGCTACAGAGGGTAGTGCGTACGGCCCAGTACATCACTGGGGCCAAGCTTCCTGCCATCCAGGACCTATTTACTAGGCGGTGTCAGAGAAGAGAAGTCCCCAAAAATTGTCAAAGTCTTCAGTCACCCAAGTCATAGACTGTTCTCTCTACTACTGCATGGCAAGCAGTACAGGAGCACCAAGTCTAGGTCCAAACGGCTCCTTAACAGCTTCTACCCCCAAGCCATAAGACTGCTGAACAATTAATCAAATGCCCACTCGGACTATTTACATTGACCCCCCCCCCCCCTTTGATTTTACACTGCTGCTACTCTCTGTTTATTATCTATGAATAGTCACTTTACCACTACCTACATGTACAAATTACCTCCACTAAACTGTAGCCCTGCACATTTTCTCGGGTACCGGTATCCCCTGTATATAGCCCCAGTATTGTTATTTTATTGTGTTACTTTTTAGTTGATTTTTTTACTTTAGTTCCTTTAGTAAATATTTTCTGAACTCTGTTTCTTGAACTGCATTGTTGGTTAATGGCTTGTGAGTAAGATTTCAAGGTAAGGTACGCCTGTTGTGTATTGATATTCAAATGTGATGGTATTGATCACATTAAATCGCACAAGGGCCAGAAAAAGAACACATGAAATAGAACTATACTGTTTGATAGGGTTGTAGTAGTTGCTGTAGAACTGGATCTCACCATCACTGCGCAGCACCAGAGGAGTGGGCGGGCCTTGGACCCTGGTCTTGGTGACAGTGTTGGTCACCACACAGGTGTAGTTGCCCACATCAGAAGGCTCCACTTTAGCGATGTATAGATTCCCAGTCTCCTGGGAGATAAAGCGACGCGTGTCCTGCTTCACAAACGAGGGGTACTCATTAAAAATCCAGGAGAACGTCAGATCTGTGGAAAAAGGATAAAAAAAAAACAGTGTGAGATCAAATTAAAACTAAAACTACACAGGGGTTAGAGGGTCAAGCTGACTCTCCTTCTTATTAAAATAATATCACGTGAGAATACAGAAAATACCAGATTTGTCCAGGTTTGTCAGACTGAAGTTGATTTGATGGTGTAGCAGGTGGGTGGTGGTGTGGTTCAATCACCAGAGAGCTACACACTAGGGTGAAAATTAATGATGTTCCAAGTGTGAGGAGTTACGAGGTACTGTAATTATCTGGACACATTTCAAAATGAATGTTGTTTGTGTGGCAAGGTTTCTTCTGTAAACAAACATTTAATTTTGACAAAAATCTGAGGACACTGTAGTTAATACAAGGCTTCAAGATGAGCTGAGAATGTTTAATTTCACAGAGAAAACCAACTCACCTGGCCTTATCAAAGGCTCTGACAATCACCATGCAATTTGTAAATAACAATATTAAGACTGACTGACCTGACAGCCTAGTTAGTTGGGTTTTGTTTCTATAGCACACAGTTGGACAGTAACGTGACCAAAAATACAAGGTACATTTTACGTTAAGTAAGCTTTAAAATAAATCATTACCACAATGGTAAAAATAACAGTACAACATACAGTATACAGGACATTTGTAGGATCACAGAGCAAGCCAGGATCTCAGATCTTCTATGATTCTCAGGATAACGAGCTTCCTGTTGGCTGGTAACTGTCAAGTGGGTAATCTCTCTAGTCGTCTTTGTGGCATGCTTCTTTCAAAAAGAACAAAACACACGTTCTGAAGACTGACCTTTGAGAAAGACATTTTATTTTGCTATTTGTCTGCAGAGTCAATTACTTTCTGTGCTCAGAGACTTGGGCTCCTCAGGCCAAAAGGATTCACAGAGGAGAACAAAACTTTATTTTTTATTTTTTTATTTGTACGTGACTGAGACAACTGAAATACTCCACATTCTTAGTTCTGTATATTTTGTAATGCTTTGTGTTAATCCAAGCTCACTGCTTTGTGTTAATCCAAGATCACTGCTTTGTGTTAATCCAAGATCACTGCTTTGTGTTAATCCATGCTCACTACTTTGTGTTAATCCATGCTCACTGCTTTGTGTTAATCCATGCTCACTACTTTGTGTTAATCCAAGCTCACTGCTCACAGTCCAAGCTCACTGTTCCCAGCAGGATTTTGAATGTTGTTTAATCATCATCATCATCATCATCATCATCATCATCATCATCATCATTATCATTATCATCATCATCATCATGTGATTTAAAAGTTATGTCAAATTAGCTGTGATCCTGCAGTACCCTACAGCGAAACCATACTTCTAGGTTTCAACCTACTACAAGGAACATGAGAACCAGAGCCAGTGTAAGACATCATGATTTGTAACAGTTTGATCTCAGCTGGTGTGCTTATCAATGCACTGCTCTCAAGGCTAATTTTCTGTTGCTGAGTTCTCCTTTGAAGAAATTATTATTTACGAATGTTCTGACATTCTCTTCAATGAGTTTTCCAGGCCTTCTAATTGACAGGCACGCATGTACCTTGTCCCTGCTGAGCCAAATCAAACCCATTCACTTGTTAGCTGGCTGGTAATTAAACAAAACGGTCTTGGAGGATACCTCCCTAAACCCTTTCTAACTGTCTGGTCATTTATCAAAGCAGGATTCGATCCATGATGCAGCTCACTCACAGTTAGGAGCAGGTATAGGCTACAGCATGAATCAGAGCAGGCCAAGCAGCCTCTTCAAAAGTGTGTTTAGTCCTGAGTGTATAGACCATTGGTCTAACGTTGGTCCAACATTTCTGTAGAAAAGCCAACGATAAAGGCCTGCGCTCCTTTTAGTTTTTTATTCGTGTTGCGCTGTTAGTGGTAGGTGCACTTGATTCAGAAGCCCTACGCACCGGGTAAGCAAAGTGCTCCCATTTTGAACCATTTCATTTGTCTGAAGAGACTGGGAGATCCATGGCTAAATCGAGGGCCCCTACTGCGCAGGCCAATTGGATAGCTCAAATCACCGTACTTACAGAGGTTCCAAGAATAGACAGAAAAGAGCTGCTGTTTTTATGAGTGAGTTCATGTTTCTGTTTTTATTCAGCACTGTCAACGCTGTTTTTATTCAGCAGTGTCCACACTGTTTCTATTCAGCAGTGTCCACACTGTTTTTATTCATCATTGTCAACACTGTTTCTATTCAGCACTGTCAACACTGTTTCTATTCAGCACTGTCAACGCTGTTTCTATTCAGCACTGTCAACACTGTTTCTATTCAGCACTGTCAACACTGTTTCTATTCAGCACTGTCAACGCTGTTTTTATTCAGCAGTGTCCACACTGTTTCTATTCATCACTGTCAACACTGTTTTTATTCAGCACTGTCAACACTGTTTCTATTCAGCACTGTCAACACTGTTTCTATTCATCACTGTTTTTATTCAGCACTGTCAACACTGTTTCTATTCATCACTGTTTTTATTCAGCACTGTCAACACTGTTTTTATTCAACACTATTACAAAAAATAAAACACGCTTCTCTGTACTTCCACTCGCGCGGCAACTGCAATGAATAAGTGTATCGATAGCCCTGTGTTTTCCTTATTATTAGCCACTCATTGTGTCTATTTTAATATCAAGGAATATTTCACTTTCTCTGGTCATAGGAACAACATGAATTTGTGCATGAGGCAGATGCGGTGCGACTCAGTTTCGCCATCTGATGGAAGACGGTGTCTCATCTCTGGTCAGTCTCACTGGAGGAAAGGAAGAAGAGACAAGAGACTGTGAGAGGTGGACCCTCTGCTGCTGTCTCCCTCCCTCCACTGAGACTAACGCTGTGTTCAAAACTACAGGGAATTCGGAAATCTCAGACTTCCGACTTCAGTACGTTAAAGACAACTGAGAAAGAAAAAAAGGAGCTCTGACCGGGAAAAATCGTTTTGAACGGTCATCCAACTCAGAATTCCAAGTCGGAAACTCAGGCATCTTTCTAGAGCTCTGACTTTCCAACCTGAAGATCACTGACATCATGATTTGACCCCCAACATTTTTCTTTTTGGGGGGGGGGGGGAGTTCCCAGTTGTCTTGAAAGCACCATGACCATCAGATGCAGGTAACATCAGTCCAGTAAAATAAAAAAGCTGATTATTTCAATTCATGCTCCTCAGTGCCTTAAGTTTACTACTCAAATGATACATGGTGACTACAGTATGGGTAAATAATGTCAGAGCAAGAAAATGTAATGATACTTCAGTGTTAAACAAGATTAGGAAACATGCCTGAAAAATATTATCAAAAATAGTAATTGGTTATTGTAGGTAAAGTAGAGGATAATGCATTTGCATAATGTAACAGAGGGCGTTTGACTTCAAATTAAACTTAGTATTTAAACATCAGACTTAGCATTTAGAAAATACATTCAGATGGGGGCTGAAATCAATATTTACTTTCTTAAAGCATCAAGAATTCTGCCATAATATAAACCAGGGATGGGCAATTTTGATGGGGGTGGGGGCCACAAAACTGAACTCAAAATGGGGGGCCGCAGTGGCTCATGGGTCTGCGTACCGACAACCAACCTTGCGAGCAAAACATTTTAGCAGAGTGAGTTCATTTCCTACAATTCTACACATTTTGCTATAGGGTGGAGAGAAATGTTTGCAGTTTTTAATATGATATCTGAGTGAGAGTGCCTAACAAAATCAATCGGCTGGCGCCCGGTCGGTAATTGAGTGACTGTCAGTGAGTGACATAACAAGAGAAAAACTGATGATGCACAACCACATTTCGAAATTGCACCTGGTGTATTCTACTATTCTAACTCTGAACAGTACGTTGAGATCCCGACTGTTGGCGAAGTGGAGGTGAGGCGCGTTCCCCAACGTGGTGAAAAGAATAGCAGCACATATGTTGCTGTTCTATTGCATGTGCAATGATGTCCGAGGGAAAACTAACAGTGTTTGTTGTTTACAGTAACTTCTTTGTTGTTGTAATATCGCAAACGGATGTGGCGGTTTCACCATTAAGCTTTACTAATATGAATAAGACTGACCTGACAACCACCACACTCACGCAAACTGACTGATTGCTTTACCATGTTTACGTTCAACAGACAAAACGACAAGCACAGATGCCAAAGGTGTTTTTACCAACAGAAAGTGAAAAAACTAACAATATACTCCAAGTATTGTAGAAAGCTCCTTTCATACAATGAACAATTTCTGATTATTTTTGGCATGTGATGAGATTATGAATGCTAGACAGATAAGGCAATCTGTAAAGTGTGGGCAAACTCCTTGATGCTGTTGCTAAAAGATGCTACATTTGAGTAGAGAGGAGTTTCCACTTTGAGGAATCCCCCAAGAGGCTTGTCAGATGTTGACAGAATATAGTGCGGTGTGTGTCTAGATTGCTAGGGTGGCACAATGCTTCGGAGAAGTCACCATGAAATAAGGAGATCCACAAAAACAGAGAAACCAGCAAGTATATCGTAAATGATTTGTGAAAATGTTGAAATGATGTAGGAAGACGGAGACACTAAGACATTCTCCAAAGGTAAATCTGCCATAATTTAAGATGACACCGCTGTCTCCTAGGTTTCCACTACAGATTCAGCATACACTGTATTTCTGTCACACTCAGAGAAAATACCATACTGTATGACTGCAAGTAAGATTTAAAGGCTTTGTCTTACATATTGTATAACATATTTGGTCAAATGAGTTAGTCAATGTATTGACTCACTCCATTAGCCCAAGCAAACTTTACCAAACACAATAGCACATCCAATCACCATGGAAAATATTTTATGACATAATTGTGCATCTCTACATTTTTCCCAAAAACACTAAAAAATCCCCATGACAGAAATACAAATAATATTGTTTATTTATCATCAAAGCACTAGTCCAACAGTGTAATTATTCCCTTCAATGGGCATGACAGAATATAAATAGACTTTAATGACAAATGATTGGAAATGCTTACACAAGCATTCCTTTACGTGTCTAATAGTGTCAGTGTTCTGAGACAACAATTAAAGCCCTACCAGCCTCTTGGCTTTGTTCAAAGTAACCAACGTGATTAATATCTACACGCTGCAGGACAGCAGGCCTCCTAGCCTCAGTTCCTCCTACACTTAACCCAGTGGCAGAGCCCTCTGGGATCCCCCTGCAGAGTCAGCTTGCTATAAAAACAATAAATATTCATCTGAACATGGGGAATAATTATGACAAGGGGGAACAACATGTGCAGCATAGGCCTGCATCAACAGACAAAACAACCCATCTATCAATACAATGCGGTTGTTAAGGTTTATAATAAGGGCATATCAGTTGGTTAGATCCTTCTGAGTTATGAGTTGCATCAGTGTTAATATTGGCGTGTTCATTCTGAGTGGGGGGGGGTGGGGGGGTTGTATTTGTATCTTCGTCATGCATTATCAGTGTCATGCTTTCAATGAATATTAATAATGACACAGATGTCTGATTGTCTGCTATTAATATACATGTAAAGTTTACTCTGACAACACTATGCATTTATTATTGCTGTGCTACAAACACAGGCAGCAGCATCCTGGCGATAAACAAACTTAAAACAAAAGGTATCTAATAGTCGTGTTCAAAGTTTAATATAGTCCCTAGACGTAAGGAAGAAGTAATGTACCGTGACATGTGTGCAGCTGTTGGACAAACCCATAGAGGGGTCACAAAACTAATTTCTTTGTTTCTCTGAAATATTACTTTAGTTTCACTGAGACGAGGTCCTAGCAGGTCCAATAGTCTGGTGAGCATCAAAATAAGGCAAAATTGCACACAAAATAACAGCTTCACCCTAAATTTTGTACAATCAGGGCACACTGTTAATATAACTAGGGCCTCCTCCAAAATACTGCCTCTCCTCTCTGCTGAAAACATAGAATTCCATCCCACAGCCTCTGTGAAAAACACCCCCTGAAAGTAATGCCATTCCAATTGTGTTTGAAAGTGCAGTGCTCCCAAGTTTGCTCCAGGCTCCGAGAATCCTCTTCCTCCCCACATTCTGTTCCTTTACATGACTTCACAGAGTGCACATGCTCCATGTTCTCAAATCCCGGGGTCTTGGGGCAAAAAGAACAGAGGATACACAATAAAAGCAACCCTATTCTAAGTGGATGTGCACAAGTGATTTCAGTCTGGAGTGCCCCTAAAAGTTCTCTCTCCATTATAAAATGGAGGTCAGACGCATTAGGTCCCGGACTAAAAACAGTAATTGAGTAATACAAAGACCAAGGCTAAGTCACACAGGCAGCACACTAATGTAGTGTGCTTTGAGAGAGCGTAAGTGACAGCCTTTTAGCCTCTCTAGCTTCTCTGACCCGCGGTGAATATAAGGAGCCCAAGATAGCTATATGACTCTCCACGGTAGATTTCTGGAAACGCTAGCAACACATTCAGAAAACAGAGAGTATTATTACCTCATCGTTAAAAGACGATTTCGACCATGTTAATAATAGCAAGTGCACACGACTGTGTCTACTTCAAATCTGGGTGTATTCTGTTATAATGACCACACATTCCCAGCACGTTCCCAATGCTAGAACATTGGCCTGTCAAAATAGGAAGTGCATCAGCGGAGGGGAGGCAGCTCCTTGCTCTGTCTGCGCTTGTATCTGGCCTGGCAGTCTGTGTCATCCCTGATCTGCACCCAGCCCCATCTCCCTGCCTGTCTTTCTTCTGCTGACTAGGAGGAGCAGGTAGGCTCTGCATGCGGACATTGGCCTTAGGAAAAAAAGAACAGCCTATGTCAAAATATCATTGTCATAACTTCACAAAACTGGCAATAACATGTTCATTTTAATGACCGCTTTAATCCATACCACATGATAAAAAATGAAATGTGACATGCCTTACAATGCTTCTGAGGTAAAAATCACTTTAAAAAAAGTATTTGACATAAAAGCATACCAATTCTGCAAAATATCACATATATATTTGAAATGATAGGATCACTGATTAGCAAATACGTTAGTAATCGGAAGGTGTGGGTGGATAAGATCAGTCTGGTCATTGGCTGCCCATCTCGTCATGTCCTGGACTAGACGGGCCTGAGTGTACGAGCAAAGTTCATGTAGATCTAGACATGGTGACAACAGTAGATAAGGAGCATAGCGGAGACAGATTTAGATCTGACTAATATTCTTGCAAAGCAATACACACACCCTGTGATTCATTTTAATGTAGTTATTAATCACATAGAGAGCTTACAATTAATCAAAGCTTTTCCAATACTCTACTGTAAATAAATCGGCCAAATCAGGGGGCAAATGTATTAATGTTCAATAGGTAGATTGGAGACATAAGGAGTCCAATGTGTTCCTGCCTCACCCACTTCTAGGTTGCTACTGTACACCACAAAATTGAATGGAACACTTTACGGGCCACACTGAAAAGCAATAAGTGAAAGCAATGCACTCCAATAACATAAACAGCACAAGAATTGCGAAGAGCCCTTTAAGACGTTGAGTTACAGAACACATGATTAATATTGTGTCTCACTAGTAACCAACCTGTTTGAGAACACTGATTCAGATGGCAAGTCGGCATTTATTGTCAGGAATCTTGCCCTGGAGGAAGCTCTGCAGAGTGGTCACTTGCTGGTACAGCCACAAAGTCATACAAACCTAACCCTAAACTTAACCACATAACTAACCCTAATGCCTAACCTTAACCTTAAATTAAGACCAAAAAGCAAATGTTTGTTTTCATACATTTTTGTGATATAGCCATTTTTGACTTCACAGCTGGCCCATCTAGCAGTCAATTCTGCATCCACAATCCAGTATCACAGATTAGTTTGAAATAGAAACAAATTGTTTATTGGAAATTCGAGACAGTCACACGAATAAGTTAATATTTTCATGCGCAGTACACAATTTTGTATTGTTAGGTTCTTATTTTTCAGAGTAAATAACTCACGGACACTAGAGAAGCTTAACCAAGTTTAATTCTTCTCAAAGGGTCGACAAAGCTGTATTCAATTTTTTTTTTAACTTTCTCACCATCACAAGTATATATACCCCACTTTAGACACTCCTCCTTCTCTCCAATCCGTACATCTTAGGGTTCCACAGGAAGAGGGTAATAGGTTAATAAACCCTTATTACTCCCTTCGGGAGATCTGACCTGACTCCTGACCTCAACCCCTCCTTCGCCTAATCCACATATGTCCATCCGCTCCCCTATAGCAATCCTGTGATCTCCTCCCGTCCACCCAACACATTTCAAAGCCATCTGTCTTTCTACAGAAAAGCATTAACTTCCAACATAAAACCCAGTCTCTTTCACTCCTCATATTCTATTCTTCTGATCAATCATTTATTTAATATCTCAACGTTCAGAGTTTATCCCGAATCCAACAGTATACAGTGAATTTCAATCACAGATAAAGACAGTAGGTTACTTAAGGCAGAAACAATAGGAGGGATGTTGGTTAGGGAGGATGGATGGATGGATGGGTGGGCATATAACGTGAACGTCTAGCAACCCAAACAAATTGGAATTTGTGTAACGTACACAAATACATATTGAGGGAAGAAGATTGTGTAAGACATGCGAAATGCGTTGTGATGAAAATCGTGTAATGTTGCACTATTTTGTGTGCCTGTCATGAATTTCAAATAAGTAATTGGTGTCTATTTCACAATAAGCTGTGATAGTGTGTTGGCCTCCAGAGCAAGATTCATGACAATAAACGTCAACCTGAATTCAGATGGTGCCTCGACAATGGTTTATATGCCAGGACAGACCGGTATTACTGCAGGTCAAGGCACGACAGAGAAAACTTTTTTAATGGCGGCACCATATCCTTTTATCATATACACCTGAGGTCAATCAATATACTGTAAATGAAAGGGATTTGTGTTCAAAGCACATTTGAGAAAGAAGACAGTATATCAATGCAATCTTTCCTGGGAGTAAAGGAAACATCCATCTATTGATTGAATTGTACCATAACCACACAGCCAGACAGCCAACTCTACATCAATCTCTTAGCTTATCAAAGAGTGTGACCATTACAGCAAGCAATATTAAAAGCAAACAAGCAGCTGCAATTTCACTTAGGCAATATTGCTATACCTTTGAATAAAGATGTTGAGAATTTAACATACAAAAGCCAAAAGTATTGAATATGAGAAGGAACACAACACAATGCAGTTGAGTTTAAAGGTGCACTTTGCAGAAATTGCTCCGCCATTTCCTGGTTGCTCAAATTCTAATAGTTTGCCTAATTTCAGTTTGTGACAAAACAAGCAAGTATAGTGTTGAGAATCATTGTACCATCTAAACCGATGTGAAATATATTTTTCATAAGCAAAAATATTGTATTTTCAGTTGTTTGAAGCTGGTGTACAAAACAGAAAGTAAAACAAAAAGCAAAACGTAAGAATGGGAAGCATAGAAATTACACACATAGAACAGATATACCGCTTCTTAAACTTGCTTTTAATTGGAATGACAGATCTATAACAGGCATTTCTATGTTAATTTGGTCAGCTCGCCCAAAAAGTTACATATTGCAGCTTTAATTCCTTGCAACACTGAAAGCTGAAGTGTTGTCATCGTAATGGTTAGCAACAACACTGTATTCCATGCCAAGTCAAAGCTGGTGCTCTGCTACCCAAGCTTGCTGTTGAGCACAGAACAGAACAACAGAGTGTTGTTTTCCAGGATTGTTATTTTCTCCTTGCAGAGCAGCTGACATGCAGTGTATTCCTCGAGGAATGAAATTCCCACTGGCATTGAGGGATTTGTGTTTATGTACTGGGGCACGGGAGCCTGGGGAGAGGACGTGTGGCTGGTGTCCAGCAGAAAGGAACTAAGTGCTTACACACAGCCAACTAGATAGCATAGCAGGAAAGGCACCTGCAATTACACTCCCCTCACAACACACACACATCAAATATAACGACAACAACAACAACTCAATGTTATTTATTCCATACTCTGAGAAGCTTAAACGTCATTCAAGTTTCCCTCGAGATTGTATGTTTGTGTTCCTACAGTTGCCTACTGTATGTACACTGATCCTTCTATGGGTACATGTCCCCCCCCCCCCACCAAATGAACCATCTTGTAAGAAAATGAAACATTACACTACAAGTTAAAGTACAGGTAACTGCCAAAATAAACGGAACAACAACATAACGTGTCTTAATAGGGTGTTGTGACATAGATTCTACAGGTGTCTGGAACACTATTGGAAGGATGTGACACCATTCTTCCACGAGAATTTCCATCATGTGGTGTTCTGTTGATGGTGGTGGAAAACACTGTCTCATGCGCCGCTCCAGGATCTCCCAAAGTATTCAGATCTGGTGACTGAGACGGCCATGGCATATGGTTTACATCATTTTCATGCTCATCAAACCATTCAGTGGCCCCTTGTGTCCTGTGGATGGGGGCATTGTCATCCTATGGGGGCATAGCCATGGTAGCCAAAATAATGGTCAAAATAATGGCCCTCCCAGCATATTCATACATGATCCTAAACATGATGGGATGTTAATTGCTTAAATAACTCAGGAACTCAGGAATTGTTAGCTCTCTATATGATTAATAACTACATTGAAATAAATCACAGGGGTTGAGTATGATTTTTACTCAGTTACCTGCAAAGTTGTTTTATCAAGAGAGTGAACACTGTCTCTGTACGATAATGGAGTATAATTATTTTAACATGTCTAGTAGTGTATATATGTCTGTATAAAAGCCTCTACCTTGTACTTGATACTAATATGGGAAACGGGTCAATAACACTATCACAGTATATCCCCTTAGGAAACACATGCATCTTACTTGTGTGTGTGTGTGTGTGTGTGTGTGTGTGTGTGTGTGTCTTTAATATGGTAGGAAGATGTGCCATGCGTGCTGTTGCAAATGGGTTCGGCAAATTACATTCTGTGTGGATTCTTCCTCTGGCAGTAGCCGGAGTGTAAAAATGTCTCTCAATACAGTATTTTTGAGTTATCAACTCAGGAGTTTATTTATGGAGATTATAAAATGTGTCATCCACTAATCAGATTATACATAAACCCTGACAGCAAACCCCTTCTGAAATACGGAGTCACAGATGACCTGTAAATGCCTTTTAGTAAACATTCTGCTGATATGTGCCGCTAACCCATCAGGTGTAAGGCAATGTGAACTCACACCCCTGTGTCCCTAGCTAGGAATAGAATAGTAGGAAATCTCTCTCTGTCTCTTTCTTTCTTTCTCTCGCTCTCGCTCCCTCTCTAACTCAGTCGCACGCGCACAGGCACGCACACACACACGCTCCCTTGCCAGTAGATCATACAGCTCAATCTGCATATTTGAGCTCACTATGCATGCACTCTGCTGCACAGGGAGCTTGTAGACAGCTGTCTGTTATACGTTGTGGGCCCCCTGACAGCCACTCAGGCAGAGGCCCAGTGGAGCCCTGGGGATACACTGGTACTCAAGGCTGGAACCCATGGCCTTGCCCACCTACATAGGGTAATGAATATGAATACTGCACCACCCACATGCAGGATTTGATTGAGCTACTAGCTCCATGAGATATAGTGTGGCAATATGGCAGATTGTTGTCAGCATCGCTTGTCATAGGCTGTCACCATCTTGAAGACATGCTAAGAGAGACATCCCTCATCGTGTCAAACGAGTGACTTACGATGTAAATGCTTCCCAACCCATCACATCACACTTGTGAGGCGTCACTACAGTATGCACTCATGGCTTGGGTACATACTGTATGCAGTCAGGTCCAGAATTATTGGCACCCTTGACAAAGATGAGCAAAAAAGACAATAAGATAAAAAATACAAATACTGAACTCTATTGCATGCTCAAATGAATGGGAAAATTATATTATTTTATACTAATACAATTGCTCAGTGAAAGAGATATTATTTAACAAGTAATCTTTTTTTTCAATACCTTTCAATACCTCATCTTGTGAGGACAATGGCACTGAGCCGTTTTCTAAAATCTTTTATGAGTTCTTAGACCATTCCTCCATACAGAATCCATCCAGATCCTTGATCTTAATCATCAGTGCTTATGTCTGGAAGAGCCACTTGCGGCCAAGTTTCAGCCTCTTGGCAGAGGCAAACATCCTGGTACTGGGTAAAGTTCATGATGCCGTCGCCCTTAGCAAGGGCCCCAAGACCAGTGGAAGCAAAATAGCACCATAACATCAATGATCCACCACCATATTTTACAGTAGGTATGAGATTACTTTCTGCATATGCATCTTTCTTTCGTTCTTGCATTTGTTGGATGACACGAAAATAGAGCTCTTTGGCCATGCACATTTGCAGCGATAGAAAGAATATAATATAAAAACATTTTTGGTATAGAATATAGCTCAGTATTTGTCATATTTATTTGCTACAATATTTTGGGCTTATCTTTATCAAGGGTACCAATCATTTTGGACCTGACTGTATACTATGGAGGCTTTCCACAATCTCCATTTCGTTTATTCCTGAGCTACTACACTCAGTCTGATGTAAATTCATGTAGTCAGCTGTTAAATATACTGTAAGGACCATTTGTGCATCTCCTATCATTATTACACTAGAAAGACAGCAACATAATGCAACTTTGAAGTACAAAGTATTCCTGTTCAAACAACGCATCAGCTGAGTGGGAAGGACTCCGCGAAGATACTCACAATGACCGACTGCGCTAGTACAGGGATATACACTCTGAGGTATACTATTTTGTTATGTTCTTAGCATTTGACTTATCAGACTCTAACTTTGAAATGAATTTCATCTGCTCTTCAAGGACTTCTGTGGAAAACCGTGTAAGAACAAAAAATCGAAACCTACTTTCTATGAAGAAACATTCCATCAATAGAATTCCTCCAACAGGAAGTAGAGTAACATTCTATGGGAAAATATTTCAAATTAACCTTGGTCTTTGAGAAGAAATATCTCCTTTCTTCATTCTTTCTGAAACAACATTGTGAGAATTAAAATTATGTTCCACTTCTCATTACTAGGAAGACATGTAACTCAAGGAGAAACACTTAATTGACAGGCTGACACGGTACCATGCATCGGAAGTGAGTCACCAGCCTCGAGGTGGCCTTTGTTATATGTATTAACATGTCTGATGTGTTTGAAATGTTCTCTCCTTTCTTACACAAGAAGTAATGGGTTTATTAAAATACAAACTAAAGTGGAGATGTCATCCCCAAACAGGGTCTTCGAGCCAGCGACCAGCCCTCCGCTGAATACATTAGATATGAAATGATCAACAATGAAAATATGAGGGTAGATCAGGATACTATTAACAATGTGTAAGGGCCGACGCCGGACAGGAGAAGCAGGTACGGGGAGTCAGACATTTATTCGGGAACAGACAAGGAAACAAGACAGGAACAGCGTCGGAACACGGGTAACACGGACATGAGACAATTAATCCCGAAGCAGGGAACAGACAGATATAGGGAAGGTAATGACACAAGTAATTGAGTCCACGTGAGTCCAATGATTGCTGATGCGCGTGACGCGGGGAAGGCAGGTGTGCGTACTGGTGGTGGCTTGAGTGCGTAATGCTGGGGATCCTGGCGCCCTCGAGCGCCAGGGGGAGGAAGAGCGGGAACAGGCGTGACACAATGCCTTTATTTCTAGATGGAGGACTATGATGAAGGTAAGTGGAAAGGGTTGAATACTAACTTTTTCCAGTCAGTTTTCTGCACCTTTGTTTTAGCTTCGGCATTGGCACCAAAATATGAAATATGCACATCTGAAATTGTAATTGGCCATGGCGCCTGCCAAGCTTTCGTTAGGAACAATCCCAACAGGCTACAAACTACAAATTGCTACAGCCCTTGTTTATCACTGATCCCTCCACTTACTGTACTACCCTGCAGGGGTAGTAGGTGAATTTATGACATCTGTGAGAGAGGTTTGAGTGAGCGAGGCAAAGCAGGTGTTGCATTTAATCACTCTTGAAAGATATGGGAGCAATCACATCTGATCCATCTGCCAAAACAAGACAGAATGTGCCAACAGGCAAAGGAGGTGACAGCCTAAATGATAGTACAAATATGATTAGAAATACGTGGATACCCTATTTTTCCAGATGTGTGCCTAAAGTAACAGTTAATGCGTATAATCATAGCATGAGAAAAAGCACCGTCATTCGAATGTGTTACCGTAACTCATTGCTATAACAGCGTCCTACTGAAGCTATAAGAGCTGTAGGACGAAGAGACTTAGAGACTTTGAGGAAACTGTTTGCTATAGGAGATAAGCTCTTCCTCACACAAAGCTGCCGCCCGTATGCTAAAGTGACATAACTCAGAACTGAAAAACATTTTTCCTGGCTGGAAGGGAATTGTTTAGATTTCTACCAGTTTCTCTCTCAGAAATATTCAAATACATAAATAACAAGAAAACATTTGGTACTCAAGCTTTGCCATCTCGGCTGCACATTCAGTTCAGATAATTCAGAAATATTGAACGTGTACAAAATTTCCTCATGCAATATATATACAATACCAGTCAAAAGTTTGGACACACCTACTCATTCAAGGGTTTTTCTTTATTTTGACTATTTTCTACATTGTAGAATAATAGTGAAGACATCAAAACTATAAAATAACACTTATGGAATCATGTAGTAACCAAAAAAAGTGTTAAACAAATCAAAAAGATTCTTCAAAGTAGCCACTCTTTGCCTTGATGACAGCTTTGCACACTCTTGGCATTCTCTCAACCAGCTTCATGACGTAGTCAATTAACAGGTGTACCTTGTTAAAAATGAATTTGTGGAATTTCTTTCTTCCTTAATGCGTTTGAGTCAATCAGTTGTAAGGGGGGTAGGGGGGTATACAGAAGATAGCCCTATTTGAAAAAAGACCAAGTCCATATTATGGCAAGAACAGCTCTAATAAGCAAAGAGAAACGACAGTCCATCATTACTTTAAGACATGAAGGTCAGTCAATGCGGAAAATGTCAAGAACTTTGAAAGTTTCTTCAAGTGCAATTGTAAAAACCATCAAGCGCTATGATGAAACTGGCTCTCATGAGGACCGCCACAGGAATGGAAGACCCAGAGTTACCTCTGCTGCAGAGGATGGCAAAGGGTGGGTGGCTATTTGAAGAATCTCAAATTATAAAATACATTTTTTGGTTACTATATGATTTTGGTTACCATATGTGTTATTTTACAGTTTTGATGTGTTCACTATTATTCTACAATGTAGAAAATAGTAAGAATAAAGAAAAACCCTTGAATGTGTAGGTGTTCTAAAATGTTTGACCAGTAGTGTTTATATATATATATTAAATCATTATATTCAATAGCAATACAATGTTCATTCTTCATCAGCCACAGCATATTACTGTGGGTTTAAACTGTATATAAAGTTTAGCCTTCACCATTCATCTCTCATGCAGAGATCTTCTGAATAAGGAACAAGACACCCTTTTCAAGTCTAGGGAATACAAACTTATCCTCTTCTCTTCTGAGAATTTGTCAGTTTCTAAGAAGTGGTGATAACTCAAGCAATTCCTTTTGCTCTTTTAACTTGTTAAGAATTTATGAACAGAAGTGTGAGCTAAAATAGAAAATACAATATAAGCAAGTATGTTTCACAATGTGGTGGCAGGGTAGCCTAGTGGTTCAAGTGTTGGACTAGTAAATGAAAGGTTGCAAGTTCAATTCCCTGAGCTGACAAGGTACAAATCTGTTGTTCTGCCCCTGAACAAGGCAGTTAACCCACTGTTCCTAGGCTGTCATTGAAAATAAGACTTCGTTCTTAACTGACCTGCCTCGTTAAAAAAACACAGAAATTCAACTTTCTTTTGAAAAGTAATTAATGATTCTATTTCATCATGTGAGTATATTCAGCAGAACTGAAAATGATAGTCCTCAATTCTGATGGATTAACAGTTCTTGCGAGAAAGAAACTAAGACAACCCATAGTAATTTGAACATTCCGTGGATATGAAGCACTTTAAAGGTAGAATCTGCAGTTGCAAAATCAATTTTTGGACTTATAAATGAATGATATAAATGAATGACATACCCATTAATTCTTGAGGAATATAACTTACAAATGCCTCGTGAGCTTAGTTTAACTGTCATAACCCATCAGAACCCAAAATATTGTATAAGCTTGTTTTACTCCAATGTTTGTAAACAACGTACATGTAAACAAACACTGTATAGCCAAAAAACATGGTTAAAACTATAATTTTGATATAATGGATGGCCAGTCCTTGCATCAGCTCAGTCTATGATTTTGAAAGTGATTACATTTCTCCATGTCCATCCTTCAGCTTTTTACTAAAACAAAGGCGGGGATGGGCTTTGTTATTGTTTCAACTGCAGATTCTAGCTTTAATTGAGCAACACTGTCAACACAATAAATAAGATGTTAAAACACATGCTGTTCTTTTAATTAATAAAAGTAATCAAACTGATATGGGAAAATAATATATTATATGCCATTTAGCAGTCGCTTTAATCCAAAGTCACTTACAGTCATGCATGTATACATTTTATGTAGGGATGTTCCCAGGAATCAAACCCACTATCCTGACGTTTGCAAGGGCCATACTCTACCAACTAAGCTACAGAGGACGATGGAAGGTACAGAAAGCGCGAGGAGGCCTGACAGGTGGTAATATAAATGAATCTCAAACAAAGTACCTCCTATGAAAGAGAGGTAGGACTCCAAGGCTGGTAGGGAGAGGAAGCTAAACTCTCTACAGAGGAGAATGGCTTTACACCCCATGGTTAGCAGAGGATGATAATGTTTGTGCAATCTATTGGATACCGGGAACGATCTGTTGGAGATCACTTGGCCTTGGCTCCCCACAGATGCCGGTAAAGAGGGTGTTGGTGAGCTATAGGCTAGTGGCACACAAACACCTTTGTCTCCCGAGGACAGTTTGGCAAGCTAACACTTACTGACGGTCTTAGGAACATGAGCAAGAGGAAGATAAGCAGCTCCAGGAGCCGAGAGCAGCAGAGAGGAGATGTCTGTCTGGAAACTCCACTCTCCATTTCTGATGCCTCAGCTTCGGACATATCTTAAGCTGTTAGAAAAGTTTCAATGTGTTCAGTAGAGAGAGAGAGCCTGACAAGCAGGTGACAAAGTATGGCTCAGTTATCACTATAAAGAGTCTGTGGTTGGTTTCTTACCTCCAGAGTGAGATGGGGGACCACACAGCAGAACCACCCCCTGTCCCTCGCGAACTGACACGGAGCTTCTTCTGTGGGTCTTGAAGTTTTCCATGTCTGAAAAATAATAGGCATTATGTAATACTCCCTGCTGGATTGTGGCCCGACAAATCTTTGATAGTGTGCAAGACAAAACAAACAAAAACAACATGTTTGTGCAGAGCAAGAAAACAGAGCATACACATTTGAGAAATCAAAAGAAAAGAAAGACTAACTTTGGGTCAAATTGAACAATCTCAGGTGTGCTGCAACTGTGCTGCACATCTAACATCTAACTTATCAAAAAGTAAACATTGGTCAGAAAGGAAAGTAGTGAGAAGCACACGTGCTCTTCGAACATCTCATTTGGTGGAGGAGGAACAATGGTCTGGGGCTGTTTTTCATGGTTCGGGCTAGGCCCCTTAGTTCCAGTGAAGGGAAATCTTAATGCTACAAACAGGTGAAACAGGAAACGGCCTTCCCCAAAACTGTTGCCACAAAGTTGGAAGCACAGAATCGTCTATAATGTCATTGTATGCTGTAGCGTTAAGATTTCCGTTCACTGGGACTAAGGGGCCCAGAGTCCTAGCCCGAACCATGAAAAACAGACCCAGACTATTATTCCTCCTCCACCAAACTTTACAGTTGGCACTATGCATTGGGGCAGGTAGCGTTCTCCTGGAATCCGCCAAACCCAATGTGTTTCATGAAGCCCCCAACGAACAGTTATTGTGCTGACATTGCTTCTAGAGGCAGTTCGGAACTTGGTAGTGAGTGTTGCAACTGAGGACAGATGATTTTTACGCGCTACGAGCATCAGCACTCGGCGGTCCCATTCTGTGAGTTTGTGTGGCCTACCACTTCGTGGCTGGGCAGTTGCTGCTCGTAGACGTTTCCACTTCACAATAACAGAACTTACAGTTGACCGTGCAGCTCTAGCAGGAGAGAAATTTGATGAACAGACTTGTTGGAAAGATGGCATCCTATGACTGTCACGTTGAAAGGCATTGAGCTCTTCAGTATAGGCCATTCTACTGACAAAGTTTGTCTATTGAGATTTCATGGCTGTGTGCTCGATTTCATACACCCATCAGCAACAGTTGTGGCTGAAATATCTGAATCCACTCATTTGAAGGGCTGTCCACAAACTTTTGGCAATGTAGTGTAAATTTAGCTGGAGATGAATAGTCATGATGGAAATCCCTGTGAGCCTTGCCTTGTGCTGTACGTATACACATTTGAGGGTGGTAAACAGCCTTAAGCTCTGCCTCAGGCTAAATCCCCCTGTGACTGAGTGTTTACTGAGGGATCCCAAGCCTCAATATGAGAATAATGTCACACACAGTTGCATCATTAGCTTCAGCCCGGATGTTTTGATGGTCCAATAAAAATAATACTAATAAAAATAGTTAAAAAATTCAAAAATCATGTTAAACACCATTATCGCACACAGAGTGAGTCCATGCAACTTACAATGCCTGCTTTCCACATTTTGTTACTTAAAAGTCTTATTCTAAAATGTATAAAATAGTAATTTTCATCAATCTACACACAATACAACATAATTGCAAAGCAAACACAGATTTACATTTTTATTTTTTATTTATTTTTACATACACTTTCGCCAAATACATTTAAACTAAATTTTTCACAATTCCTGACATTTAATCCTAGTAAAAATTCCTGTCTTAGGTCAGTTAGGATCACCACTTTATTTAAGAATGTGTCAGAATAATAGTAGAGAGAATGATTTATTTAAGCTTTTATTTCTTTCAACACATTCCCAGTAGGTCAGAAGTTTACATACACTCAATTAGCATTTGGTAGCATTGCCTTTAAATTGTTTAACTTGGGTCAAACTGTTCAGGTAGCCTTCCACAAGCTTTCCACAATAAGTTGGGTCAATTTTGGCCCATTCTTCCTGACAAAGCTGGTGTAACTGAGTCAGGTTTGTAGGCATCCTTGCTCTCCCACGCTTTTTCAGTTCTGCCCACTAATTTTCTATAGGATTGAGGTCAGGGCTTTGTGATGGCCACTCCAATACCTTGACTTTGTTGTCCTTAGAGCCATTTGGCCACAACTTTGGAAGTATGCTTGGGGTCATTGTCCATTTGGAAGACCCTTTGCGACCAAGCTTGAACTTCCCGACTAATGTCTTGAGATGTTGCTTCAATATATCCACATAATTTTCCTGCCACATGAAGCCATCTACTTTGTGAAGCGCACCAGTCCCTCCTGCAGCAAAGCACCCCCACAACATGATGTGCCACCCCCGTGCTTCACGTTTGGGATGGTGTTCTTCGGCTTGCAAGCCTCCCCCTTTTTCCTCCAAACATAATGATGGTCATTATGGCCAAAGAGCTCTATTTGTGTTTCATCAGACCAAAGGACATTTCTCCAAAAAGTCCGATCTTTGTCCCCATGTGCAGTCGCAAACCGTAGTCTGGCTTTTTTATGGCGGTTTTGGAGCAGTGGCTTCTTCCTTGCTGAGCGGCCTTTCAGGTTATGTCGATATAGGACTCGTTTTACTTTGGATTTAGATACTTTTGTACCTGTTTCCTCCAGCATCTTCACAAGGTCTTTTGCTGTTCTTCTGGGATTGATTTGCACTTCTCTCACCAAAGTACGTTCATCTCTAGGAGACAGAACGCGTCTGCTTCCTGAGCAGTATGATGGCTACGTGGTCCCATGGTGTTTATACTTGCGTACTATTTTTTGTACAGATGAACGTGGAACCTTCAGTGGTTTGGAAATTGCTCCCAAGGATGAACCAGACTTGTGGAGATTTGTTTCTGAGGTCTTGGCTGATTTCTTTTGGTTTTCCCATGATGTCAAGCAAAGAGGCACTGAGTATGAAGGTAAGCCTTGAAATACATCCACAAGTACACATCCAATTGACTCAAATGATGTCAATTAGCCTATCAGAAGCTTCTAAAGCCATGACATCATTTTCTGGAATTTTCCAAGCTGTTTAAAGGCACAGTCAACTTAGTGTATGTACACTTCTGACCCACTGGAATTGTGATTCTGTGAATTATAAGTGAAATAATCTGTCTGTAAATAATTGTTGTAAAAATTACTTGTGTCATGCACAAAGTAGATTTCGTAACCGACTTGTCAAAACTATAGTTTGTTAACAAGAAATGTGTGGAGTGGTTGAAAAACGAGTTTTAATGACTCCAACCTAAGTGTGTGTAAACTTCCAACTTTAACTGTACGTTTTCAGACCCTTTACCCAGTACTTTGTTGAAGCACCTTTGGCAGTGATTACAGCATCGAGTCTACTTAGGTATGACACTACACGCTTGGAACACCTGTATTTGGGGAGTTTCTCCCATTCTTCTCTGCATATGCCCTCAATCGTCACTTCACAGCTATTTTCAGGTCTCTCGAGAAATGTTTGATTGGGTTCAAGTCCGGGCTATGGCTGGGCCACTCAAGGACATTCTGAGACTTTGCCTCGAGCCTGACTAGTTTCCCAGTTCCTGCCACTGAAAAACATCCCCCCAGCATAATGCTGCCACCACCATGCTTCACTGTAGGGATGGTACTAGGTTTCCTTCAGACGTGACGCTTGGCATTCAGGCCAAAGAGTTCAATCTTGGTTTCATCAGACCAGATAATCTTGTTTCTCATGGTCTTAGAGTCTTTTGGTACCTTTTGGCAAACTCCAAGCGGGCTGTCATGTGCCTTTTTACTGAGGAGCGGCTTCCGTCTGGCAACTCTACCATGAAGGCGTCATTGGTGGAGTGTTGCAGAGATGGTTGTCCTTCTGGAAGGTTCTCCCAACTCCACAGAGGAACTCTAGAGGTCTGTAAGAGTGACCATTGGGTTCTTGGTCACCTACCTGACATAGATCCTTCTCCCCCGATTGCAGAATTTGACCGGATGGCCAGCTCTAGGAAGAGTCTTGGTGGTTCCAAACTTCTTTCATGTAATAATGATGGAGGCAACTGTGTTCTTGGGGACCTTCAATGCTGCAGAAATGTTTTGGTACCCTTCCCCAGATCTGTGTCTCAACGAAATCTTGTTTTGGAGCTCAACGGACAATTCCTTCGGCCTCATGGCTTGGTTTTTGCTCTGACAAGCACTGTCAACTGTGGGACCTTATATAGACAGGTTTGTGCCTTTCCAAATCATGTCTAATCAATTCAATTTACAACAGGTGGACTCCATTCAAGTTGTAGAAACATCTCAAGGATGATCAATAGAAACAAGACGCACATGAGCTCAAATTCGAGTCAAATAGCAAAAGGTCAGAATTTTTATATACATTAGCAAACAAATTATAAAAAACAGTTTTTGCTTTGTCATTATGGTGTATTGTGTGTACATTGCCGAGGAATTTATTTTTTTAATCCATTTTAGAATATGGCCGTAAAGTAACAAAATGTGGAAAAAGTCAAGGGGTACGAGTCAAAAGTTTGGACACACCTACTCATTCCAGGGTTTTTCTTTATTTACCATTTTCTACATTGTAGAAAAGTAGTGAAGACGTCAAAACAATGAAATCACACATATGGAATCATGTAGTAACCAAAAAAGTGTTAAACAAATCAAAATATATTTTATATTAGCCTTGATGACAGCTTTGCACACTCTTGGCATTCTCTCAACTAGGTTCATTAGGTAGTCACCTGGAATGCATTTCAATTTACAGGTGTGCCTTGTTAAAAGCTAATTTACGGAAATTCTTTCTTTATTAATGCGTTTGAGCCAATCAGTTGTGTTGTGACAAGGTAGGGGTTTCACACAGAAGATAGCCCTATTTGGTAAAAGAACAAGTCCATATTATGGCAAGAACAGCTAAAATAAGCAATGAGAAACAACAGTCCATCATTACTTTAAGACATGAAGGTCAGTCAATGTAGAACATTTCAAGAACTTTGAAACTTTCTTCAAATGCAGTTGCAAAAACCATTGTGTACTATGTTGAGTACCGCCACAGGAAAGGAAGACCCAGAGTTACCTCTGCTGCAGAGGATGAGTTCATTAGAGTTACAAGCCTCAGAAATTGCAGCCCAAATAAATGCTTCACAGAGTTATGACTGACACATCTCAACACCAACTTTAACAAGGAGACTGGGTGAATCAAGCCTTAATGGTCGATTTGCTGCAAAGAACCCACTCCTAAAGGACCGCAATAAGTAGAGACTTGCTTGGGCCAAGAAAATGAGCAATGGACATTAGACCGGTGGAAATCTGTCCTTTGGTCTTTGTGAGACACAAAGTATGTGAACGGATGATCTCCACATGTGTGGTTCCCACCGTGAAGCATGGAGGAGGAGGTGTGATGGTATGGTGGTGCTTTGCTGGTGACACTGTCTGTGACCAATTTAGAATTCAAGGCACACTTAACCAGCATGTGTCATGTTCGTCGTAGTGAGGAGACCAAGGCGCAGCGTGATTTGAATACATTCTTCTTTTATTAACGAAGAACACTTAAACAAACTAACAAAATAACAAAATGAACGTGAAGCTAATCAAACGAGTGCTGACATGCAACTACACATAGACAACAACCCACAGAACCTAAATGGAAAATGGCAACCTAAATAGGATCCCCAATCAGAGACAACGATAAACAGCTGCCTGATTGGGAACCAATTCAGGCCACCATAGACCTACAATAACCTAGACTTACAAAAACCCCATAGATCTACAAAAAACCCTAGACAACACAAAACACGCATACCCAGCCACGTCACACCCTGACCAAAATAATACAGAAAACATATATAACTAAGGTCAGGGCGTGACAGCATGGCTACCACAGCATTCTGCAGCAATACGCCATCCCATCTGGTTTGCGCTTAGTGGAACTATAATTTGTTTTTTAACAGGACATACTTCCAGGTTGTGTAAGAACTATTTGACCAAGAAGGAGAGTGATGGAGTGCCGCTTGAGATGACCTGCCCTCCACAATCACCCGACCTCAACCTAATTGAGATGGTTTGGGATGAGTTGGACCACAGAGTAAAGGAAAAGCAGCCAACAAGTGCTCAGCATATGTGGGAACTCCTTCAAGACTGTTGGAAAAGCATTCTAGATGAAGCTGGTTGAGAGAATGCCAGGAGTGTGCAAAGCTGTCATCAAGACAAATGGTGGCTACTTTGAAGTATCTAAAATCTCAAATATATTTTGATTTGTTTAACACTTTTTTGGTTATATATGTATTGTATTTGGTCGAGATTTCACAACGCAGTGGACCGCTCACGTCCCTTGACCTCTCCCCCAGACCTACAGCACCGTTTAGATGTCAATGTCATCACTCAGCAAAACGCCTGTCACTCAGTCAGAGTCTGCAGAGCAAATATGGATATTCTGAACTTCTTCCAAAAGAGAGGCAGAAAACCGAGCAGGTTGAGCATGAGCAGGCAGCAGTGATTGAGAGGGCAGAACAGCCAGAAAGTCAAAGTGCAGCCACAGCAGCAGCAGGTTTAGCCACAGGTTAGTGCAGGGAAGGTGGTAGCTAATGCTAATAAGCTAGTGTTAGCGCTCAGCCTCCTTTAGTTATTGGGTGTCAGACAGAGTTAGCGAAATGCTTGTTCTGAAGTAGTGCCCCCCTGTGGACTGAAGCGGACCTTTACTACAACTAGATATTTAACCCTGTTTAAAATGGGCAATGTTGAGGTGGTAGAATTGAAAAAAAGGAAATTAATCATAGAGGTCTTATTCCATTCTACAGGTAAACATGCTTGTCTCATGTCTGTTATTTCCATATACATTAGTCTATGCAACTATTTGTAAAAAACTGCCAATTATTAAATTGGTTAAATTATTTGTATTTACTTTTCTTTATTCAGGGGAGCCCAATTGAGACCACATCTCATTTGCAATGGTGCCCTGATGACAAAAATTCCATTGACACAACAACAAAAAGATAAAAACTACAAGACAGCTATAAATATATAACTTCAGATTATTACAACAAGTTATAACAATGAATTGAAACAATTGGACACTTCAGTGAACTAATTTAACAACAGAGTTTTAAACTGCCCTATTGACACCAGGAAATCCAGGTGTAATTTGTTTTGTAAGGCATTCCATAACTGTGGTGCGTTAAGACTAAAAGCAGATTTACCAAATGTTGTGGAGACAAGCGGGACCTCGAGAGTTACCCAACCCTGCAAACAGGTTTGGTTTCTCATATATGTATATTTCAACAGGGAAGTGAGGTATATTGGACACTTGTGGAGCAGAGCTTTGTAAACAAGAAGGGAGTAATGAAGTGATCTACAGGATCTACTTCATTGAGCTTTTATTTGTTTTACTCTTTTTATTCACTAAAGCTACATACCTTTTCTATTGTTGTTGCATTGCCGAGAGGCGAACCTGCAAGTTAGCATTTCATTGCACTGTGTACTCTTTTTATATCATGTGTATATGACAAATAAACAAAGTTGGACTTGAACTTAGAACGGAAGCGGGTCATTCCATGAGCATGAGGAAACCGCTATACACAAAGCTACAATGGTGTCTTGGAAGAGAGACACGTGATCATATACAAATGTACACCAGGTTTGAAATTATTATGTTATATAGTCAAATATTATATCTGTTTGGGCTTCTTGCAGTCAATTTCTTGTGGTCCACCAGTTGGGGAACCCTGCAGTAAACATTGTTCAATCAATTGAACACTACACAAACAACCATTTGATTAGCACTCCTTCTATTACATCTTGGATATTTAATGGGGTATCAAACAGCATATACAACAGGGTGCAACCATATAAGAATCACTACCACATGATTATTACAGTTATCCACACTAGATTACAATCATTGTTGCACGGCTGAGCCTGCCGAAACAAATATCACTGCTGGGGCAGACGGAAAAATAACTTTCATCATGTCATTTCACGTCTGAAATGACCAAGTCATAGTCTCGGGAACATCAAAAAGGCGATATTAGACCCAAAATGTTGCGGATAAAAACAATAAGGCCCGAATAAATAGGGGCTCCAAAACAAATAAGGACTCCAGTATGCTGAAGGTATTTTGCTGAACCTAAGTCACACATGAAGGATTTTAATGGCCCCAGTGGTTATCAGGTTTCGATTGTGTTTTATTCATCACTCTCACTACCGCAAACATTACAAAGCAATTCAAAAATGGCTTAGAAACTAAAATTACCTTTTTATTGAAACTAATTTATGTTTGACAATTGATGGAAAACAATAACAGGACGCAACAGTCTCCTGCAATTTCCCTCGCCATTGTTGCCCGGCGGATCTGGGTAAAGGTAATTTGGAGAGCAAAGAACAGTCTTCATGGATGAGTGTGCAGAGCGTCTCGGGTGGGACCTGGATAAATATGGGAACTGCAATCGGGAACTTCTCAATTCCTTTCAAGAGGCTGTGAGCAGTGATTCGATTTGGAATAATGCCATACCTACCACAGACATGAAAGGAGCAGTTCTGCAAAACTGTTTGGGGGGAAAAAGCTGCACAGACAGGTACTGTAGATATCACACAAAGACAAAACAGCAGCAGTCGAGCTTGTGGACAAATTCCCCTGATTTTCCTCTTCTCCCTTTGATATTTCCCAAACACTACTGAATGTTCCATTTCGTTTATTTTGTATTAACACTGTTTAAAGTGGGGACAGTATGAATATAACCAGTGGTAATTTACTGCAAGTGATACCTGTCTACACAAAAATGGGCCAAGTTAGAAAGAATTTGACCGTTTGGGGACACAGACAGCGATAAGAAGGACATTCATACTGTATCTTTCGACCACAGGGAACGACGAGACATTTATTTGATAACGGGTGATATCGCAGATTTAAGAGCACCTATTGTTCAAATTGGATGAATTAACCTTAATTAACCTTGCTCTGTAATATGCTCCATATTGTCATGTCACCTCGAGCAGCGATGCAGGAAGGAAAGCTCTCTTTCCAGGGCGACTCAATGGAAAAGTCTTGAGCGTCTCTCTCTGCAACCAACCCAACCTGCTTTGAAACTATATTGCTGATTAGTTCTGCTCCAGGAGCAGATTTAAATGTAAAATTACTGGGCTCACTGATTTATGAAGAGGACTATAAGGTCAGCTAATATATGTCATACTGACTATGGGACAAGTCTATTAGGAGGCAGGCTGTAATTATTTCTTAAAACATAAATCTCCTCTGAACCCATGCAAGAACACACTTTTGCTAATAGCTATTTGAGACTCTTAAGCTCTATTAAGAAAATATGTTCCTTGCAACTTCTCACAGATTAATATGAGATTTGACAATTTGGAGTCAATTATATGCATCTACCTCTGCAATTGATCTGATGAAAAAAAAGGAATGAAGGAGACTTATATTTTCTTTCTCACTACAAAAAGAGAGATGCATTTTGTTAAAACCATACCATTAAACTGCACACTGGTAGAAAATCAGTACAACGTTTATGCCATTTTGGAATAATTTTGGTTGAATACATTCTATTCTGAACATATTCTACTACCTCCAAAACTGTTTCATATGCTATGGCAGTTGAAAGTGTTTCTACATTTCAACTATAGACAGTATTACTGGTAAAAGAGAATGTGATCTCTGGACTGACTGGGCTTAATTGTCTGCAAGTGAACTCTCCATTTGGGAAGTCTAGACTGCTTGACTTTTCTCTATCAAAACACAAATTTAATGAATGACTTGCCAATGTCCCGTGCATGTGGGCCCATGGAGGTAATTCTGTGTCTATATTGGTCCAATCTTGGTACCGGGGGATTGGTAACAAAAGGTTTGGAGTGGCACTGCCGCCCTCTTTCATCTCAACACAGGATGGGGTGCTAGATAAAAGCCACAGAGAGCCTAGGAAATAGAGAGCCTAAAGGAACAAAGTGGACAAAAGCATTGGACATCTAAGGTGCTGAATTAATTTAACAAAGTATCTTTTTGGGGCATTATTTGGGATCGAGATAAAAGCCATCGCAGTAAAAAGAAGCGGTACTGGGACCACTTCACTGCAAGTGCAGGAGGCCATTTTTTGATCATCCTGATAAAACACACACACACACACACACACACACACACACACACACACACACACACACACACACACACACACACACACACACACACACACACACACACACACACACACACACACACACACACACACACACACACACACACACACACACACACACAGATACAAAACATAATGATAGTGGTCAAATTCACTGTGCCCCCTCCTGTCCTGAAAGCCAAAACAGAGCAAACAAACCATTGTTGCAAAAAGGGCCTGAAGAGCCCAGCAGAAATCCTTAATACAGTATTGTACAGCCTATGTCTTAAGAGGAGCCTCTGCAGAGTCAGAGCAGCCAGTGCTGGGGAGGGACTTGACCAAATGCATGCTCCTCTAGGCACACAGCTGTGCTCGTGCTCTTTTTGTTCAAAAGAAAGCATGCAGTCAGCCTTCAAGGGACATTTCAAAGAATTCACATCAGTCGCAACAAAAATAACAGGCCTTGTATATGTTGGCATTGAACTACTCTTCGCCATGATTTCTTTTGAGAAATACAAAAGGAAATATATAAATAAATTCAAATCAAGTGAGAAAAGAATTGCTTCGTAGTATCAAGACTGGTTACGTCTTTCGATTCTATCTAAACATACACACGAGAGAGGAAAAACAGAAGACACTAGCAATACAATAACGTAGGTCTATGTCCATAATGGAACCAGCTAACTACAATAAATCACAGTTTGAATGTGACTCTTTATCCAATTAGCGTCCATTATTTTAAGTGTGGGATGACATTACACACAATGATCCAGATGAACCTGATGATCACATCCCGGCTATATGAGCATTCTAAATGCCAGGACAACTTATCATACTTCAACAAGGCTGTCCAAGCGGAACAATGGGATTCATTACGCAACCAACTCCTGGAGGTACGATTTACTACCGTGATGGGGGTAGAGCTAAAGGGACTGAGGGTCTATTTCAATGATGTTCTACTCTAGTACCCATCGCACACCATAAACCACATATTCAAATAAGTTTGTCATCATGACTTGATCTCTGGAAGTAGATGTGTTGCTATCAGATATGACATTTTGTTGATGATGATCTGTTTTTGTTTGACATGGACCATAGTACTATATCTGTTGTTGCTAGTCTTCTCTACCCCTTCAGTTCGGAAAGCAATTTTGATCTTTTAAGACACTTTGGCCACAGTATCTCTATTTGAGGTACAGAGTGAGGTATTCTTTCTGCTCACAGCAGGCTGTGTAGGGTCTATAGCTGGGTCTCCTTGATGGTCGAGATCCTGGGGAGGCTTTGATGGTTTCCACATCCTTCCCTTTCCGCTGAACTCAGAAACCCCGGAGGATTTGCAGGGGATTGAAAGTTAGACTCATCTTTGCACGCTTAACTTACTGCACCTGGTTTAACTGGATTTGACATTGCATCATAGAGTAGGTTCAAATGTGCAGTAATGACTGATCTTTCTTTTCATTTTGCTCTTATCAAAGAAGAAGCATTCAAAGCCACAAGGTGGAGAAATGTACATGATATCTGATGCAACTACACACAGTACTGTACAGATACAGTACCTGCATTCTATTAAGGAAAAAGTTGAAATAGCTGGTAGATATTTACCCTTCATTAACTCAGCTTACTGTGCTCTATCTATACACATTATCACAACAGCTGGAGAGTAATGTTCAGGAATTATTCACATTTAAATGAGGGATTTATGTACTGTATATCCTCCAGGGCTTGTGGTCTGCTCTCGTGACTTAGTGGGATTTTCACACCATGTTCAGTAAATCTAGGATTCTCAAATCTCTGGATGAACAGGGCTCGTATAAATCTATAGCCCAGAGGGAAAAAAAGGAAATAAAAACAGCGAAACTGCAATTGCACATGTTCTGTGAGAGAAGTACATACGCGCTCTGTGAATATAAACTAAAAACAACTAATGACCGTTTTCTGGCAAAATATACACTACCGGTCAAAAGTTTTAGAACACCTACTCATTCAAGGATTTTTCTTTATTTGACTTTTTTCTACATTGTAGAATAATAGTGAAGACATCAAAACTATGAAATAACACATACGGAATCATTCAGTAACCAAAGAAGTGTTAAACAAATCAAAATATATTTTGTATTTGAGATTCTTCAAATAGCCACCCTTTGCCTTGATGACAGCTTTGCACACTCTTGGCATTCTCTCAACCAGCTTCACCTGGATTTCTTTTCCAATAGTCTTGAAGGAGTTCCCACATATGCTGAGCACTTCATGGCTGCTTTTCCTTCACTCTGTGGCCCGACTCATCCCAAACCATCTCAATTTGGTTGAGGTTGGGGGATTGTGGAGGCCAGGTCATCTGATGCAACAAGACCATCACTCTCCTTCTTGGTAAAATAGCCCTTACTCAGCCTGGAGGTGTGTTGGGTCATTGTCCGGTTGAAAAACAAATGATAGTCTCACTAAGCACAAACCAGATGGGATGGCATATCGCTGCAGAATGCTGTGGTAGCCATGCTGGTTAAGTGTGCCTTGAATTTAAAAAAAATCACGGGCAGTGTTACCAGCAAAGCACCCCCACACCATAGCACATCCTCCTCCATGCTTCACGGTGGGAAATACACATGCGGAGATAATCCATTCACCCACACCTCATCTCACAAAGACACGGCGGTTGGAACCAAAAATCTCCAATTTGGACTCCAGACTAAAGGACAGATTTTCACAGGTCTAATGTCCATTGCTCGTGTTTCTTGGCCCAAGCAAGTCTCTTCTTATTATTGGTGTCCTTTAGTAGTGGTTTCTTTGCAGCAATTCAACCATGAAAGCTTGATTCACACAGTCTCCTCTGAACAGTTGATGTTGAGATGTGTCTGTTACTTGAACTCTGTGAAGCATTTATTTGGGCTGCAATTTCTGAGGCTGGTAACTCTAATGAACGTATCCTCTGCAGCAGAGGTAACTCTGGGTCTTCCATTCCTGTGGCGGTCCTCATGAGAGCCAAGTTCTTGAAATGTTCCATATTGACTGACCTTCATGTCTTAAAGTAATGATGGACTGTTGTTTCTCTTTGCTTATTTGAGCTGTTCTTGCCATAATATGGACTTGTTCTTTTACCAAATAGGGCCATCTTCTGTATATCCCCCCTACCTTGTCACAACACAACTGATTGGCTCAAAAGCATTAAGAAGGAAATTTACTTTTAAGAATGCACATCTGTTAATTGAAATGCATTCCATTTGACTACCTCATAAAGCTGGTTGAGAGAATGCCAAGAGTGTGCAAAGCTGTCATCAAGGCAAAGGGTGGCTATTTGAATAATTTCAAATATAACGTTTATTTTGAGTTATTTAACACTTTTTTGGTTACTACATGATTCCATATGTGTTATGTTTAGTTTTGATGTCTTCACCATTATTCTACAATGTAGAAAATAGTAAAAATTAAGAAAACCCCTTGAATGTGTAGGTGTTTTAAAACTTTTTACCGGTAGTGGATATAAAAATGTCTGTACTAACATACTTTTAATCCGGACCCACATTTTAATTTCCATTGCCAACAAATACCTTTTCTCTAACAAATGATTTGGTAAGTTTTCAGTCTAACACTATAGTCAAACTTGAATACACTGTTTAACAATGTATCACATTCAAAGCATGGCCTTTGAAATAGTTTCCACGTAACAACTGAACTCTGTGACTCAGACACATTGGATATACAAGCTATTCATCAGTATGAAATATGGGTGTACATCTTTACATAATCACTGATAATGAATCAATAGAAATACTTATCAAGGCCAGACGGTATTGAGTGAGAGAGTGGCCCTCTATTCATCAGTTAGCCATGCCTCAGTCAGCAGACAGGACCTACTCCTCACCGGCAGCACCATCATCCATCAAAAGTTCAGAGAGGGAAGGGTAACGCCAAATTATTTGGAGCACCACCACTCTCATGGGGGTAACCTTGACGGTCCAGCAGAATATCTAGAGAATCATAACTTTTTCCAACTGAAGAATATGTACCTATTGAAACTTTACACTGTACACTCTTAGAAAAAAGGGTTCCAAAAGGGTTCTTCGGCTGTCCCCATAGAATAACCCTTTTTGGTTCCAGGCAGAACCCTTTTTGGTTCTATGTAGAACCTTTTTGGGTTTCATGTAGAACCCTCGGTAGAAAGGGTTCTACATGGAACCCAAAAGGGATCTACCTGGAACCAAAAAGGGTTCTTCAAAAGGTTTTCCTATGGGGCCAGCCGAAGAACCATTTAAGGTTCTAGATAACACCTTTTTCTCTAAGAGTGTAGGAAGCAGAGTGCTGATTGTTGTCCATACTGAAATTCAGACCTTACCATCGGGTATTACTAGTAGACCAAAAAATATATCCAAACATGACTGCCAAATCACTTACATGTAAGCAGATGCAGTTTGTTTAAGATATTCCTAAATATTTCTGATAAGAAAGTCCAACAAAGTGCCATTATTATGCACTTTGAGATTATTCTTGTATAATGAAAAGCACTTTACAAATGTAATAAATTATTATTAATGATTATGTTTTATTTTAGACAGCTCTTCCCCTGTGCTCAATGTCACTTCAAGTTCATAGACATGGAAATGAGCAGATGGAAAACTAGCCATTGGTTTAAAGTGAGCGAGGCAGGAAGCAACAGTTCCAACATCAGAGGATTTGCATTCACAGAGCAAACAAATTGAACATTACATCAATCAGGGTGAGTATATCCTAAGGGTGTGAAGAAGTTGTGAGGAATAAATGATACATCCCATGAATATTAAGAGATAAAATTAATTCTGAATATTAACACCAGAATGAGATAAACATGACAGTTGTTGTACAAAATGGAAAAGGTTTGATACAGTGTTGAAAGGGGCTGGATGAGATAAACGTGACAGTTGTTGTACAAAATGGAAAAGGATTGATACAGTGTTGAAAGGGGCTGGATGAGATAAACGTGACAGTTGTTGTACAAAATGGAAAAGGATTGATACAGTGTTGATAGGGGCTGGATGAGATAAAGATGATTTACAGTGGTTGAAAGATTGTCAAAAACCTAAGAAAATAAATCTTCTTATTTAATCATCTGTTGCGTTCTTAAACAATTTTTATGTTCAGCCAGTCATTCCTTGACAAACCTAAGGAAATTAATCACAACAATTATGTATTTAAAAAAAGATGACAGTACACAAGAATCATGATTAAAACACTATAAAACACTATGCATGAGGTTCACGTTCAATGCTGATTTGAATTTCTTTTTGAACTTTCTTTACCCAGAACTCAATTACTGAATTAAAAAGCAGAGCTTGTCCTTCAGACAACATCAGTGCGTCCGTAATGACAATGATCCATTTCCTATGGATCTTACTGACAAGGCTTTCAATATCTGTGCAATTAAAGTAAGTCAATTCAGGAGGAAAGGCAGAGAAACACACATCTCCTTGAAGTATTTGATGTTCATTGTTCTTGGTCTCTTTTTATTATCTCAACTTTGCAAGGTCAAGCTCCAGTGGAATAATCACAGAGCATATTTTAAAACACTAAATAGCCAACTTTCATTACGCTTCTCTGGAAGAAGATGGTATTGATTGAAGCCATATCTCCATAGAATTCATTTTAAGAGCAATAACATATTTCATTAATTTAATCTGCACATGGACAGAATGTATTTTTGATTGAGCTGAAGCGGGCTTACTGACGTAGCACCACCGCAGCCCCCACACGGGGTGGAACGAGCTTTGGATTTTGTTGCATTATTTTATAAGGGAAAAGATTTGTTTTTATTCATTTCCATGTCGGCTCTTTGCCTGGAAACGCCTTTGTCCGGAGCAAAGGGTCCCAATTTCAAACTCTCCAAAAAACAGTTTCAAATGTAATAACGGGCAAAAATGTATATTAACTGAAAAATTATAGGATGTAATTTATTGGAATATCCCTCTGTGACTTGAAAGAATATTTCTCTCAAAACTTTGATTCCTAAAATGTGTGTCCAGAGATTTGGTTGACTTAATCAGGAATGAGCAGGGTCAGCTATACCACAAGGACCCCTTATTCATGTACTCATTACATGGCATCAAAACCACTCATGGTCTGTAAAGTTCTCTACTTTTGATAGATTAAAACAAACAATATTGGAATCACCATGGTGACAACCATAATCTGTCAACTCCATCTGCCTGATAGATTAAGATAGACTATGGTATGAATTTTGGTCCAAATATGTCACAATTTAATTAAGTTTTAGAGTTATAAAGCAACTGAGGAAAAACAAAATTGCTACTGTGTACACCACTTGAGTAAAGTGGTATTCAATTTTTGTCAACTCCGTAAAACATCAACTCTGTCACATTTTTCTCTAACGTCAACTCTGTCTGAGTCCTGAAAGATCTGACAGAATGGTTATGTTTTTATTGGGGATTTTCAATTGAATCATTTTCCATATTTACAAATGTTGGTACTGAACTTTATTTTATGAGGAAAAAATATGTCTGTTTTGAGTATCTGTTGTCAACTCTGTCAGTGGCTCCGTCACTGATGACTAACCCTCTTAAGATATTTGTTTTAGTCAATTTTCTGAAAAAATATTGTAATCATCGTTCTGCAACATTGAAGTATTTGCTATGCTAGACCTAAGGAATAATGTTTGCTTCATAAATGTTATTTTATGTTCTAAATCTAGAAAAACATGCCAAAATGCTAACAAGATTAGCCCTGGAGTCTTTCACAGTGCTATAAAACAAAACAAAGAGAAGTTTGGAGATGTGTATTACATATTTGAATAATTCCATTTTTAGAATTAAACAATCATGGCCTTTAAACACTTGTTGGACAATAAAGGTCCTTCCTCGACCCTTGCGGGGGCCCCCGTGAACATGCGCTACGCCACTGACTGTACTGCACCAACTAAGTGGTACGCAAGTTACAGTATAAAATGACATTCATGTATTACATGTGAATCAACAGAAAACCATTTTCAAGTTCAAGAACACAATACAGATAACATAGAAACAGGTAAGAAATGAACACATGGAAAACTATCGGCACAAGATTAATAAGATGTAGAGTATTTTGTGCCCAAAGGTATAATAGTGTCAAATTCACCAATTTCCTCACATAACATGATGCCATCCTCTAAGGAAAATGAGCTGGCCGATCAGTGGTCTACTCACATGAATATTTGTAATGACCGGTATCCACCCACACCATTCTGTTGTTGTGGTACGCCCACACCATTCCAACACAGAAAAACTTATTTTTAACATACTTCATGAAAAACAAATTGACTCATATTTCACTCGTATTAGCTAGGTTTCCATCCCATTGGCAACAGATTTTCATGCGCATATTCAAAAATACGCATAAAGAAAATAGGCACATTTTCCCAACAGTGGTGTGTTCTGCTAAACTGAACTGTTGTGGACAAAAGTCAGTGCGTGTGTCACGTTCCTGACCTGTTTTCCTTTGTTATGTATTTGTTTTAGTTGGTCAGGGCGTGAGTTGGGTGGGTTGGTCTAGGTTTGTTTTTCTATGTTGGGATTTTTGTGTTTGGCCTGGTATGATTCTCAATCAGAGACAGGTGTGTATCGTTTGTCCCTGATTGAGAGTCATCCTAAGGCAGCCAGGGTTTTGGGTGACCTGATATGGCTCTCAATTAGAGGCAGGTGTTTTTCATTTCCTCTGATTGAGAGTCATATTAAGGTAGGTGTGTTCACACTGTTTGTTTGCGGTGATTGTCTCCTGTGTCTGTGTATGTCGTTGCGCCACACGGGACTGTTTTCGGTTTGTTTGTACATCGTTCTTTTGTGTAGTCTATTTTCCCTGTTCGTGCGTTCTTCGTGTTATATGTAAGTTCGTATTGTTCAGGTCTGTCTACATCGTTTATTGTTTTTGTAGTTTATCAAGTATAGTTCGTGTCAGTGTTTCGCCGTGTCTAATAAATCATTATGTATTCAACACCCGCTGCGTTCTGGTTCAATCCATGCTCCTCCTCTTCGGAGGAAGAGGAGAACCGTAACAGAAACACCCACCACAAGAGGACCAAGCGGAGTGGAGAAGGGCAGCGACAGCAGCAGAGACAGACAGAGGAATGGACATGGGAAGACGTCTTGAACGGCAAGGGTTGCTACACATGGGAGGAGAACCTGGCTGGAAAGGATCGCCTCCCATGGGAACAGCTGGAGGCAACGAGGAGAGCAGAGGCAACCGGAGAGAGGAACCGAAGGTATGAGGGTACGCGGCTAGCACGGAAGCCCGAGAGGCTCACCCAAAAATTTCTTTGGGGGGTGGGGGGCTAAAGGGGAGTGTGGCGAAGCCGGGTTGGTTACCTGAGTCAACTCCCCGGGCTTACCGTGGAGTGAGAGGGCGTCGTACTGGTCAGACACCGTGTTATGCGGTAAAGCGCACGGTGTCCCCAGTACGTGTGCTTAGCCCAGTGAGGGCTATTCCACCTTGCCGCACTGGGAGGGCTAGGTTGGGCATCGAGCCGGATGTCATGAAGCCGGCCCAACGTATCTGGCCTCCAGTACGTCTCCTCGGGCCGGCGTACATGGCACCAGCCTTACAGGTGGTGTCCCCGGTTCGCCTGCATAGCCCAGTGCGGGCTATTCCACCTCGCCGCACTGGCAGGGCTACGGTGACCATTCAACCTGGTAGGGTTGGGGAGGCTCGGTGCTCAAGAGCACGTGTCCTCCTTCACGGTCCGGTATATCCGGCGCCACCTTCCCACCCCAGCTCAGTACCACCAGTGCCTACTCCACGCACTCTCCCTGTGGTGCGTGTCTCCAGACCAGTGCCTCCAGTTCCGGCACCACGCACCAGGCCTACTGTGCGCCTCAGCAGGTCAGAGTCGGCCGTCTGCCCAACGCCGCCTGCGCTGCTTGCCTGCTCAGCGCTGTCTGAACTGCCTGCCTGCCCAGCGTGGTCTGAACTGTCTGCCTGCCCAGCGCTGCCCGTCTGTCCCGAGCCTTCAGAGCCGTCCAGCCAGGACCAGCCAGAGCCGTCCAGCCAGGACCAGCCAGAGCCGTCCAGCCAGGACCAGCCAGAGCCGTCCAGCCAGGACCAGCCAGAGCCGTCCAGCCAGGACCAGCCAGAGCCGTCCAGCCAGGACCAGCCAGAGCGCACCCAGCCAGGACCAGCCAGAGCGCGCCCAGCCAGGACCAGCCAGAGCGCGCCCAGCCAGGACCAGCCAGAGCCCCTCAGCCAGGACCAGCCAGAGCCCCTCAGCCAGGACCTGCCAGAGTCCCTCAGCCAGGACCTGCCAGAGTCCCTCAGCCAGGACCTGCCAGAGTCCCTCAGCCAGGACCTGCCAGAGTCCCTCAGCCAGGACCTGCCAGAGTCCCTCAGCCAGGACCTGCCAGAGTCCCTCAGCCAGGACCTGCCAGAGTCCCTCAGCCAGGACCTGCCAGAGCCGCCCAGCCAGGACCTGCCAGAGCCGCCCAGCCAGGACCAGCCAGAGCCGCCCAGCCAGGACCAGCCAGAGCCGCCCAGCCAGGACCAGCCAGAGCCGCCCAGCCAGGACCAGCCAGAGCCGCCCAGCCAGGACCAGCCAGAGCCGCCCAGCCAGGACCAGCCAGAGCCGCCCAGCCAGGACCAGCCAGAGCCCCTCAGCCAGGACCAGCCAGAGCCCCTCAGCCAGGACCTGCCAGAGCCCCTCAGCCAGGACCTGCCAGAGTCCCTCAGCCAGGACCTGCCAGAGTCCCTCAGCCAGGACCTGCCAGAGTCCCTCAGCCAGGACCTGCCAGAGTCCCTCAGCCAGGACCTGCCAGAGTCCCTCAGCCAGGACCTGCCAGAGTCCCTCAGCCAGGACCTGCCAGAGTACCTCAGCCCGGAGCTGCCGCCCCTTATCCCGGTGCTGCCCCTTCATTTAGGTGGGTTTAGTTGGAGGGTGGTCATTGGGAGGGGGATACGGAAGCTGGGAGTGACTATGGTGGGGTGGGGACCTCGCCCAGCACCAGAGCCGCCACCGTGGACAGACGCCCACCCAGACCCTCCCCTAGACTTTGTGCTGGTGCGCCCGGAGTTCGCACCTTAAGGGGGGGGTTCTGTCACGTTCCTGACTTGTTTTCCTTTGTTATGTATTTGTTTTAGTTGGTCAGGGCGTGAGTTGGGTGGGTTGGTCTAGGTTTGTTTTTCTATGTTGGGATTTTTGTGTTTGGCCTGGTATGATTCTCAATCAGAGACAGGTGTGTATCGTTTGTCCCTGATTGAGAGTCATACTAAGGCAGCCAGGGTTTCACTGGTGTTTTGTGGGTGTTTGTTCCTGTGGAGGTTTTGTTGCCACACAGGACGGTTTCGGTTTTGTCACGTTGGTTGTTTTTGTATTTTGAATTGTTTTGTTGACTTTCATTAAAATAATGAACACTAACCACTCTGCGTTTTGGTCCACACCTTCTGTCAGCGAGGACAGCCGTAACAGCGTGATGACGTAGTCCACACAAAATGTTATTTTTCACTTAAGTTTTCATGTTCCATTGCATTTTCAACTCTACCCATAATTTTGTCACAAAAACTGTTGAGATAAATAGCAAACGTGCCTATTCTAGTCCTGGCAGGTGTGCTCTAGCCAACAACAGCTCACAGATGTAGTGAAGGTAGGCTGTATGGGTAGGCTAGTCTACATGATGAGATTATTAGGGAAAAGTGTGGGAATTTTTTTTATTGGTCAAAGAGCAGTCAAACATCGATTATCATGTCATCAGAATAAGACCCTCGATATTTATTGGAAAGATGCATCAAGATCATGACCGTGCACTTTCACCACCCTGTAAAGTTCATTACTTATTTCATCTGTAGCCTAATTAACTGCATGGTTTCTGAGTCATAGTGGAAGGACCACAATCCATATCATCGCAACTCCAAGTTTACTTCGATATGATGGTTACTAGATCAATATTTGCGCATCAAGGCCTTCCCACCGCCATTTCTTGCATAATGAATTGTACCCACACAAAAAGATCCCACCATGTCGAACGGACAAACAAATGATCTGTCGGCGTTCATAGAATTGTACCGAAACGTCCTGTTTCCATCACAGCTGTCGTTATCTTTTTTTAATACGGCATGACTTTACGAGCATAAAAACTGTGGATGGAACATGCTTACTGTAATTAATTTCATAGTCATTGGGAAACACTGGACATTTACTTTCATGTTTCAGTACTTTTTTCACTGATTTTACAGTAGAATCTTCTCTAAAACATTGCTGATCATTTGGGATGACCACATGTGGCTTTAGACACCAGGTCGTAACAATGTTGACATGAAGCTGAGAGCCACAGACATTATCTCTCATCGCTACTCTAACAAATTGTAGGATACACTCTAATATCAGACACCCTTAAAATGATTCTCTTCCACCCGCACCATTCAATCATCATGTGGAGTAAATGAATCTTTACCAAGAGTAATAAAGAAGATACATGCCTTAATATGTGACAACAACCCAAGACTGGTAAGGTCAGGCCCTGGCAATTGATGGAACTGTCACTGTATTGCCCTATAGTGACAGTGTAGTTCCCTTACGAAATCGAATTGTTCCTGCTCAGGGGTTAGACTGGGCTCAACCAAGGGACAAAACAAATAGCGTGTGAGGGATGGAGCGGCCTTGTCCCCAACGTGAGGCATCAAAATTCAATCTGAAGAAGCCATCACTCACTTCACTGCCAATGTCGTCATTTAAGGATGTCCAATCACTGGAGAGGCAGCAGGGAGTATTGAGTTCTTAGTTCATAGGGAAAGAGCTAAATGGAAACCAGTCTCCTTATCTTATTCACAATCTTGATCTTATTCTACTCAAGTCTCAGTCATAATGTCTAAAGTTTGGCAAAAATATTACTTTCTTTATCTGATTCTACAATAATGATTATTTTCACATGCTGAGACAAGATGATTTCTATTCGGTTTTATACTTACGGTGACATTACTTTTGCTCAATACGCTTTAACTGAACATCTTTGAGAGTCTGTCATGTGTTATAAAGACAGTATGTGGTAGAGTAGGCATTTATTGCTCCTTATTTTGAGTAACAGCCAAGCCTGGGGAAAGTGATGGAGAGTTAGTTTTGTGCGTTGGAGTTGTGTAGATTCATGTTTAAGCTCTATCAGGATTAGGATGCACCCTGACAGAAAGGGGAGTGTGGAATCACAGCACTGGGAACTGCTGCTCCCCAAGGAGACATTTTCATGTTGATCGCTTTATCAGGCGGGACACGAGACACTATCACAAGTCCCAATGACATATCTTTTATGTCACATGCTTTCACACTGCTGGCTAGTACAGTTTGATCAGAAAGGGAACTAAAGATAGTTAGTGACTTACATGCAAAGGTTAGACTGGCCTCTCGGCTCACGATGGTCCCAAAAGAGTTGAAGGCGAGGCACTGATATGTTCCAGCATCCTGGTCTTTGTCCAAATGGCTGATTCGGAGGTTGCCTCCAGACAGGCTGTAGTGTGAGACTGATTTTGGAGTGATCGCGGTGCCATTCAGTTTCCACCTAAAACCAAAATGAAAAACAGTCAGATCCAGATAGACAATCTGAATATCCCACCTTTAACTCCATTCTAATGTAGATCATTCACCTTTAGGACAAGATGAGATTCTGACAAAGAAAATGATGATTTTACCTTCATTTGATTAATTCCTTTTCAATATGCGAAGAAAGGGCTTAGCGTTAATCTAAGTAGTGAACCACACTGACGGCCGGCACACCACGGAGCAGAAAAGAACCCACTCAACAAGAATACACAGCCTCCATCGCCATCCATCTTGCTAGACACCCAGTCAAACAGCATAAAAATGCAGCTTAATCATTACGATGCAGCAATTAAAATTAATGACTAGCGCCCTGCATTCTGCACTTTTGCATTCTACACCAGGCTACAAGATTATCATTGGTGTTAGAGGTGATCAGTGAAGGATATAATTCACTTATGAAGGCAGCAGATTCCTCAATCCCTCCACATAGAGCACAATGGCCGTTACAATACCAAACAACATGGGGGGTAAAGGGATCGATGCCAGCTAAATCTCCGCTATGGAGGTGTGAACCCGTAATTTACACATCACAACGTCTTGACAGAAAAACGCTTTGATACATGTAGGTATTTTCAACAATGTCCAGTTCAATTACAAAAAAAAGTTTAAAAATGGCATTTCACATATGAGTAAGCATGATAGGTATTCTTAATCACTTTATCGGGAAATGGGCGACGCAAATCATGATTAGCGTCCAGGGCGATTAGTTGCTGATTATGTCTTTGGAGTGAGGAGAATAATTGATTGTCTTTATGGATTCCAAACAGCTCAACAAATAGGGTGAATTTGTCAAAGCATTCCTAGGAATTTCTCCATTAGGTTGGTGTAGCTCTGCTTGAATAGATAAAAGCTATTTTATTGTATGATTTAGCCGAGAAAAGGCATACTAATAAAGAGTCCACTGTAAAAGGTTAATGCCAGGTTAAAAGCATAACATTTGACGTCAATGTCTTCGTTCTCTCTCATCTAGCATTTAGACAACTACTGACCATATCAAGCATTTATATAAAGACTGGGACTGAGAGTTCTCTCCCAGGGCTTTGCTATAGAGAGGGGAGAACTCAGGTCTTGCTACGGCAATTATGACTGAGACACACTCAAGATAATAAGCACCTGAACATGTTCTGCATCAATGCTTGAGAAAAAGGGAACATGTAATTCACCTAAAAATATCTGATTATAAACATTCCCTGTGGCTTTCTTCTTATGCACAGAATACAATATGGCCATGCCATTAAATACATAGTGCTTATTGGAGTAGCACTGCTTGTACAAGCATCATATATAATGATTCCCGAATTCATTACCATGCCTACTCCACACTAGCCTTACAATACACACACAAGTCCCCTGGTCTCCAGAGCCTCATTACTTTACACACACTATGGCAAAGGTCCTCCCTGACCATCTCACAAGGCAACTCCAGCCATTCGCTTACTTCCAATGCAAGAAAAACAAGTACCAACATGAATATTTTACTTCCCAGTAGTGAGTCTACTCTAACTAGTCAGACTTTCAGAGAGAGAACCTGCAATAGGGAGAGAAGAGGATCTAACATGATCCTAGATCTCCAAGGGAGGAAGTCGTCATCAGCTCTCATAGCAGGCTGTTATGCGTTGTTACGAAGTGCTATTTTTGTTTCAGAGAAAAAAATGATATTCCATTAAAAATGAAAGCACCCTATTAAACAGCTTTCTATTATTCTTCAACAGAGAAAGTGAGCAACATATCCACAAGGAAAGCACTCAATAGAGCCAACAATTTTAATTACACGTGCTCGCTAATTATTTTACTGACGGTTATTCATTTAATGCTTTATCCGTGACTTTCTAAGACATTAAAAGAGAGCAGATTTCGGGACAGAGACAGATATTTGATGAGTAATGTATGAGTTATCTTGTTACAAATCAGAAAGACTGCAGAGTTTACTACCCTGCAGAAGAAGATCACTGTCTATCTATCAATGTGCTACACTGTCTCATTTTCACATGCGTTGGCAGGGAGAAGTCTTAACCTGTCTAGGATCAGCGTGCCGCTAGCGGCACTCCCCCCCCCCCCCCACTGAAAAACCAGTGCCGCGAAATTCAAAAAAAATATTTTTTTAAAATATTTAACTTTCACACATTAAAGTCCAATACAGCTAATGAAAGACACAGATCTTATGAATCCAGTCAACATTTCCGATTTTTAAAATGTTTTACAGGGAAGACACAATATGTAAAGATGTACATCTATTACCTAAAAACACATTAGCATATTCCACCATCTTTTATTTGTCCACCAACACCAGTAGCCATCACCAATTCGGCTAAACTAAGATATTTATAGCCTCTAACCAACAAAAAAACTCATTAGATGACAGTCTGATAACATATTTATGGTATGGGATAGGTTTTGTTAGAAAAAAGTGCATATTTCAGGTAGATGGCATAGTTTACAATTGCACCCACCATCACAAATGGACTAGAATAATTACAATGAGCAACGTGTTTACCTAACTACTAATCATCAAACATTTCGTAAAAATACACAGCATACACGAATCGAAAGACACAGATCCTGTGAATACAGACAATATTTCAGATTTTCTAAGTGTCTTACAGCGAAAACACAATAAATCGTTATATTAGCTTAGCACATAGCAATTAGCAGCCCAGCATTGATTCTAGCCAAAGTGAGCGATAAAAGTCAACATCGCCAAAAGATATTAATTTTTTCACTAACCTTCTCAGAATTCTTCCGATGACACTCCTGTAACATCACATTACAACATGCATATACAGTTTGATCGAAAATGTTTATATTTAGCCACCAAAATCATGGTTAGACAATGTGAAATGTAGACAAGCTGGTAAAGAAAACGTCCTTGCGCCACTTAGACAGTGATCTACTCTTATACATAAATACTCATAAACGTGACTAAAAAATATAGGGTGGACAGGGATTGATAGACAATTTAATTCTTAATACAATTGCGTTATTACATTTTTTAATTTATCCTTACTTTTCAATACAGTTTGCGCCAAGCGAAGCTACGTCAAAAAACATGGCGTCCTAAGCCACTAAAATGTTTCGACAGAAACACGATTTATCATAATAAAAATGTCCTACCTTGAGCTGTTCTTCCATCAGTATCTTGGGCAAAGGATCCTTTCTTGGGAGAAATCGTCTTTTGGTGGAAAGCTGTCCTCTTGCCATGTGGAAATGTCAACTACGTTCGGGATGAACTGAAAAGCGTGACCAACTTTTCACATCGTTGCAAAAATAAATGTCCCAAAATCGCACTAAACGGATATAAATTGCTATAAAACGCTTTAAATTAACTACTTTGTGATGTTTGTAACTCCTATAACGAGTGAAAAGATGACCGGAGAAATATAACAGGCTAAACTAACGCTTGGAACAGGAGAGGGTCGGTGTCTTCCACGCGCGTTACGCAGCAAGAAAAGACTTGCTAGCTAAAGGTTTTTTTCATTTGTAGGGCCTGTGAACGAGCAATCGAGCCCGTTGGAATCGTCATCACGTAAAGGCATCCAGGGGAAGACGTAAGAAGTGTCCGTATAGTCATAGCAACGACAGTGCCCGTTTAAATGACTTCAGAAAAGTGGCCAACGTTTCTCAAATCTGACTCCATGTCAGGGAAATTGCTGTAGAATGGGCTCTGTTCCACTTAGAGACAAAATTTCAACTCCTATAGAAACTATAGACTGTTTTCTATCCAATAATAATAATAATATGCATATTGTACGATCAAGGATTTTGTGGGAAGCCGTTTAAAAAATTAGCCACATTAGCATAAATAGTCTAAACAGCGCCCCCATCCCCAACAGGTTAATACGTAGCGTTAAATGTGTCTTTCAAAAAGGCCGGTTGACAGGAAAAAATATGCTAGTTTAGGATTCTCAACGTCTTTTTTGTAGCAAATAGGGTGTATTGGATGAGAGCTAAGACTGCTCCCGAGTGGCGCAGTGGTCTAACGCACTGCATCTCAGTGCTAGAGGCGTCACTACAGACCTTGGTTTGATCCCGGTCTATATCACAACCGGCTGTGGGAAGTGCACAATTGTCCCAGTGTCGTCCGGGTTAGGGGAGGATGTGGCTGGGGTAGGCCGTCATTGTAAATAAGAAGTTGTTCCTAATTCACTTGTCTAGTTAAATAAAGGTTAAATAAAAAATTTACACATGTTAACCGCCATAGCTTTGACTGATATGGTAATCATGAGAAAACACATAACTCCACTTGTCTTTAGGTCAACATCGGAGCATTACGCTCGACAAGGTATGTTCTGCACAAAGGAATAAGTAAGGGAGTTAGGTTAACACACTAAGATGAAATCTATGGTCTTGTCACTAGATGTTGTCCTGACAATGACTCTTGAATAGAATTTAACACCACAGCTTTGATACATCGAGCAATACATCTAATCAAGTGCATGGACATGCCGCAGACAATCGAGTAATCTCATTGGCTATCAATCATTCTAGAGGGGGACACTGGTACAGCAGCTCCGTTTGTTAAGCACATGCTTAATGTGATCATGTCTCAACAGGATGTCCATACAGTGGCATGACACAATGCCACGTGGCTTACGAGTTTGTAGAATGTTACATCTTTTCCTTCAGCCTTCTGCATGTGGTACTTTTATTTCTGGGGGAAACAAAGATAGACCCAAAACCAGGGAACAATGCTTCTTCTTTCCGGAGTTAATATTCTCTTAGAAGCTTTATGTTTGTAGGGACAGACAGTTTTAAAGCGTCTCGGAGGATGATGAGCCCAACCTCTCTTACATCAGCCAGTCACAGCATACGATTCTGTGATGTGCAGTTAATGAACTTTGAAGATGATTTAGTCTACAGCCTGCGTAAAGGAAGACAGTCTTAGAAGGCATGCAGGCAGGCAGCCCATCCCAGCCCAGGCTCTGCGCTCTCTCTGACAGGACTGTACAGCGACCTTGACAGGAAACAGCTGATTAGGTCATCCTTTTAACTGGCTCAATCCCAAGTATTAAACGTACCACTCCTTCTAATCTCAACCCAGCAATGTCAGTGTGCAAACATGATTGATTTGAACCTTGTAGTTGCCAGCGATACAACTTACTAACCTTTCGATAGACTAATGAACCGTCCAGGAAAAGAAGAAGAGAGAGCGAAAGGGACAGTCTCTTTGAGCCTCTGCCTCAATTCGTTTGAACCAGATAATGTTCATAACCGGAGCCACGCTGCTTTTCTCAAAATAGGAAAGATAATGCTCCATACTATTTCTTAAGTGGGATGAATGCTTTTACCGTTCATGTATGCGTGATCTCGATGAGCTAAAAAATATATATACAGTACCAGTCAAAAGTTTTAGAACACCTACTCATTCAAGGGTTTTTCTTTATTTGTACTATTTTCCACAATGTAGAATAATCGTAAAAATAAAGAAAAGCCCTGGAATGAGTAGGTGTGTCCAAACTTTTGACTCGTACTGTATATATATATTATTATTTTTTACGATTTTGTGTCCAGCAGTCAGGGTGCTACATCAGAATGAAATAAAATTCATAAAATTATCGATCCACAAGAACAGAACACAGGGAAATTATTGTGGTGGGAGACGTGCACTGTGTAATACATACTCACCGATAAAGTGGAGATGGGCTTCCCTGGGCCTCACAGCTGAACACCACCTCTCTGTTCTTCTCCTGGGAGTCCACAGGGAACACAATGCTGCCAGGCTGCTTGGTGAATACTGGGCTCTGCAGGACACTGCTCTCTATAGAGGACACACGGACAGGGGATAACACTCAGCTTACACTCAGGCTCAGACAACAAACCTGCTTGCGAAACAGACAATTAGTCAGAGGCAGCAAACAGGCCAGACCTGGTAAAACCATAAGGGGGGACGAACCACAAGCAGACAAAACATATCAATTAATTCTGTCTGTCACAGCACCGTCGCACAGACAAGAATTATCGGAAGTGAGACGTGTCTTCAAAAGCTATTGAGGCGGTAATAGGATAGCTCCAAATTTATACCAGTCGGGACACGTTTTAACTTGCATCCTTTTTTCCCAAAGTGCTATTGGAGTAGTTGTGTCTCTGCAGACGTTTAAGCAATTAGTTGTGCGGTTAGCGTTCCTCGGCTGTGGTTTTGTATTCTCTCAGTGAAATGACACACAGAACGGAAGTCTCCATTACTCCATGGGCAGCTGGGAATCCAATGGGCTATCTGTGCATGAATCGACAAAAGCCTTTAGTGTCAGTAAGCCATGGGATAAAGGACAAGTGACAGCCTTTGTAACCACCTTACCTTTGGCCTAGAATGTGATTAGATGTGATTCAAGGGTTATACAGTACATTACCTAGCCAATCTTCAGCCATTTCCATTGTACGCTGCAGTAGTAGCAGTCTCATGCTCTAGCCAGATCCATCAAGACATGACTATGGACTGTCTGTCAGGTCATTTAAAAAAACAAAAAAACAACACAACCAAAGAGTGTATTTAACACCTGCCTGTGGCTAGCCTGGCTAAAAGATATTCATGACTGGTTCCTGAAATGTGTATAACATCAAAGGTCAGTGTTCTTATTGGCTTGCAGCGGTGGTGCATATTGCCTCTACAATGGAGATCCAGGCCACTTATTTTGTCTCCGGAATAGAAAAGCTTTTTAGCAGCAGGATGTATCAATGCTACATTGTGCAGTAAATAACAAAGCCACTCAAAACATGACAATTTGTCTTATTCAATGCAATGTTTAAATAAACAATAAAAGCAAAAATACCTTACTGGGGGAATGATTTCCTGTGTTTGTGACCGTAGCTTTTGTCCTACCCTCACAAATTGCACAATTTATATAATTACATGCCTTTGATGCCCTGTGAGCAGTCATTGAGACTTCATGCTAATTTGGGGAAAGATAAGCTCTGTTTTTCCCAGAACTTTGCAATGAAAATGAACACATCTGTTGTTTCTGTTTGGGATCTTCTCTAAGGTACCTCCCCTGAGGTAAAATGAAAAACAACAGAAAAACATGCTGGAGACGTCACGTGACTGATAAGCTAATGTGACAAAATGCATTTCAAAACAAAAACCCTAACTACGATACAGTACTCCCTGCAGACCTAAAATCTTTTCTTCCCGTTTTCAAACTAGGCCTGTTGGAAAAACAATTCGGGAGCGGCTCTAACATGCTTTAGCAAAAGAACGCATGTGTAAACATAATGAGTGAAGACAAATTACAGTATATTGCCGCAAGTCTAAACTCATATCACTTCTGCAACAGATGTGACAGTCTCCACTGATTATGACACGTTCCCATTCCCAATTCGGGATATTGTATTGCCAGTACGTGATACAGTTAAAGAAAGCAGCACATCATCTTCACTCTCATTCTGGGCAGACATAATAATAGTGTACTGTACATCTTATTCTACAGTGAAAGTAGGTCACCATTAAAGCCTCATGGAACACATGGAGCTTTCTTTACTGTACTCCCTACTGGCCTCACATACCGTACCCCAGACCCAAAAAATAAGAAAGATTATAGCTTTATAGCACGATTCATGCGCATAATATTTGGCAGAAGAAACTTGTCAGGTGAAAGCACCAGGGTATACTTCCGCTGAGAAGGAGCCCCAGCGCTCTGAATTCCAGTATGGCTCAAATTGGTGGCTGCATTCATAACTGTGACATTCACACACACTTCCCCCATTTCTCATGCAAAATTTAGGCTATGAGACAGAGATGGTGTTTTCATATTTTTCCATCAAATTTTCATGGGGTCATAATCAGGTTCCTCAATACACTGAGAGAGTTAGGATTAAAGTAATGCCCACATCCTTGCTAGATTTAACACAGAGATTACAAATGGAATAGATGATTGTTTAATGGAGAATACATTGGAAAGTGTACGATACAGAGACAGAGGCCATAAACCCTATTCCAAAAAGTTGACGTAAACAGATTTACATTTTGTGTCATTATTGTTGCCATCTGTAATAAGACCAAGCCAATTGTATTCACTCACTGATTGTGGGATGACCTTTATGAACTTGTCATGGACGCCAGATTTTATTCTCAGGATGTTTCTTTTTTTCATCTTGAGAGAAAATGATCAAACAAATTTGTTCCGGATTCAATGAATAATACGACTGAATTCAAAACATTGCACTGAAAAAAAATGAATGTAATAATCTAAGAAAGATATGTAATTGATATCTAGTGTCTCACATGAGATATCCTTTGAATTACTGTAGCCACAATGAGAAGAGAAACTGGACGTAGATTATTTATGACTGACTACTTGAAATGATCATTTTTTGTAAGATCTTTACATTTTTGCACCCAGTGAGAGTTGTTTAGTGAACTGAAAATGCTTTGTGAAAGGCTTGGCTGCTTCCAGACTGCTGTCTATTCTCACTCTGTAAATAAAGTATGAAAATGATGTGTTCACACTGTGTTTGTGTGTTTGTGTGTCTGTGTGTGTGTGTGTGTGTGTGTGTGTGTGTGTGTGTGTGTGTGTGTGTGTGTGTGTGTGTGTGTGTGTGTGTGTGTGTGTGTGTGTGTACGTGTGTGTACGTGTGTGACTAGCACGTCAAGAGAACAGCACTCAGCTATTTCAATTTATAGTCGCATAAACTGATGGATATTGCATATCGTTGAGTGGTAAACTATTGTATTTGTGCGAAGCAGGATGCAAATAAATTCATGACTAATTTCACAACCCTTCAACAGGTACAGTATGTGAAGACTGGCTGATTTTTTTCACAAGTGCGTAGGCCTATCTGGTATTTATTTAAAAGTTAATGGGTTTATATATCTAGTTGATGCGTGTATGTTTGTGTGTGTGCACCAGAATTCTTATTTTCCATTATACAAAGAATATAATTTCAGTAAAGGGTGTCTGTGATAGAGAATATAGAAAAAACGATATTGTTTGCTTGCCTCCACTGCATTGCACTTGAGCTGGTATAATTGGACTTGTTTTGTTTCCACTCAGACAGACAGCCTCATCAGAGTCCTTACTGGTTAGACTGAAGTCCCAAGTGATGTGACAGACTCGTGTGTTTATCTCAGGTCCACAATGCTACCTTCCCTGGATGGATGATGCAACAACAGCAGAGACTGGAGAATATATATATTAAACCATAAAGCTACTGTACAGGTTGGGGGGGGGGGGGGGGGGTAAAAACAGAACAGATTGTTCAACCAAACAGGCAATTGAATAGAGTCTCAAGCAGGTATTGACTATGTGCATTGCATTTCTGTTCTCATCAGTGAATATTTTGCAGTTGTACTCTACATGACTATAGGACATATTGATGAGGAAAGCACATAGACGAGGTGGTGGAGCTACTGCAACAGTGGATAAAAACGATTTAATACATTTTTGTTTTTACCAAGGCACCAACTGTATTATGTAAAGTTTCAGTGTGTGGTAGTACTGTATAGTTACTACATCACCAGTCTACTGTACACTTGCATTTGCTTACTATATTGGTCAACTTTGAATTGGCTTGCATCAGTCAAAGTTCCATGACAACTGGTAGGCAGTCAGGCAGGGGGAAAAAACGAGCTACCATCCATGAGTCATGGTGACTTTCTCTTTGCAAAGATGACCTCTTCTGTCACAGTCATTATGAGACTTAATAAATGTTGACATGATCTTAGTAGAGCACAGTTTAAATTAAACGTCACATCTTTAAAGTGATGATTAACAGGGAGAGCCAGAGCCGTTATTCTGGAACAGGTGCACACACCCTTTGGGAGACAGAAACTGTAAACCTACGCCATACAGCACATCCTGCCAGTGCCCCTGCCTCTGCCCCTGCCCCTGCCTCTGAGCTGTTCTGCCGGGAGCAGCACTGATCAATGCTCCCTCCCAGCCACTCAATTAGCATCACCGACTCATTAAAAATACTGGAGCCTGTCAGAAAAACAGAAGAAAAACACCATGGATCTGCAGTTTCACCTGCGCTGTTTTCTCTGGGTGTGAGATTGACAATTGCATTAATCATTCATTTTCGCCTGGGTTGTTTAATTGTACCAGCCTTTCAGAAAAACACCTTTGAAACTGTGAACCCACACACATGTGGTGAATCATTGTGGGGAGGAAATAAAGAGGAGCACGGGGCTAACCCGACTGATTTCCTAGATTGCATGAATAAAACATTTATTGATATACATATCAAAAGCAAGTGTTGACGAAACAAAACCAAAGTGGAGAAAGAAGGGAGCAAAGCAAAAAGGAGGAGAAGGAGAGCGAGGAGCTCCTGGCATCTGGTCTGAATCCCTAACATCACCAATTAGCAGGGGCTTGGCTGTGTGACCGTCTGGGGAGCGCCTCCTCCTTCATCCAACCACACAAAGAATAATTGCTTCTCTAGAGGAGGAGCAGGTGAGTGCACCTGGAGAGGCAGGCAGGCGGGCAGGCTCGCTGTTACTAAGACACCGTGTTAGATTTCATCGACAGGAGTTGAGCTCTCACTAATACTGTCATCAACGAGGTACCCTGGCTAATGAATCCTTTAATGGAGTAGAACCGTAGTCATGTTTGAGGAGGAACATTGATGAGTCAGTCAGCTTGGAAGGGCATATTACCTTTCCCTCTGTAAGGAGGAGGAAGTCTAGAAAACAGAAAAATAAGCGAATGTGTTTTTGTTAAATGTTTTGCTTTGTTCAGTATAGATCTTTTACAATATGAAAGGAGAGCTGCCTATATTCCCCCTGATATAGTATAGCATTACTGGACAGGGATTGTCTCTAGTCCATCTCACATGCTAATCTAGTCCTAATAAACACATTGTAATGAAGCAGGCACAGCAGGGACAGCTGTGCTGGTTAGGAGGTCCATCCGGACTGAGATCCAGGGGCCATTGGCCACAAAGTCTACCCAAAAGCAGTGCCTCTCAGCTGGCCTGGCCTGGCCTGACACCAGGGGGTAGGTTGCTACAGAGGGGGTAGGACGCTCCACCCAGTGGAATGACAGAGGTCGATGTTAAGCCTTCCGTTGTCAAACTGCCTGGAGAGAATGCCTTTCCACTGGAACGTTAACATCCAACCAGACCATCTGACATGCATGGCAGTCCAGGCATAAGCACAACTAGCTACATCCTTCACGGGCAGTGGATAAGAGCAGAGAGAGGCACTGCATGAATATCACACTGGCTAAAACAAAATGACAGTACCAAGTCCACCGTTTAATTGAACAGCATCATATATATGTATATAAGCCATGCCATACACATCAGTCTGAGCCGTCACAGACGCTTCCATCACAGATGTAAAATGAACAGGGCAGATACAGTAGCAGACAATTGAAAACATAATGCATGTCATGTGCAAACAGCATTAGCAACCCAATGAATGTTTTTATTGAGCTGCAGATGGCATCATGCATATTTATGCAAACTCACTGAGCCCAGGTGATGGCTTTGACTTATCCTACATGTCTGTCTAACATTTAATCAATCAGAGATGCTCCTGAAAATGTAAATCCCAGGACCACACACCTTAGCAAACTCTATATGCTAAACAGAAAGACCAACCATACAATAACCAAAGACAACAGATATTATTCCACAGGACTAAATTACTCCCGTTTGTTTTTGAAAACTCAGTTTCCCCGAGATGTGCTTTTCCTGATCTAGAAAACCTTGGCCCAAAGAGCTGGATATTTAGTGCAGATTGTGTCCTCAAAGCTGTGCCTGGGGGTCAGTCTAATACAATGCAAATGACATCCACTGATTGCTTTCTCAGAGTTTATGACACCGAGGTTTATACAGAAATGGAAAGTTGAGCACAGTTTCAGGCTTTGTAGTCTACATACTTCAAGGGTGTAATATCTAGGGTTGCAAAGCTACCTGTAATTTATTAAAGTTACCGGAATCTTCTATGGTAACTTTGGCTATTTATACTTGAATAACTTCTTTTTTTTATGTATTCATATATAGCATATATTGTATGTGTGTGTCCATATTGTCCACAGTGGATAAACCATATGGTTTAAGAGAAAATAGCCTAATTAATTAAAAAAACATCTGATCAACAATGGCATATTTTCAATAATCTCTGCAACTCTTCAAACGATTTACTTTTTTCATAACTGCCACCAATTGACTGTCTCAGCCTCCAGTATTTATGCTACAGTAGTTTATGTGTCGGGGGGCTAGGGTCAGTTTGTTATATCTGGAGTACTTCTCCTGTCTTATCCGGTGTCCTGTGTGAATTTAAGTATGCTCTCTCTAATTCTCTCTTTCTCTCTTTCTCTCTCTCGGAGGACCTAAGCCCTAGGACCATGCCTCAGGACTACCTGGCATGATGACTCCTTGCTGTCCCCAGTCCACCTGGCCGTGCTGATGCTCCAGTTTCAACTGTTCTGCCTGCGGCTATGGAACCCTGACCTGTTCACCGGACGTGCTACCTGTCCCAGACCTGCTGTTTTCAACTCTCTAGAGACAGCAGGAGCGGTAGAGATACTCATAATGATCGGCTATGAAAAGCCAACTGACATTTACTCCTGAGGTGCTGACTTGCTGCACCCTCGACAACTACTGTGATTATTATTATTTGACCATGCTGGTCATTTATGAACATTTGAACATCTTGGCCATGTTCTGTTATAATCTCCACCCGGCACAGCCAGAAGAGGACTGGTCACCCTTCATAGCCTGGTTCCTCTCTAGGTTTCTTCCTATGTTTTGGCCTTTCTAGGGAGTTTTTCCTAGCCACCATGCTTCTACACCTGCATTGCTTGCTGTTTGGGGTTTTAGGCTGGGTTTCTGTACAGCACTTTGAGATATCAGCTGATGTAAGAAGGGCTATATAAATACATTTAATTTGATTTGATTTGATAGTCAAATAAATAAAACTGTGTAAAGAAAATGATAAAGGATAGTTCATGCTGAAACCCTCATATGAAACAGCAATAGTATTCACTAAGTTGATGGTTTATATTTAGGAGAATGTTTTACAGCTTTGTCATTCAAATGTACTTTTTAAAATCATCTTGTTTAATTATTTCATACATTTTACATGTGATAAGGCCACACAGTGGGCCCGAGATAATTACAGACACCTGTGATAATCTGAAGGACCCAAAAGGGCCACTAGATGTTTTGTGATAAATTACATAAAATCCTTGAAAGTTATACAAATTCTGGTAGATTACTGGAACGTTTACAGGAACATACCCTCCATTTGGAACCCTAGTAATGCCATAACATAGGAATAACAACATAATAATTGTAATGATAGTGTAAAATAATTGCATAATATTGCATAAAAAGTATATTATGCCTATAATTGCTACCACAATGGTCCCCAAGCTTATGTGGATTAAGCTGTAAACACAACTGCAATCCTCTTTCTTTAATGACTGCTGTTCATTAATGTGTTTTCCATTTCTCCAACATGGAACTTCCCAATTCCACTGTGCAGGTAGAGCTACAACTACCTCCAGAACTTTTTTAATATACACCCATAGGCACTTGGTCCCAGGTGTTTCTGGAAGTACATCTTTTTTTTGACAATGCGAGTCAAGACATTCATTCAAAATAACTTCTGTTTTGTTTTTTTAGTTGAGAGAGAAATCTTTACATGTTCCAAGGCGGACTGAGGTACGACATTTTAGAAACCTCCCTATCCCTCCATGTACCACCCGCAATGCAATATTTAGGGATGCCTTTGACCGCCCAAGACCGTCTGGTGGCAATGCTGAAAAGCAATAGCTGTTTGAACCCCCCCTCCTCCCCAAACTAATCTGATGCCCAATAGCAGGTGACAGAAAAGAATTTGCAGAGTTTTTCTCAGCATGAAAAAAAGGCCCAGAAGGAGTCCAGCATAGAGGAGCATCTACTTTGTGAATTCTTGCAGTGTCCATTCAACACAGATTCATATTCCAAGCCTCACATATTACAGCCACTCCCAGCCTATCACTCAGATAACACTCCTCCAAACTAGGGCTGGGGGGTTCAATATTAAAACGATCCGATAAGTATTGCGATTCTCACGATTCTATGTATTGCGATTCGATGTTCCAAACATATTTCTCACCATACATCTGCTGCAGAGGGACCAGAAAGAACCATGAGAAAACATGTTTTCATCAGTCATGTAAACAAAACTGCTGAAAACAAATTGCTCCCTGTTTTAATTGAAGATGGAGAACAAGCTATGAAGGAAAAATACTGGAGTTTTGGTGCAGGTACAGCCGACTAGTGCAAAAAATATTCCGATACTCTCCCAATTTATTTTTACTATATACAGTTGTAGCCGGAAGTTTACATACACCTTAGCCAAATACATTTAAACTCAGTTTTTCACAATTCCTGACATTTAATCCCAGTAAAAATTCCCTGTCTTAGGTCAGTTAGGATCACCACTTTATTTTAAGAATGTGAAATGTCAAAATAATAGTAGAGAGAATGATTTATTTCAGCTTTTATTTCTTTCATCACATTCCCAGTGGGTCAGACGTTTACATACACTCAATTAGTATTTGGTAGCAAATAGCCTTTAAATTGTTTAACTTGGGTCAAACGTTTTGGGTAAGCCCACAATTCGTTTGGTGAATTTTGTCCCAATCCTCCTGACAGAGCTGGTGTAACTGAGTCAGGTTTGTAGGCCTCCTTGCTCGCACACGCTTTTTCAGTTCTGCCCACACATTTTCTATGGGATTGAGGTCAGGGCTATGTGATGGCCACTCCAATACCTTGACTTTGTTGTCCTTAAGCCATTTTGCCACAACTGTGGAAGTGTGCTTGGGGTCATTGTCCATTTGGAAAATCCATTTGCGATCAAGCTTTAACTTCCTGACTGATGTCTTGAGAAGTTGCTTCAATATATCCATATAATTGTCCTGCCTCATGATGCCATCTATTTTGTGAAGTGCACCAGTCCCTCCTGCAGCAATGCACCCCCACTACATGATGCTGCGATCCCCAATGCTTCACGGTTGGGATGGTGTTCTTAGGCTTGCAAGCCTCCCACTTTTTCCTCCAAACATAACGATGGTCGTTATGGCCAAACAGTTCTATTTTTGTTTCATCAGACCAGAGGACATTTCTCCAAAAAGTACAATCTTTGTCCCCATGTGTGCTTGCAAACCGTAGTCTGGCTTTTTGGGTTTTGGAGCAGTGGCTTCTTACTTGGTGGGTGGCCTTTCAGGTTATGCTGATATTGGACTCGTTTTTACTGTGGATTTTGATAATTTTGTACCTGTTTTCTCCAGCATCTTCACAAGGTATTTTGCTGTTGTTCTGGGATTGATTTGCACTTTTCGCACCAAAGTATGTTCATCTCTAGGAGACAGAATGCGTCCCCTTCCTGAGCGGTATGACGGCTGTGTGGTGTTTATACTTGCGTACTATTGTATGTACAGATGAACGTAGTACCTTCAGGTGTTTGAAAATTGCTCCCAAGGATGAACCAGACTTGTGGAGGTCCACAATTTTTTTTTCATGAGCTGATTTCTTTTGATTTTCCCATGATGTCAAGCAAAGAGGCACAGAGTTTGAAGGTAGGCCTAGAAATACATCCACAGGTACACCTCCAGTTGACTCAAATGATGTCAATTAGCCTATCAGAAGCTTCTAAAGCCATGAAATCGTTTTCTGGAATTTTCCAAGCTGTTTAAAGGCACAGTCAACTTAACGTATGTAAACTTCTGACCCACTGGAATTGTGATACAGTGAATGATAAGTGAAATAATCCATCTGTAAACAATTGTTGGAAAAATTACTTGTGTCATGCACAAAGTAGATGTCCTGACCGAATTGCCAAAACTATAGTTTGTTAACAATACATTTGTGGAGGGGTTGAAAAACGAGTTTTAATGACTCCAACCTAAGTGTATGTAAACTTTCGACTTCAACTGTATATATTGTCAAAAATAATATCCCGATATGTAACAGTATAATTTCCCCCCCATCATTACTCCAGGCCAGCTGAATCAAGTGAATCTAGCAGCTGCTGGACTCTTGGGCTTCTGCATAGGTGTTCATTTAGAGATCCTGTACTCTCTTCCTCCTCCTCCTCCTCTTTTCTCCTCCGTGGAGACAATGCAAGACACGTGATGCAGATACACTGGTGGAACAATTGGAGCAGATACACGAGCTATACAAAAACTTCAGAGGGAATGCATTTCTCCATGCTCTGGGAGCCAGAGTGGATGTCTAGGCGAGCCTCTTCGTAGAAAGGCAATGTAAAAAGACTTCATAAATGGGTTCAAGGTCAAGGAATTGAGAAAATCTGCCCATATCTTTCATGCTTCAGCTGAGCTATTAGAAAGAATGGTTCTCTCCTGCGCTGGAGTAGTTCAGTGGGACAGGGGAGTATTCATCTCCCGTAGATAGGGCACAGATATGACATGCATTTACAGACAGAATCCCTTTCAGACAAAAAAGTGAACACATTTCAAAGTCATTGCATTTGAAAACAAATTCCCCATAATTAGAGCCTCTCAGATGACAATGTCTTATTATTCTGAAATCAGTTTATCACCATTATCAGTGGAATGAAGAAAAATGTTCAAATTAATAAGTTTGATGTAACATTGACTTGAGAAGACATGAATAGGATATGGATCAAATTGGATACCTGGTATAGGCAGGCAGCAGCCCTGTACTGAACGTAGCTACCACAATGCCTAGTCGGAGATGAATAGAATAAGTATTTAGGAGAGCACTGCCACAAACGGCATCAGAAAATGTCAGGAGCCAAGCCATTGTCACACTCTGACGATCAACAGCCAGAGATGTTAGAACAAAACCAGTGAAACAGCAAGCTATCACTCATCATAGTGCTGAGGTGACAAACGATTTCCATGTGTTTCCATGAGTGACAGCGATTTCCATGTTACCAATGTGATGTATTTGCATGGTCTATGGATATTCATATTGGCCTACTTTGATCCATCCAGTGGTCCTTCCATCTCGAGCATAGCCTGGGATTCTCGCCTGCTTGTGGTGTAACTACAAACCACACCTTACAGCGCTGTCCCTTTAAGAACTCAACCAATCCCTCCCAGTGTGAGAGCAGAGCACTGCCGATCACCACACCACACTGAAGCTAGTTTCAGGGCCGGTTGAAAAAGGCATCCCACCTCAAACTACTTTCAGATCTAATAGACATAAGAATTGTTTTCTCGTCCTCTGTCTTTAGAGAGATCAATGGGATCAATAGAATAATAATGCTGCAACATGCTTTTAACTAGTCGCTCGTTGTGAAGCGCAATGCTTTTTACTTTGAGATTTTTCGACAGCTTTCAGCTGCTAGGGGGAAAAACTATAGTTAGTTTCATGAGATTCTGACTAATATGCGAGGCGCTAAGTGTTAATTACTTTAACTAGGTGTTCAGTTGCCTGTAGACAATTTTGATAAAATAGACTGATCTGTGATAGTTCTGTTGGCACTAATATCACTCCATATAAAGTTATTCTGTAAACATTTTGGAAATAAATGTGAATTGCTTTTGATATATAGGTGATTGTGACATACAGTACCAGTCAACAGTTTGGACACACTTTTACTTTATTTTGACAATTATTTACATTGTAGAATAATAGTGAAGACATCAAAACTATGAAATGACACACATGGAGTCATGTAGTAACCAAAAAAGTGTTCAACAAATCAAAATATATTTTATATGAGATTCTTCAAAGTAGCCACCCTTTGCATTGATGACAGCTTTGTACACTCTTGGCATTCTCTCAACCAGCTTCATGAGGTAGTCACCTTGAATGCACTTCAGTTAACAGTTGTGCCTTGTTAAAAGTTAATAATGCGTTTGAGCCAATCAGTTGTGCTGTGACAAGGTAGGGGTGGTATACAGAAGATAGCCTTATTTGGTAAAAGACCAAGTCCATATTATGGCAAGAACAGCTCAAATAAGCAAAGAGAAACGAAAGTCCATCATTACTTTAAGACATGAAAGTCAGTCAATGCGGAACATTCCAAGAACTATGAAAGTTTCTTCAAGTGCAGTCGCAAACACCATCAAGCGCTATGATGAAACTTGCTCTCATGAGGACCGCCACATGAAAGGAAGATCCAGAGTTTCCTCTGCTGCAGAGGATAAGTTCATTAGAGTTACCAGCCTCAGAAATTGCAGCCCAAATAAATGCTTCACGGAGTTCAAGTAACAGACACATCTCAACATCAACTGTTCAGAGGAAAATGCGTGAATCAGGCCTTCATGGTAAAATTGCTGCAAAGAAACCACTACTAAAGGACACAAATAATAATAAGAGACTTGCTTGGCCCAAGAAACATGAGCAATGGACATTAGACCGGTGGAAATCTGTTCTTTGGTCTGATAAGTCAAATTTTAGATTTTTGGTTCTAGCCGCTGTCTTTGTGAGACACAAAGTAGGTGAATGGATTATCTCCACATGTGTGGTTCCCACCGTGAAGCATGGAGGAGGAGGTGTGATGGTGTGCTGGTGCTTTGCTGGTGACACTGTCATTGATTTATTTAGAATTCAAGGCACACTTAACCAGCATGGCTACTACAGCATTCTGCCATCCAATCTGGTTTGCGCTTAGTGGGACTATCATCTGTTTTTCAACAGGATAATGACCCAACACACCTCCAACCTGTGTAAGGGTTATTTAACCAAGAAGGAGAGTGATGGAGTTCTGCATCAGATGACAGCTTTCACAATCACCTGAGCTCAACCCAATTGAGATGGTTTAGGATGAGTTAGACCACAGAGTGAAGGAAAAGCAGCCAACAAGTGCTCAGCATACATGGGAAAGTATTCCAGGTGAAGCTGGTTGAGAGAATTCCAAGAGTGTATCTTCACTATTATTCTACAATGTATACAATAGTAAAAATAAAGAAAAACCCTTGAATGAGTAGGTGTGTCCAAACTTTTGACTGGTACTGTATAATCATTTAAGATTTCTATTAGCGATATATATATCGAGAACAATTTCCGTGCAATGTAGAGTGATAAGGGCTATGAAGTGCCTGCTGTGTGGGCCTTAATGCAAGGGGAAGATAAAGGCAGTAACATTACACCATTCTGCCCACCCTAAGAAACCGTGTATATTCATAAAAGTGTACAACGTTGGATAAGGAGAGCAAACAGAGCAAGCTATTTATGGCTATATTAGCATACTTATTCACAACAGCAGCAGTAGGTCGGTGACACAGTACTCTTACATGAACATGAAATGAAACAGAGGACAAAAATTGTTTTATGAAAATTGGCTTTGTCTACATGCCACCTACTGGGTTTGCTTTACCAGCCTTGAATAACTTGGCCATCAACTGACTGCTGTGGAATCCTGCTGTTTCATTTTTCGCCTGAAAACATTGAGTATTACCCATGAAAGAAAAATGTGTTGAAATCGATCAATACTACAAGATGATACAAAACCTGCATTGTAAAGTGACTTTGTAAAATCATATTCATGTGTTTGCAGTATGCTATGGCTTGTATTGGACATTTCCTGTGGAGGTTTAGATATAACACATATTGTACTCTGCATGGCCTCTCCTGAAACACATTTGTCCTACGCTGCTGTACAGTAGAATACAGTAAACACCAGGATGTACAGAACAGCTGGTGTGAAAACTGACTTTCCTCTTTGTCCTTCTATTTCATGTCTATGGATCTCTCATGTTCTGTCCTTCAAGATCTTAAAAATAACTCAGCCCTATTGAAATCCCAGAGAAAAGGTGAACTGAAGAGGAATCCTTGAAGGATGTCATACAACCTTGATTCATTAACATGCCTTTTAGGATGCTCACATATATTTTAGTGGCTTCTTTAGACAGACTCTATATCTACAGGCACAGCTCAGAAAGCATAAGAGAGAAAGCAAAGCTGATGCGACATCCTCATTCGGAGAAGTGCTCTGGAACGTAAAGACATCCTGAAAGTACATTCACTGTTTTGTTCCATGTTCTTTTCTGCGTTCTAACAACAGGTGGACTTTCACAGAGACAGAACAACTACAGTAATGTCTCTGGAGCTGTGAAGGTCATCTCACTAAGAAAACGATGCAAAACGATTCACCATTTAGCCATAGAGAACTCCTTTGTGTGCACAATGTCTCTTTCATGTCCTTTTTCACTTACACAGCAATGTAGCCTCTATAAAGACATTTGAGCCCACATGGAGCAAGACACTTTTATTCTCCACGAGCACAGCAAGCAGCTTAGGCGTGGAAATCAAATGGTTCTGGGACAGGCGGCAAAACGTTAAGCCATCAGGGCCGAGTTCATACTGTAAGTACCATTAGTGCTGCTTAGCGTAACTGTGCTAATATGCTAATAACATTTTCTATAATAAAACGTATGTAGCTTAAGTAAAGGCTAAATTAAGTAAAGGCATGGGCCGTCATCATGGTGGAGTAAGCAGGAATAAAAGGCAGGGTATCAGGATTCTGAGCATGTCCTGGGGAAGAGTGTGGCGCTGCGCTGGGGTAATCAGATGCTAACAGTGAGGGTGAGAGTGACGCGCAGGCAGCACAGTGCAGGCAGGGGAAACAGGAGGCAGCCCTGTTGAGGCACACTAGCAGAACAAAGGAACACGCCTAGCAGGGGACAGAGATCATTACGGCCCCCTCAACACATTCGGTACAGTCTGACTGTGAATCCTTGCCTTTTCAGGGGTAACCTTCCCTTTCACTGGCGTTCGCCAGGTTGCTTGACCTTTTCGGTCAGTTTCACAAGCTGCATTCAGACAGCTAGTGCACGTCATGAAAGACGAGTGTCTTACAGTACATGGCAAACTGGGATCACACCTTTCAAAGATAATAAATAACTAGCTGCCAGATGTAACATGGATAAAAGGTTGTGTGTATCACTGAAGACATAATGGTACTTATTAGCCTACATTTTTATTATTTGCCCACATCTGTCTTGTAATTTTCAACAACAGGTAAATTACTCTTTTTGTTGGCATACTTAGGATAGTTTATGTATTGGTCCTTAAAGAGAAAGAGATCAAGTGCAAAATCATTTTTGGCCATAGAGGTAGCGGCTCTTCTAGCTCTACTATATGAGTACCGGGCAACAAACTGTGCTTATCAGATAATGGTCAATCAGCCAGTGCCAACTGCATGCTGAGTGAATGCCAAAGTCTGATTTGAATGACACATAAGAACAAAAAACAAGTATGAAGTCTACAGACTCCTTTACAATCAAATTCCAACTCCCAATCATGAGAATAAGAGAGGCGTGCAGCCTCAAAACGGTCTAGTGTTAGATTGGGAGGGTGAACTAGAGCCAGAGTCTAGTGCTTCATCAGTAGAGCCTTTTTAAAATCTTGACTAGGATAATGCCTCTTGATTAAAGACTGAGAAATTCAAATGATGTTCTCCGTTGACCCCCACCAATTTGTAAGCAAGAGAAATTAAAAACCTCCATCAAAATGGGATCAATGCAGGAGAGCCCTGTGGCGGACTACTGACACCCATTGTGTAATGAAGCTATAATTCAGCTTTACTGTACATGAATGACGGATACTCCAAAACATACAATAAGGATTTCTGTGTGATTCATATCCCCCTGTTCCCCTGCTATACTGTATAGAAATAAGAGCGTATGCCTTACTGTTTCTTTCACTGCCGGCACTAAAGGCAGACAAGGAGAACAGGAGCGCTCTCCATGAGTCTCTATTTCCCCCTGAAAGATTTTCAATGGCACTGTGGACATTGATGACTGGGTTCAAGGGGGATATTATAATACCTCTTCTGATTACTGTACTAGGTTTGATGTAGGGATTAACTAAATTACCAAAAACACACTTCCATTACGGATCAGCATGGATGAAAGCAGGGGTTCTTTCACGTTCATCGTATCTGTAATCTTCACAAGAACAAACATTTACTAAACAATGTCTTTCACACAGAGTGTGCTATAACCGCAAGGGCGTATTCTACACACTACTTCACTTAGGTCAGTAGTAGAGATGTAGATTCGCATCGGGTCCCGATTCAAATGTTTAAGATACAAGTGCATAAGGTCCGTGGCCTGCAAACTGATCCAAATGCTCATATTCAATTCTTTCTACTTTACAGAAATATGAAATACCTCTCACAACTGATGCGTCCACTCCTTCAGCATTGAACTGCATGTAACTGTGTTGACAGTCATTGACCTACAAGTCGTTTTGCATGCAGAACAACCCCAGGCAATATCAGAAGCCTAGTCAAACCGCGCTTTGGGCCCAGCTTCATGCACTGACCAACGCGAGGTAAGTGGCCTGTTCCTGATCTTGCACATCTGCGCAGCACCTTAAGCATTTAAATGCTAAAATGTCTTGTGTGCTAAAATTATAAGAGCAGCAATAAAATAACAATAACGAGGCTATATACAGGGAGTACCGGTACCGAGTCAATTTGCGGGGGTCAAGGTTAGTCGAGGTAATTGAGGTAATATGTACAGTATCAGTCAAAAGTTTGGACACACCTACTCATATTTCTTTTTTTCTTTTTTACTATTTTCTACATTGTAGAATAATAGTGAAGACATCAACATTATGAAATAACACATATGGAATCGTGTAGTAACCAAAAAAAGTGTTAAACAAATCCAAATCTGTGTTTTATATTTGAGATTCTTCAAATAGCAACCCTTTGCCTTGATGACAGCTTTGTACACTCTTGGAATTCTCTCAACCAGCTTCATGAGATAGTCATCTGGAATGCATTTCAATTAACATGTGTGTCTTTGTTAAAACTTAATTTGTGGAATTTCTTTCCTTCTTAATGCTTTTGAGCCAATCAGTTGTGTTGTGAGAAGGTAGGGTTGGTACAGTGCCTTGCAAAAGTATTCATCCCCCTTGGCGTTTTTCCAATTTTGTTGCATTACAACCTGTAATTTAAATAGATTTTTATTTGGATTTCATGTAATGGACATACACAAAATGGTCCAAATTGGTGAACTGAAATGAAGATGTTTTCTTTTTTTTTTTTACGGAACAGTGGTGCGTGCATATGTATTCACCCCGTTTGCTATGAAGCCCCTAAATAAGATCTGGTGCAACCGCAATTCAATTCAGAAGTCACATAATTAGTGAAATAAAGTCCACCTGTGTGTCACATGATCTCAGTATATATATACCTGTTCTGAAAGGCCCCAGAGTCTGCAACAATACTAAGCAAGGGGCACCACCAAGCAAGCGACACCATGCAGACCAAGGACCTCTCCAAACAGGTCGGGACAAAGTTGTGGAGAAGTACAGATCAGGGTTGGGTTATAAAAAAATATCAGAAACTTTGAACATCCCACGCAGCACCATTAAAACCAAAAAATTGAAAGAATATGGCACCACAACAAACCTGCCAAGAGAGGGCCGCCCACCAAAACTCATGGACCAGGCAAGGAGGGCATTAATCAGAGAGGCAACAAAGAGACCAAAGATAACCCTGAAGGACCTGCAAAGCTCCACAGCGGAGATTGGGATATCTGTCAATAGGACCACTTTAAGCCGTACACTCCACAGAGCTGGGCTTTACGGAAGAGTGGACAGAAAAAAGCCATTTCTTAATTAAAGAAAAATAAATTTGCAAACACTTTTGGTGTTTGCTAAAAGGCATGTGGGAGACTCTCCAAACATATGGAAGAAGGTACTCTGGTCAGATGAGACTAAAATGTTGCTTTTTGTCTATCAAGGAATACTCTATATCTGGAGTTTTCCTTGATGGACCTCTCATCAGCCCGAGAATACCATACCATTCCTTCAATTCTGACCAGTTTCCCAGTCCCTGCCAATGAAAAACATCCCCACAGCATGATGCTGCCACCACCTTGCTTCACTGTGGGGATGTTTTTCATTGGCAGGGACTGGGAAACTGGTCAGAATTGAAGGAATGATTGATGGCGCTAAATACAGGGAAATTCTTGAGGGAAACCTGTTTCAGTCTTCCAGAGATTTGAGACTGGGACGGAGGTTCACCTTACAGCAGGACAATGACCCTAAGCATACTGCTAAACCAACACTTGAGTGGTTTAAGGGGAAACATTTAAATGTCTTGGAATGACCTGGTCAAAGCCCAGACCTCAATCCAATTGAGAATCTGTGGTATGACTTAAAGATTGCTGTACACCAGTGGAACCCATCCAACTTGAAGGAGCTAGAGCAGTTTTGCCTTAAATAATGGGCAAAAATCCCAGAGGCTAGATGTGCCAAGCTTATAGAGACACACCCCAAGAGACTTGCAGCTGCAATTGCTGCAAAAGGTGGCTCTACAAAGTATTGATTTTGGGGGGTTGAATAGTTATGCACGCTCAAGTTGTCTTATTTCTTTATCTTATTTCTTGTTTGTTTCACAATAAAATAATTATAATATTTTGCATCTTCATCTTGTGAAAATCAAATGATTACAAACCCCCCAAAAATTCCAGGGTGTAAGTCAACAAAATAGAAAAAATGCTAAGGGGGGTGAATACTTTCGCAAGCCACTGTATACAGAAGATAGCCCTTTTTGGTAAAAGACAAGAATTATGGCAAAAACAGCTCAAATAAACATTGAGAAACGACAGTTCACCATTACTTTAAAACATGAAGGTCAGTCAATGCGGAAAATTTCAAGAACTTTGTGCAGTTGCAAAAACCATCAAGTGCTATTTTGAAACTGGCTCTCATGAGGACCTCCACAGGAAAGGAAGACCCAGACTTACCTCTGCTGCAGAGGATACGTTTATTAGAGTTAACTGCACCTCAGATTGCAACCCAAATAAATGCTTCACAGAGTTCAAGTAACAGACACATCTAAACATCAACTGTTCAGAGGAGACTGCGTGAATCAGGCCTTCATGGAATTGCTGCAAAGAAACCACTAGTAAAGGACACCAATAATAAGAAGAGACTTGCTTGGGCCAATAAACACGACCAATGGACATTAGACCGGTGGAAATCTGTCCTTTGGTCTGATGAGTCCAAATTTGAGATTTTTGGTTCCAACTGCCGTGTCTTTATGAGAAGCGGAGTAGGTGAACGGATGACCTCTGCATGTGTGGTTCCCACCATGAAGCATTGAGGTGTGATGGTGTGGGTGTGCTTTGCTGGTGACACTGTCTGTGATTTGTTTAGAATTCAAGGCACACTTAACCAGCATGGCTACCACAGCAATCTGCAGCGATATGCCATCCCATCTGGTTTGCGCTTAATGGGATTATCATTTGTTTTTCAACAGAACAATGACCCAACACACCTCCAGGCTGTGTAAGGGCTATTTGAACAAGAAGGAGAGTGATGGAGTGCTGCATCAGATTACCTGGCCTCCACAATCACTCGACCTCAACCCAATTGAGATGGTTTGGGATGAGCTGGACCGCAGAGTGAAGGAAAAGCAGCCAACAAGTGCTCAGTATATGTGGGAACTTCTTCAAGACTTTTGGAAAAGCATTCCAGGTGAAGCTGGTTGAGAGAATGCCAAGAGTGTGAAAAGCTGTCATCAAGGGGGAATGTTGGCTACTTTGAAGAATCTCAACATATAAAATACACTATTTTGGTTACTACATGATTCAATATGTGTTATTTAAAAGTTTTGATGTCATCACTATTATTCTACAATGTAGAAGATCATGTATTTTTTAAGCGTACAATATAGTTCAGTATTTGAATTATGTATTTTAGACATTCATTATTGCTCATCTTCATGAAGAGTGTTAATAATTTCGGACCCAACTGTACACAATAGACAATCATTTACACACACACACACACACACACACACACACACACACACACACACACACACACACACACACACACACACACACACAGAAGACAGGTCAGACTAATTCAGCTCATGAGCTCTCCATCAGCAGCAGATTTTGATTTAGAATGATAAATGCATGTGTTTATGTAACATGTTAGTGCATCGAATTGTATCACAGAGGAAGAAATCGCATCAATTCTTTCTCTAATCACAATGAATCACACTGAATCGTTTCAAACTAAAACGTACCGTTCCTGTATCGTATCGGAGACCATGAACCTAGATACGTATTGCCACATCTTGAAGGGAAATATGCCATCCATCATCCACAACGCAGACGTCATCAGCAACCTTTGACCTTTGTTCCTTTCCCATCCCCCTTAGCCCCCAAATGTTTCTGTAACCTTAAGAACTATCATCTGACATCCAAACAGATAGTGACAGGAGTTATATGAAACAATGAAGCTTTGATATCAATGTTAATGTTATCAATGATCCTTTATATGTATTTAACCTAATTATGTATATTTTACGAAAATTAGAGGAGAGATTCTCTGTTCACCAAACCAAATAACGCCAAATCGAGTTACTGCAAGCGGCAACCATTCGATTGTGACAGTAGAAGTCCAAAGCTTCTATTTTCACCTGTCATTGTCTAATATTTCACATTTTTGGCCTTGACTCTGCAGTACATTCTACTGTATGAACATGATGCAGTCTTAGTTTACCCCAGAACAAAGGTTATTGCCATTTTTTCCTCTGCTGATTAAATCTCACACTCTTTTGCAATCAATGCATTACATTTAATATTTCTGTCTTTAATTTCATATCCGCAACCCAATCTCCTTGTTTATATTCATAACGATTACGCTAACTGCAGTCAACCTATACTGACTGCCTACCATACAATTACAATTATTTCCGTTAACAACCTCCTTTATTATTAAATACATTTTACAACCTCATTATTTGTATGTTAATGTTTCCCCGTGTCATGTGTTACTTGAGCTACCTTCATTCTAAACTATGGCTTTCACACTGCAACCTGCCCAAAATACATATGAATGAGACACAAAACTTCACAAAGATAGCTCTTGCTTGCATCAAAAGTTATTTACCTGCTAGGCAACCCATGAGTGACTGCAGCAACAGCAGTTTCCATAGCAACGTCATCTTCAGTTTTGTGGGGTCAAAGTAGACTCACATCCAATCACAAATGTATGGAGAAATCCTCTCGGTACCTTTCTGGGTCTTCACTCTATACAAAAAGAAACAGTTGTAATGAATACCATGATAAGACAGAAAGACAGTCTTTTATCAGCACTTGAGAAAAGTGCTGATAAAGGACTCTAAAGAACTCTAACATTTAACTAGGCAAGTCAGTTAAGAACAAATTCTTATTATCAATGACGGCCTAGGAACAGTGGGTTAACTGCCTCGTTCAGGGGCATTGATTGAACATTAAGAGAATTGAAGGAATATGATGGCATTTCTCACTTCTGATAACATGTCAAGGACTAGGGAAATGCTTTTCAAAATGTTGCCCTTTACAGCAGCATGTAGCCTACTGTACACATTCAGTCATGTGCAGAGCTTTCATACCACTTGACCTACTCCACATTTTCGGGGGTTATAGCCTGAATTCAAAATGGATTAAATATATGTTTTTCTTACCCATCTACACACAAAACAACATAATGACAAAGTGAAAACATGCTTTAAGTAATGTTTGCAAATTCATTGATAATGAAATACAGAAATATCTCATTTACATAAGTATTCACACCCCTGAGTCAATACTTTGTAGAAGCACCTTTGACAGTGATAACAGCTGTGAGTCTTTCTAGGTAAGTCTCTAAGAGCTTTCCACACCTGGATTGTGCAACATTTACTCATTATTCTTTTCAAAATTCTTCAAGCTCTGTCAAATTGGTTTTTGATCATTGCTAGACAACCATTTTCAAGTATTGACATAGATGTTCAAGTAGATTTAAGTCAAAACTGTAACTCGTTCACTCGGGAACATTCACTGTCTTCTTGGTAAGCAACTCCAATGTACTAGATTTGGCCTTTTGTTTTCGGTTATTGTCCTGCAATATTAATCTCCCAGTGTCTGGTAGAAAGCAGACTGAACCAGGTTTCCCTCTAGGATTTTGCCTGTGCCTAGCTCCATTCCCTTTCTTTTTTATCCTTAAAAACTACCCAGTCCTTAACTATTATAAGCATACCCATAACATGATGCTGCCACCACTATGCTTGAAAATATATAATGTGTTGTATTGGATTTCCCCCCAACATAACACTTTCTGACAAAAAGTGAATTGCTTGGCCACATTTTCTGCATTATTACTTTAGTGGCTTGTTGTAAACGAGATGCATGTTTTAGAATATGTTCATTCTGTACAGCCTTCCTTCTTTCAATCTGTCAATTAGGTTAGTATGGTGGAGTAACTACAATGTTGTTGATCCATCCTCAGTTTCTTCCTATCACAGCCATTAAACTCTGTAACTGTTTTAAAGTCACCATTGATCTCATTGTGAAATCCCTGACCGGTTTCCTTCCTCTCTGACAACTAAGCAGCTTCAAGTCAAAACTGTAACTTATCCAGCCCTATGACAACTCAACAGCTTCTACCCCCAAGCCATTAGACTGCTGAACAATTCATAAAAATCGCCACCGGACAAGTTACATTGCCCCCCCCCCTTCTTTTACTGCTGCTAATCGCTGTTTGTTTGTTACCTATGCATATTCACTTCGCCCCCACCTACATGTACAGATTACCTCAACTAGCCTGTACCCCTGCACACTGACTCGGTACCAGTGCCCTGTATATAGCCTCATCATTGTTATTCTTATTGTGTTACTTTTTATTATTACTTTTTATTTTAGCCTACCTGGTAAATATTTTCTCTTCTTGAACTGCACTGTTGGATAAGGGATTGTAAGTAAGCATTTCACAGTAAAGTCTACACTTGTTGTATTCAGCACATGTGGCAAATTAAGTTTGATTTAATTTTGAGTTAGGAAGGACGCCTGTATATTTGTAGTGACAGGGTGTATCGATACACCATCCAAAGTGTAATTAATAACTTCACCATTCTTAAAGCGATATTCAATGTCTGCTTTTTGAAATGTTTACCTATCTACTGTACCAATAGGTGCACTTCATTGCAAGGCATTGGAAAACCTCTTTGTTCGTTGTGGTTGAATCTGTGTTTGAAATTCAGTGCTCGACTGAGGGACCTTGTGTTAAACACTATTATTGCACACAGTGAGTCCATGCAAATTCTTATGTGACTTGTTAAGCAAATTTTTACTCCTGAACTTATTTAGGCTTTCCATAACAAAGGGGTTGAATACATATTAACTCAAGATATTTTAGCTTTTCGTTTTTTATTAATTTGTTAAAAAAAATATAAAAACATTATTCCACTTTTATATTATGGGGTATTGTGTGAAGGCCAGTCACAACAAAATCTCAATTTAAGTCTGTAACACAACACAATATGAAAAAAGTCAAGGGATATGAATACTTTCTGAAGGCACTGTATATTTAGTATATCTAGTAAATGATGGATGTATAAGAAATTAAGCCTTGAGAGAGAAATGTGCAAAGAGATTACCTTAAAGTATACATCAATGAATGAATGAAATAAATTAGTTATAAAAATGACTCAATATTCTCTTTCACCAAATCGCTATTACATGTAACTCTGAATGCACAGCGTTGGTTTTATAGAGAGTTGCTGATGGGCTGGTTCAGAAGTACTATAATTTTTTTTTAACATACATTACTCCCTTTTTCTGCCTACCAAAGTCAAGCTGGAGCCTATTCTATTAACTAAAAAGTTAGAGGGAAAACAAAAAAAAGAGCACTTATTTTCATTTTTGGCACAGCGATTACTACATGCCTTTCCATATCCTTGACAAATAGAGAGAATCCTATTTTTAAGCCTATTTTAGAAGCTCCCTCTTAAACATACAGTGGCGTACCTACACAGAATAATACCCATTCACTGTTATGTTCATAAATGTTGCAAGACATAGCAAGAGAATGGGTGTGAAAAACTCCAGCGATCCCACTACAGTGTCAACGTCCGATGTGTTTTATTCCCCAGCAGAAATACCAGGGGTATCGGCATGAGATCAGTACCCAAACCTCAAAAGCCTGCATTGTGTCAGTGGGATAGTAATTCTCTGTGAGCTCCGGTGGGCCTTCGATGTAGAGGGCAGAAGGGAAGATGGGGGGGGGGGGGTCTGCAAGGGGAGACAAATAAAATCAATGCCATCCAGAGACGCAGTGTCCCAGGGCAGTACTTTTAAAACATTAGCTTAATGTACCCTGTTGCCCTATAGACAATATACAGTAATGCTCTCTATTTTGGTCGAAAAGTAGATAATGGTGAACTTTTAAACATTACATGGTAATTTTGATGCAGGGCTTTTGTTATAGTCAGTCTTTGAATATGTATTACATATAGTCATTCTTCTGCTGTTGAAAGACAAATATGATCCAATTACTGATTTATTCAGTGGCTGACACAATCAATTGCTGCATTGTTGAAATTTGAATTACAAATTTCCCTTTCATCTCGCCTGCTCAACACCAACCCCCCAAAAACAACACGTTTTTTGAGAGGACTAAATAATATATATACACGACAGGAGGTTGGTTGCACATTAATTCGGGAGAACGGCTCGTTCTAATGACTGGAGTGGAACGATAACAAATACATCAAACACATGGTTTCTATGCCATTCCATCTGCTCCATTACAGACATTATTATGAACCGTTCTCCCTTCAGTATCCTCTGGTGATATACACAGAGTATACTAAACATCAAGTGCCCCTTCCTAATATTGAGTTTTGAGTTGTACCCTCCGTTCCACAGGGATGCTGGCCCATGTTGACTCCAATGCTTCCCACAGTTGTGTCAAGTTGCCTGGATGACCTTTGGGTGGTGGACCATTCTTGATACGCACGGGAAACTGTTGAGCGTGAAAACCTCAGCACCTTTACAGATCTTGACACAAACCGGTGCGCCTAGCACCTACCCTGTTCAAAGGCACTTCAATCTTTTATCTTACCCATTTACCTTCTGAATGGCACACATACACAATCCATGTCTCAATTGTCTCAAGGCTTAAAAATCCTTCTTTAATCTGTCTCCTCCCGTTTATCTACACTGATAGAAGTGGATTTAACCATTGACGACAGTAAGGGATCATTCACCTGGATTCACCTGGTCAGTCTATGTCATGGAAAGAGCAGGTGTTCATAATGTTTTGTACACACAGTACTGTACCAGTCAAAAGTTTGGACACACCTACTCATTCAAGGGTTTTCTTTATTTTTTATTACTTTCTACATTGTAGAATAATAGTGAAGACATCAAAACTATGAAATAACACATACGAAATCATGTAGTAACCAAGTCCATATTATGTCAAGAACATCTCAAAAAGGCAAAGAGAAACGACAATCCATCATTACTTTAAGCCATTCAGAAAATTTCAAGAACTTTGAAAGTTTCTTCAAGTGCAGTCGCAAAATCCATCAAGCACTATGATGAAACTGGCTCTCGTGAGAACCGCCACATGGAAGGAAGCCCCAGAGTTAACTCTGCTGCAGAGAATAAGTTCATTAGAGTTACCAGCCTCAGAAATTGCAGCTCAAATAAATGCTTCACAGTTCAAGTAACAGACACATCTCATCATCAACTGTTCAGAGGAGACTCCGTGAACCAGGCATTCATGGTCGAATTGCTGCAAAGAAACCACTAGTAAAGGACACACTGTCACGTTCCTGACCTGTTTTCTGTTGTTTTGTATGTGTTTAGTTGGTCAGGGCATGATTTGGGGTGGGCATTCTATGTGTTGTGTTTCTATGTTGGGTTTAATGTGTTGCCTGATATGGTTCTCAATTAGAGGCAGGTGTTTGACGTTTCCTCTGATTGAGAACCATATTAAGGTAGGCTGGATTCACTGTTTGTTTGTGGGTAGTTGTCTTCTGTGTCTGTATGTATGTTCGTACCACACGGGACTGTAGCGTTTTGTTTGTAGTCTGTACCTGTTCGTGCGTTCTTCGTGTTATATGTAAGTTCTCTAGTTCATGTCTGTCTACGTTCGTTTTGTTATTTTGTAATCATTCCAAGTGTTTTTTCGTGTTCGTCTTCGTCGTTGAATAAATCATTATGTTTTCAAAACCCGCTGCATTTTGGTCTGATCCCTACTCCTCCTCTTCAGACGAAGAGGAGGAGAGAAACCGTTACACACACATAAGAAGAAGTGACTTGCTTGGGCCAGGAAACATGAGCAAATCTGTACAGGTGGAAATCTGTGCTTTGGTCTGATGAGTCCAAACGTGAGATTTTTGGTTCCAACTGCCATGTCTTTGTGAGATGCAGAGTAGGTGAACAGATTATCTCTGCATGTGTAGTTCTCAACATGAAGCATGAAAGAGGAGTTGTGATGGTGTGGGGGTGCTTTGCTGGTGACACTGTCAGTGATTTATTTAGAATTCAAGGCACACTTAAACAACAGGACAATGACAAGAGCTATTTAACCAAGAAGGAGAGTGATGGAGTGCTGCATCAGATGACCTGGCCTCCACAATCACCTGACCTCAACACAATTGAGATGGTTTGGGATGAGTTGGACTGCAGAGTAAAGGAAAAGCAGCCATCAAGTGCTCAGCATATGTGGGAAGGTGTTGAGAGCATGCCAAGAGTGTGCAAAGCTGTCATCAAGGCAAAGGGTGGCTACTTTGAAGAAACTCAAATATAAAATATATTTTGATTAATTTAACACATCATACTTTGGTTAGTACATGATTCCATATGTGTATTTCATACTTTTGAAAAACCCTTGAATGAGTATTTAACGAGTGCGCTGAGAGTCGGGAAGCAAGTTTAGGGAGTGAGTGTTTTAATAAATAAACGAAACACAAATAACGCACCGACATGAAAACAGAGTCAATAACACCTGAGGAAAGAACCAAGGGGAGTGACAGATATAGGGAAGATAATCAAGGAGGTGATGGAGTCCAGGTGAGTGTCATGAGGTGCTGGTGTACGAGACGATGGTGACAGGTGTGCGTAATAATCAGCAGCCTGATGACCTAGAGGCCGGAGAGGGAGTATACGTGACAGAGTAGCTATGCCCAAACCAGTGGTGTAAAGTACTTAAGTAAAAATACTTGAAAGTACTACTTAAGTAGTTTTTTTTGGGCATCTGTACTTTACTTAACTATTTATATTTTTGAAATTTTTTACTTTTACTTCACTACATTCCAAAAGAAAATGATGTACTTTCTACTCCATACATTTTCCCTGACAGCCAAAAGTATTCGTTACATTTTGAATGCTTAGCAGGACTGGAAAAGTATCTAATTCACACACTTATCAAGAGAACATTCCTGGCCATCCCTACTGCCTCTGATCTGGCGGACTCACTAAACACATGCTTCGTTTGTAAATGATGTCTGAATGTTGGTGCCTGCCCCGGGCTATCCGTAACTTAAAATAATAAGAAAATGGTGCCTTTTGGTTTGCTTACTATAAGGAATTAGAAATTATTTATACTTTTACTTTTGATACTTAAGTATATTTGAGCAATTACATTTACTTTTGATACTTAAGTATATTTAAAACCAAAAACCTTTAGACTTTTACTCAAGTAGGAAATTGCAGGGTGACTTTTACTTTTAATTGAGTCATTTTCTATTAAAGTATCTTTACTTTTACTCAAGTATGACAATTGGGTACTTTTTCGACCACTAGTCCAAACTTTTGACTGGTACTGTATATATACTGTATATATTCTGTATGCATCTCGAAACTAGTGATTATTCAAAGTAAATATGAAAACAATGAGTTTAAAACAGAGTACCTCTTTTTAGGGGTCTAAAATGTTTGCACAGACTTCTAAGGAATAACAGCTAACTGACTTATGTGCTGATGTTTGAGGTTTTGTTGGTTCCTCTGAGGGTTATCTTAGAATATTTACACTTTATCGGAGCGGTTCCTGTTACGGACCTTGTCAAAGCATATTTACACAAAACCATACCTTTCCTTGAAATACAACATAAACAATCTGAATGAACCCGCATTGCGGTTTTCCTTGAATTGATTAAATTGCGGAATTTGTTTAATTTACTAACTGTTTTGACAAACACATTAAAAAGTGCCAAATGGGAGAGGTATTTGGTTTTGAGTAGCAGGGAGAGGAATAAATATGTAAATGAAACACAGTGGGGGTAGGCAGTAAGATTTGCGCAGCTTGCCATAGAGTCTGAGAGAAGAATACAGAATAAGTCTGAGGCAAATGTCAGAAGCTGCCTCTGGAAACACTGTGTACACTGGATAGAAAGGTATTACAGCAATATGACAAGTTAAGTAATGCAATGTACCATTTGCAAAGCTTCTATAAAAAACAAGCTGCAATAATCTTATGTCCCTCGGGTAAATACATGTTTATTCATAGAGTAGAAGTATATAATAATGTAATAACCCACACCATCCCATTACGCCACAACCAGGCTCTTGTTAGCATTTCACTATCGAAACAGAGGCAGAAGCAGCACTGAAAGTCTCCTTCAGTTCTTGCTTACTGAATTGTAATACTACATTTCAAAGACATGCTTGAGTAATGCAATAATCATATGTTTCAAAACACTAGGAGCAGGAAATCAATATGGGACCAGAGTATCGTATTTTCTTCACTTTCTGAAAAATAAGGACTGAGAATGAAGCCTGGATTTGTCTGTGTGGGTCACATTTAATATCTTATCTTAATTTATTTCAATCAGTGTCTTCTAATGAATCCCTCTCCTTCAAGATTGAAGCTATATTTCCTCACTCTGCTTATTGACAAGATGTATTTCCTTTAGCATCAGCTGGGAAGAGCTGGCTGCAAGATCAACTATTCATTTGGACCACGTCAATGACATGCATAACCTTGTATGGCTTGTCTATGTATAGCTATTTCTGTAAATATAATTTGTTTATATAATAACACTTCTGTAAAAAATGAATTGCTATAATTACATTTGTTCGGTTCATGCAAGACGGTTTCAGTTTCCATTCGTCCTCATTAAAATGTACTGAAGACTGACCGTATATTATACCACCGTAAATTACAAATGAATGACACACAAAGCATGTTTCAAAGTACTTACATTTTCGGCATTATGGCAGAAGTGTTTAATTTACGCAAAGGATCAAAAGATAATTGCAACATTTAAATATGCTGAAAAAAGATATTAATGCAACAGGTAAAGTGTTGGTCCCATATTTCATTGGCTGAAATAAAATATCCTAGAAATGCGTTTATACCCCTGTTACTGAGCATTTCTCCTTTCCCAAGAATCCATCCACCTGACAGCTGTGGCATATCAAGAAGCTGATTAAACAGCATGTTCATTACACAGGTGCACCCTGTGCTGGGCACAACAAAAGGCCACTCTAAAATGTGCAGTTTTGTCACACAACACAATGCCACAGATGTCTCAAGTTTTGAGGGTGCGTGCAGTTGGCAAGCCTCCAATGTCATTTTAGAGAATTTGGCAGTACTTCCAACGGGCCTCACAACCGCAGACCACGTGTATGGCGTCGTGTGGGTGAGCGGTTTGCTGATGTCAACGTTGTGAACAAAGTGCCCCATGGTGGCGGTGGGGTTATGGTATGGGCAGCCATAAACTATGGACAATAAACACAATTGAATTTTACTGATGGCAATTTGAATACACAGAGATACCGTGATGCGATCCTGAGGCCCATTGTCGTGCCATTCATCCTACGCCATCACCTCATTTTTCAGCATGATAATACACAGCCCCATGTCGCAAGGATCAGTACACAGTTCCTGAAAGCTGAAAATGTCCCAGTTCTTCCATGGCTTGCATACTCACCAGACATGTCACCCATTGAGCAAGTTTGGAATGCTCTGAGTTGACGTGTATGACAGAGTGTTCCCATTTCCACCAATATCCAGCAATTTCGCACAGCCATTGAAGAGGAGTGGGACAACATTCCAGATGCCACAATCAACAGCCTGATCAACTCTATGAAAAGGAGATGTGTCGCGCTGCATGACGCAAATGGTGGTCACACCAGATACTGACTGGTTTTCTGATCCACGCCACTACCTTTTTTGTGTGTATCTGTGACCAACAGATGCATGTATGTATTCCCAGTCATGTGAAATCCATAGATTAGGGCCTCATTTATTTATTTCAATTGACTGATTTCCTCATCTGAACTGTAACTCAGTAAAAACTTTGAAATTGTTGCATGCTGCATTAATATTTTTCTTCAGTATAGCTTTGTAGCCTGAAGGCTTTTCTGTGAGAAGCTTTGCGATGTCCAATGTCTTTCATTTGTAGTGTGACTTGGTAAAATGGAGACATGTCATGATATTGTACCAAATGGTGCGTGGTGAGCAATGGAGGTCAGATTACTAACCATTGATTAGCTTTCCTGAATGATGTATACCTACAGTATACTTACAAGGATACATACATCATAGCATGTGCCTATTATAACACATACAAAGGTAGGCTCAACATTTACACATTTACAATACACTATGCCTCAATAGAGTTAAGAGAATGACAGAATGAGTTATTACATAAGCTATTGTATAATTATCAGATATTGTATTTTACTGAGCATTCGTAATGCTTCAGTAATGACTACAGGTGTCCTAATTAATCAGAAACCATGTGAACTTCAACTGTGATAAAGGTTTTGACAGACATGGTCTACCGGACATGTATTTACTTTGAAGTCTTAACTGGGATGTCTCTCTCTCATGGTCCTGCCACAGAGACTATTGATGTAGTAGAAAGATCCAAGGAGCACCCACAGCCAGTTCACACCATGACAGTATTACAACAGTCCCTTCCAGGGTAAAGCACATCCATGAATGGGAACAGAAACATTAAAAACTGTTGTAAGGAAGTAAATACAATAGCTACATATAAGAAAGGAGGGTGATTCCAGCGTAATGGCACAAAAAAAAAACTTTTTAATGTCTCACAGAATGGACAAACAAAATAGAAATTATGCTTTTGGTGTGTGTCTATAGTACCTCTTGGGGGGAGTGTACAGGTAATTTACGAAAGTTACCAGAATCTTTATTAATTTTGGTAATTAACAGGTAATCAATGGCGGTAAACAGGTAATCAATGGCGGTAAACTTATACTTGAATAACTTATAAAAAATGTATTCATATATAGAATTCATTTTTTATATATGTGTCCATATTGTCCATGCGTTTCTAGTGGATAGACCATATGGTTCAAGAGAAAATAACATAATTCATGAAAAAAAAACATAAATTAACTCTGCAACTCTTCCAACTATTGACTTTTTTCACGATTGCCACCAGTTTGGTGCCAAAACAACAACAAAGACATTGGCCTAAAATAAATACAAGTGTGTAAAAAAGATATAAAGAATATTTCATGCTGAAACCCTCATATTTAACACAGATGGTTAGTGGTTTATATTTAGGATAATGTTTTTCAGCTTTGTCATATATGTTGTTATTTTCAAATCAATGTATTTTAGTTTTGATATGTTTTACATGTCATAAGGCCACACAGAGGGCCCGAGATAATTACAGACACCTGTGATAATCTGAAGTAGCCAAAAGCGCCACTAGACATCTTGTGACAAATTACATAAAATCCTTTAAAGTTACCAAACTTCTGGTAGTTTACTGTTAAACTTAGAATGTTTTCAGTAATATACCTTCACTTTGCAACCTTATGTATACACAAAAAAACTGACTAAATATTGGCATGATGGAGAAATAAAGCTAATAATGGATGTTACATGAAACGGACAAGCTTTTTGGGGAGAATGTCTGTGAGTTAGCATGAATAGCCATTTTGAAGAAAAGGCTTGGCTGAACACAAAAACGATAATAATATGAAAAAGTCATTTCAATTCTTACTTTAGAGAGCAAAAAATGACCGCTTTAGATGATACACCCTCCGTTATGGATGTTAGACATTCTAATCTTAAAGATGTCTTGACCAAAATCTATCATAACACATTTGTTGTCATTTGGAATGTTTTAAAAATGCCTGCAGAAGGTATAGTACCACAGGATTGCATAATTATACCCTGAATAGTACACACGACCAGGCATCACACCCAATAGGAATTTATTTTCTCTCTTTATATGTTATGTGCTGAAAGTATTCACGCCTCTTGACTTTATCCACATTTTGTTGTATTATATCCTGCATTTGGCCTACACACAATACCCAATAATGTCAAAGTGAAATTATGAAAGTGATCTATACGGTTCAGGAACATAAACGTTATTTTAAAAGCATGGGAACCGGTTAATAACGTTATTTTCCATTCCGAGCATTTTTGACCCAGAACAAAATGCAACACAGCACCTATAAAAAGCACTCACTCTGTCAAAAACATTTTCCAGTGTCTGCCTGACAGCTGAAAATCTTTGCCAGTGTGCATGTAGGCTATCTGCCCCTCCCCCTCCGAAGCTACTGGAGACTACTGACGTTACAAGCGTGATTCAGAAATTAGGAAGAGAGATCTTTTATTTGAGAAGACTATGGATTAACTTTTTTTACTGCTAGTTAAGGATACAATAGTTATCACGTTTCACATTGGGTTAACAAAAAAAGGTAAAACGTGTTTTTATTTAAATTATTGTGCCGCTCTGCACACACAAGCTTGTTAGCTTGCTAGCTAGCTAGCTCTGGTCCAACGTTAAGCCAACTCTCGGAAGTTCAAATACATTCAAAGTTCTTTGATAGAATTCCAATTAGCTCATTCATCCCCCCTCCTCTCTCCTGTAACTTTTCCCCAGGTCGTTGCTGTAAATGAGAATGTGTTCTCAGTCAAGTTACCTGGTAAAATAAGGGTTAAAAAAAAATAATAATACAGATAGAAGCCGTGCCTTTTTAGGTATAATTCTGTGGGCTTAATTCAGATAATGCATATCATCACAAGATTCTCAGCACTACAAGCGGCAGGTAGCTTAGTGGTTAGAGTGTTGGGCCAGTAACCAAAAGGTTGCTGGATCAAATCCCCAAGCTGACAAGGTAAAAATCTGTTGTTCTGCCAGTTAACGCACTGTTCTCTGGTAGGCTGTCATTTTAAATAAGAATTTGTTCTTATCTGACTTGCCAAGTTAAATAAAGGTAAAATAAAAAAAGCCTCCTCCTTCACCCTCTCTTGTTCTCTCTCCACCCTTAAAATTCCAGTTCCGACTTGCGCCCTACACACTCCATTACATTGGACAGACAAGTTCATAGCGAGCTGCTCTATCTGCAGTGATTGGTCAAGTAATTTATTGTCGAGCTCAATGTAAAAACATGTCATTTTCAGAGGTTTAAAAAGGAACAGAACGGAACAATATAAACCATTACTTTTTGGGAGATTCGAAGCAGTTCGGAACTTTATTTTGCTGGTCGAAACAGTGGAACGGAAATTTAAAAAAGAATGGTTGTGTTTCAAATATTTAAATATTTCTAAAAAGCAGTTGCTTTCTCAGATCTGTATTCAAATAGTTAACAAAGTAGTTACTTCTGAGATCTGTATTCAAACAGTTTTGAAAAGTTGTCCCTTTGTTTTTTTACCCCTTTTTCGTAATCAAATTGGTCGTTACAGTCTTGTCCCATCGCTGCAACTCCCATACGGACTCGGGAGAGAGCGATTCGTCTTCTGAAAGACGACCCTGCCAAGCCACACTGCTCGCTGAACCCGGAAGCCAGCCGAACCAATGTGTTGGAGGAAACGCTGTGCAACTGGCGTCACAAGTCAGCGTGCATGCGCCCGGGCCCACCACAAGGAGTCGCTAGAGCACGATGGGACAAACCCTCTCCTAACCCAGACAATTGTGCACTGCCAAATTGACCCTGGGATCGAACTGTAGTCTGTAGTGATGCCTCTACTACAGCGATGCAGTGCCTTAGACTGCTGCACCTCTCGGGAGGCCTCAAAGTAGTCCCTTTTTGAGATCCGTATTAAAATAGTTTTCAAAAGTAGTCCTTTTTGGGGGGGGGGGGATCTGCATTCAAAAAGTTCTAGTCACGTACAAAGTAACTATTTTTTCCCCCGGAAATGTTTTTAATTTCCACAAAGCATAGTTAAAACTATAGCTAAGCCCATACTTATAGTTATTCCAGGCCTACTTGTAAAAATGTAAAGAAACTACTATATGGCTCACAATGTATGGCTATCAACCTCCGAAAATACATATACCTACATTCTCCTTCTCATGGTTCTTTGTATTGGGATGTTACCAAGCTAAGGTAAGCTATGGCGACGGTGAAACACTCCCTGTGTGTGAGAATCTCATAATACTCTGTCTGGAACCAGTGTGTTGCCTTGGTTTGACTTGTTGTATAACCACCATAATGAACATCAGAACAAAGGAGCAGACAGTTTAGAGCTAAAACACAGGACACAAATCCCTTTCTTCGCCTTATAAGCTAGTGTTTCATGCAGCAAGCGTTTCATGAGTGTCAAATAGAATGATCCTGAAGCGGTGCAGCCTCTGCCAGCTCGGAGCACAATAAACAGAGACACTACTATAAAACTGCTCAACTATCAAGATGTCCAAGAGTGCTGTTGATGATACAATTGCTGTACTGTTTAAAGATATAAGACATTATTCAAGAAGCCTGTTCTGATCAATAAATATTCCAGTAATGTTCACAAAAATATAGATTGAATATCCAAAAGATTTGCCTAGAACTACAAGCTACAAGTATCAACTTGAAGTATTAATCACTTCTCAAATCAACCAAACCAATTCCCATTCGCATGCATGTGATTTAGTAGCCAATTCCCCTGACTATCGTTGCCGTGCCATGCTATGCCAGACATATGGCATGGCAGCCATAGTCCAAGGGATTGGCTAAAGCACTAACATCTCTGAAACTAGGCTACAACATCAGTGCCTCATTTCACTAACAGACTGGTACCATCATCATCTGTTCCCTGATAAAAGGACCAGCTGAAACACAGTGGGTGTTATCGGTGGTGACTAGATGTTGGCAGTGGACAGTTAAGGCTTGTAGACCATCCAGGGTGATATTACAGGCTTCATTACTTACATCATCATGTCTCTCGATCCCCTACTCACTGTGGTGTCGCGCACCAGCTGGATTACAATAGAATGTGTTTCCTCATTATAAAACCCAATAAAGGCTGAACAACTGGAGTCGTGCGCAGTTATTCAACTCCATATAATGAGGTCAAAGAATGCAGCATTACCCTTTCTGTGAAGTCGAGAATGCAGCATTACCCTTTCTGTGAAGTCGAGAATGCAGCATTACCCTTTCTGTGATGTCGAGAATACATTATCAACATCAACACCCCAAACCATACTTGACATGGATGCTTGGATTTCCTTGTAGGAAATACAGCGAAAAGAATGACAATGACAATTGTGCCAGCGCTCCCTTATAAAATAGATATTCGTCTCAACATGATTCACATGGATAAATAACGAATATAAAGAAAAAGAATAGTTGCATTCAGAGGAAATTGAATCACATCCCAGGCTCACTGGTACAGTACATCATAACTCGCCTGCCATACAGGACAGTATATGGACATTTCTATTGATAAAATGTATGAAACTGTATGAAACAGACTATTTGGATTCTTCAAGATGGTTTCAAGAGATCTTTAGGGATTTTGGCAATTTGAATCTATTTCCCCAGAGTCAGATGAACCGGTGGATACCATTTTTATGTATCTGTGTCCAGTATGAAGGAAGTTAGAGGTAGTTTCACAGGCCAAATGCTAACTAGCTTAAAATGGTATCCACAAGTTCATATGACTCTGGCTTCATTGCCAAAATCTCGAACTATCCCTTTAAATTGCTGACCATGGCAAGCAGAGAAGAGACTTTTCATAATCTGCTGTGATTGATGTGTATTTGACAGCAGATACTTCATGGCGTGTTGCTTTGTACACTTGTAAGGCAGACTAGATAACGCTGCTCGCTGCATACACAGTACTCTATAGTGGATTATATACACATAAACTAAGCCATTCTGGTGGCCTACTTCCCTTGAATATAGCTGTCAATTATTTCACCTCATGAGTCATATTTTCCTGCTTTTCTAGCATGGATAGTGTGTCCACCAGTGTGCTCCTGGATAGCATTTTAACACTGAATAAACATTTTCATATAATTCTTAGCCTGTTCTGCCCTTTCAGCTGATGTTCTGTCAATCACCCAGGTAAGTCCCCATGTTTAAAATGCATCAGAAAGAGGAAGGACTCCCTTATTGCTTAATCGCAGCTCTTGGAGGTCATTATTTTGCTATTTGCATGTAGCTTTCATAAGCTTTAACAATTCCTTGAAAACATTAGCAAATCATTTTCACTTATAAGAACAACAGGGGACATTTTACTATCTGTATAAATGAGAGGAGAACACGAAGAGTACTTCTGCTGTGCAGTGTCAAACCTTCCAAGAAATGTATGTAATGTATTGTTCTGAATATTCATAATTAAACAAAGACAGCCATCAGCAGACTGTATGCTTCACAATTACTACATAAATAACACAGGCTTTGGATACAACATACTATTCATAGGATGAATACTAGCAGTATTCATATTCATATGTATTGATACCGGTGTGTTTTTCATAATGAATTGTCTAAAGTCTACAGAATGCAGACTGTTGTGAATCAGGATATTCAAATGGCCTTGTATTTGTTTCTGGTCGAACTTGTTTTACAAGATTGTATTCTATCAAATCAAATTCAATCCACCAGAAACCATAAAACAGTGCCAGAACATTGTGACATTCTGTTGAGTCATCTAGTGATCCCAATTCATCCAACTTTTCTTTCATCTCAACTATGTGAAAAGAAAATAACAATGCCTTCTGGGGCATGTGGTTTTTATTAAGCATATTTGTATTCCAATAAATGGTAGGGGAAATAAGGCTCACAAATCACAGGCCCATTTTGGGGGTACCATTTTCCTCTCAAAAATAATTGCAACATCAGAGAATTTTCCCCAGTGGTACAACGATAACAAAGTGTTAAAAGATCAAAATAATTCCTTCATCTGCAATTTAAGTGCATTCTGAAGAAAAAACACAAACTTGCCCTCTTGCTGTGATAGCTTGGAAATTAGTTGTTAGAAGCCCCCACATAAAGCATAGTTAATAATGCAATAGTTCCAGTGCTCAGATATTTACACAAGCTGATGTTACTCTTATTAGGCCTTCAATCGAATCTGTTCCCAAGGAGGGACCGTATCACACCATATTTGAGTAAGGAAGTGATGCAGGAACAACACAGTTTGTACCATACCCCAAGGATTGTTGTGCCTCTAAGCCAAAAGCCCACATCTAGCTCTAACACATTTTCCAACATACCGTACATAGCTACAGCACAGGATTGAGGCAATATGAGTGGAATTCAGCTAGGGTGTTAACTAACTGAATGATGAAGCAAGAAATACTGCAGGAGATGGAGCTGCCTTGATGTAGAAGATGTTATAATGTAACTACTGTACAAGAGCAAAACCAATTCATTTTCTCACTTCATCTCCTTACTAATGTATACATATTGGATGTTTAACTAACCTTAATAACTATGTTATTAAATTACAAACACACTGTATTTCCAACTTCAAAGTCTGCTAATACCTCAATTCAGACAATACTTTTATGGAAAGATCTGGACAGAATTCTCCTTTCCCATCCCCTAAAGGCAGGAGGTAAAAGGTGGCAGACATGATTTACCATCCTGTAAGAATAGGAGATTTGTTGTATTGAAATCCAATCTACGGTCTGTGAGACCACAACACCTCCAGCTGTAGACTGATCTCTTAGAGCTGACCAAATGCCTCTCAGCAAATAAAAAGCCTTTTAACACAAATTGCCGTTTTTGGCTTTTTCACCTTTTATGAAGAAAAAAAACAGGACAGTGCAGGCAGATGCATTAGGAGGTAGGCTGATTTTAATTGTTGGGTCATTGGGCCATTGAAGTGTTGCTGGCTGGAATATAGTACTTGAGTAAAACGATGAGCTGTTGTAGGGCGAGCCAGCCCCTGAAGTGACTCTTATCAACTGTATGCAAGAGGTTTTATTGCCTTCTCGGGAATTCAGCCTTCTCTGTGTTGCTCAGGCCATCTCCCATTCTGTCACACCTCCGTGAAGCAGAGGTGCTGTTTCCTTTACATCCTGTAGGTCTGATATCTGATTAGAGGTTAACTTTACAGTAATACTACCTGCAAACAACTCAAATTTTAAATCTAAACATGGTAAAATGTGTATAAAAGGGTCTTAGCTTCTCTTTCTGGTGAGACCTGTGCTAGTAAGATACCTACACTCTCTCTCTCCTCCTCATGGACTCTTGGGGCATGCCCTTTCAGGCGATGACTTCTCTCCCTCTGATCATGCCTAGAATAATGCCTTGTAATGCTTGTTAATGCTTGGTAACTTAAGCTTATGCCTTGTGTGTGAATCATTCATTTTACAATGTTAATAAAATATTTGCTTATGATATAGACAATTCTTATTCCTTTCTTGACCTTTCTATTACTGTAACTTAACTATAGTATCTTGCATATTTCTAAATCATCTTTCTGGAGTCAGAAAACCATTTAATGGGCTAATTGCTTAGCCTTATTACGGGTTGTATGTGAGGTATATACAGTATAATACAAATATGATAAATATTACACCACTGGTTCATTGTGGTAGATATTTTTTACTATATTATTATTCTTACGTATTCAAGAATACTGACAGTTCAACAAGTTCAATGCTTGAGCTGAAGTACAAGGACTCTCTGTCCTGGTCTAAACTTTTACACAGATGAACCCTTTACTGCAGTGGGCTAAATCAGGGTCACACAGAGTGGTTCTGGGTAGTCGTAAACAAATCTACTTTGAAACAAAAGTATACCCTATGATGTAACTACAATGATGAGATAGATGTTCTTCTTCGTTTTTATGTTTTATTATCTCACTGTCATTCTGTGTTCAACAGTGTTGGATATTGCCTAACCATCATGTCTCAATAAGTCCCAGACTTTACTGTGTGTTATCCTCGATGATTTTACTCATGTGCATGTACATGTAAGTTTTATGTGTGCTCGTTTTTTTTTAATGGACAAATTAATAAACTAAAGTCAAATAAAATACACCTCACATACATGGTTATAGGCTTTAAAACAAGAGATATAACGTTCAAATGTATTACATTTTGAGTTTGCATCCCAAAATTACACTATATACAGTTGAAGTCAGAAGTTTACATACACCTTAGCCAAATACATTTAAACTCAGTTTTTCACAATTCCTGACATTTAATCCTAGTAAAAATTCCCTGTCTTACGTCAGTTAGGATCACCACTTTATTTTAAGAATGTAAAATGTCAGAATAATAGTAGAGAGAATTATTTCTTTCAGATTTTATTTCTTTCATCACATTTCCATTGGGTAAGAAAGTTTACATACACTCAATTAGTATTTGGTAGAATTGCCTTTAAATTGTTCAACTTGGGTCAAATGTAAGCCTTCCACAAGCTTCCCACAATAAGTTGGGTGAATTTTGGCCCATTCCTCCTGACAGAGCTGGTGTAACTGAGTCAGGTTTGTAGGCCTCCTTGCTCGCACACGCTTTTTCAGTTCTGCCCACAAATTTTCTAAAGGATTGAGGTCAGGGTTTTGTGATGGCCACTCCAGTACCTTGACTTTGTTGTCCTAAAGCCATTTTGCCAGAATGTTGGAAGTATGCTTGGGGTCATTGTCCATTTGGAAGACCCATTTGCGACCAAGCTTTAACTTCCTGACTGATGTCTTGAGATGTTGCTTCAATATATCCACATAATTGTCCTGCCTCATGATGCCATTTATTTTGTGAAGTGCACCAGTCCCTCCTGCAACAAAGCACCCCCACAACATGATGCTGCCACCCCCGTGCTTCACGGTTGGGATGGTGTTCTTCGGTTTGCAAGCCTCCCCCTTTTTCCTCCAAACATAACAATGGTCATTATGGCCAAACAGTTCTATTTTTGTTTCATCAGACCAGAGGACATTTCTCCAAAAAGTGTGATCTTTGTCCCCATGTGCAGTTGCAAACTGTAGTCTGGCTTTTTTATGGCGGTTTTGGAGCAGTGGCTTCTTCCTTGCCGAGCGGTCTTCAGGTTATGGCAATATAGGACCTGTTTTACTATGGATACTTTTGTACCTGTTTCCTCCAGCATCTTCACAAGGTCCTTTGCTGTTGTTCTGGGATTGATTTGCACTTTTTGCACCAAAGTACGTTAATCTCTAGGAGACAGAACCCATCTCCTTCCTGAGCGGTATGACGGCTGTGTGGTCCCATGCTGTTTATACTTGCGTACTATTGTTTGTACAGATGAACGTGGTGCCTTCAGGCATTTGGAAATTGCTCCCAAGGATGAACCAGACTTGTGGAGATGTTTTTCTGAGGTCTTGGCTGATTTCTTTTGATTTTCCCATGATGTCAAGCAAAGAGGCACTGAGTTTGAAGGTAGGCCTTGAAATACAGCCACAGGTACACCTCCAATTGACTCAAATTATGTCAATTAGCCTATCAGATGCTTCTAAAGCCATGACATTGTTTTCTGGAATTTCCCAAGCTGTTTATTAAAGGCACAGTCAACTTAGTGTATGTAAACCTCTGACCCACTGAATTGTGATACAGTTAGTTATAAGTGAAATAATCTGTCTGTAAACAATTGCTGTAAATGTTACTTGTGTCATGCACAAAGTAGATGTTCTAACCGACTTGCCAAAACTAAAGTTTGTTAACAAGACATTTGTGGAGTGGTTGAAAAACGAGTTTTAATGACTCCAACCTAAGTGTACGTAACAGTACATCACAGAAGACTGAAATATAACAAAACCGTTGACATAGAAACACCGGATTTCCGTCAGTTAAAAAAAAAAGAATGTTGTTGAATTATGAAATAATAAAAAATATGAATAACATTCCACCCATGAGGCCACTAGGTAATTTGACTGCAGCAAAGGTCTACTTCATAACTTCTTTAGATGCATGCTATCTGTCTGCTTGAATTGTTTGCTTGAACAAGCAGGCTCAATGCTCAATGTTTTTTTTTTAGCAATGCTGATAGATTTACCACCACGTTACTTGACTTTTGAAATGCTTTTATATAAAAGTGCTGCTCCACAAAAACACCACTGCTGGGTTTTGTGCTGCTGTCAGCTAGTTCATGTTTTTAGAACACATGGAATAAAACACGATGCTGTACAAACAACCAATTTGTGTAAAAGAAGGTCAAAGGGTTAGAGCTGACAGGGATGGACAGTCAGGGATGTCCTCTTTCTCTGAAAAGAAACCCTCTGTTGAAACCCTTTGGTCCCTTAGTCCCACACAGTTCTGTCTAAAAACACTATAAATGAACCATTGGACATGACGCTATACTGGAGAATGGACCTGAGGGCTGTGTCAAATGTCTCCCTCAGTTAAAACCCTTCTCATACAAAACATAGAGTATCTATTGTTGTGCCAGGGTGATTGATATGGGTATTCAAATGTAGAAATGTTCTAAAGTATTCAGATATAGTACATATCTCTCCGCTATTCCCATTTGCATACATATGGCAAGATTGCTGCCTACACCACTGACAACTCAGCTTGGCAAAAACAATGCCTGCTTCAAAACAATGACTGACACTACACCCAATGATCCCAATGAACAAACAATTTGGCTCCTCGGCGGGCAGAGAACTAGAGAACACCCAGATATGACACAGGAGGTGTGTAAACCGCTGTCTGTGCACTGGCAAAGTAGTATCAGGGGCCTGCAGCCTCCTTCTCATCCATAATGATGTTATGAAGAATCACACAGCACTGTTTACTTTTTAAAAAACAGCAGAGAGCAGCAGAAAAGTGGTGCTAAAGAACTGACACAGAGCATTTGTCTTTATTTGCTGCTCTTTGCCCTGTTGTTCTTTAAAGCGCCAGTGTGGCAACAACCTCAGAGGCAAGACCCTTGGACTGCATAGTTATTTGTCATAAAAGTCATTCCCCCATAGTCGTGACGCTCCATAGAAAATACTTAGACTTCATAGTCAACAACTAGGGGCCTGCCTAATAGTGCTGCCAAACCTTCCCGGTTTGGTCTGGAGTCCCGTGGAATTACAGCGCTTTTCAACTGAGATTGTACTCACACAGTAGAGAGATGAGTGGCTTTCTGGACTATGGCATTGGTTGAGCACTCATGAAAATAAGTGCTGGAGGCATTTCTGGCTCTGTAAATGCAGTCAATATCATAATCAAAGTAGCGGTGTACAGTAGTACCTAAGGGGTAAAAAAGAGCAAGAAAATGTATACACAGGCAACCATAGATCAAAAACTCAAAGCACTGGCTAAAGCGTAAATCAGAGTCCACAAATGCAGAGACATGATAGTCCTGGGTCCCATTTTGACATAGCTACGAGGCTTTGAGACCACTGTCCTTCGGGAAAATGATTGAGCCATGCGGAGAATTCCAAAAGTAAAAAAGTATGAAAGAACAACATTCTAGAACACCGCTGTGCATACGCGTACCCTTTTTGGACTCTAATAGACGCTAAAGGCCTATCTATATAATTGAATGTATGCAAAATGATAACATTTCCTGTCACTACTGGGAAGGGCAATATAGGGGAATGACTTGAAATTAAGAAACTTTTCTTTCATGGTGTGATGATAACGTCCATAAGGAACCAGATTATAATTCCAGCACGTTATCAAGCATGAATTTAGGAAAAAGTCGAAAGATCTATTTTATTTCAACATTTTGACTGATACAGTGTCTCTCAACCGTATTGATACAGCTAAGTGAGTGGGGAGGAGATTTTTGACAAGGCTGCACGGTTACTGGTTAAGAAGGACAGACACATTTGGCTGAACTTCACTGCTGCCCGACTGAATACTGCTTCAATAAGAGATCAAAATTAGTTGAAAATGTGAAGAAAATGCTGAAGAGTTCCTTGCATGTGAAACAAGCACAATGCCTCTCTTTTGAACTGAGAGAGTTTGACAGGCACTCCTCTCCAATGCTGAAATAAAGTTACAGAACCTTAATGGACACTCACTTTAGTCGCTTGCTGGGGACACTTATCTTATTCCAGAAGCATTGCAAAATGTACATGTTTCCCAAAGGTTACTATGGAAAACAAAGATTTACTTTTCTTTCAAAAGTTTTCCTGTCCTGGAGGGAGGGAAAAATTGTATACATTAAATAAAAATATCCCCTATGACACATTTTCTCAATACCAGCAGGAACCATCCAATGAAATTTTTATGAAATGTCTCTAAATGTTACTATCCCATAATCTATTTAATGTCACTTCTGCACTACATCACTTCTGACAGGCTGTTGGCCAGCTGCACGCTAACCATTAAAGGCCCGTTTTTCTACTTCCTGCAAAGCTGCATCTGCCAGGGCACTCACTCTCCAGTCCACCAAGAAGCTACCACACATGCATGTCACTGAAATGTGTGGCAACAATTAACACGCAATGTATAAACCAACCGACCATGTGTCTACGGCAGATCATATTGTTATGCCAGGTAGCAAAGTCATTCCAAACTTGGTTTGTCTCTGCAGGGTGCCTGCCGTGTCCATTGAGCTGCACGATGCATGTCAGCCTCGGGATTACTTCCATCAAGAACGCAGGAACTAGGACAGGGGAGGAAGTGGTGAGGATTTCCAACACAGGACTGCCTGGACAATTTGTTCTTGCTATCATGGAATTCATGATTGAGGAAACCCACTAACGGTTTGATCAAATGTTCTTTCCATGTCATTTCAACAAAAACATTTGATGTGATGATGTTGAATAAACATGGAAAACTGATTGGACTTGCAAAAAGTCATCAATGTAAGGGAATCTCTGACTTTATTCACCCAACTTTTCAACCAAATCCAATGACATAGTGACATGTTTTATTGATTTCACGTAGAATTTAGGTTAGTTGTCAACTCAACCAAAATTAGACGCTGAAATTAAGTCCGTGCCCAGTGGGAATGCGCTCGATAATGTCCATATGAAGTGCAAAGGGACAGAGGATCTATTCATAGCTACCAGACAAACCAAATATACAGCACAGCCTCGTCTATATCACTCATCTAAAGGATGCTTTTCATCTCCCACAGCAAAACAGATATCACACCTTATCATACATTCCACATTCAGAGCACACCTAACCAGTAACACAAGTGAACTCACAAAGGACTCTGGCAGCCGTGGAGAACGCAGATACAAATATACACTGTAAATAACACATTTGGTCAACCAGTAATTGTTTAATATAAGAGCGGACTAAAAACCAAACAGATGCTCAAATATCTATTATACATATTAAAAGAGCAGGTTTAGTTGTGCATCTGGCTACAGCGAGTGTGAGTGGACACATCTGTTAGCCACCCATTTAAATCAGATAAGGGCACTGAGCAACAGCAGCAGGGTACCATGAGGCTGATGGACAGATGCTTGGATTAGTCCTGTGTTGATCGCTAGGAAATGATTTTCAATGGTGGCAGAAGAAAACTAGGAAGGATGTTATTTAGGATATTGATCTTGACTTTATTGATATGTCTTGAAGTTTCCTAACTGAACCAATGCCTATTTGCTAAAAGTGTACTTGTATAGCCTGTACAAAATTGAGATAATGTAGAAGAGAAGCCATTGTGGAATATTTCTGTTTGCTTAAACTAGTTGGCTAGACATAGGATACTATGACCGCAATTGCTGGTCAACTACATAATCAGCAAATCCAGGGGGGATTATGATAGGGAGTCAGCGCAAGGGATTAGGCTACCAAACATCTGCACGCACTGTTTGGCGTGGTGGCACACAGCTACTGACTCATAGAATACATACTTCCAGCATAACAGCACCCAAACTGAATCACCACTCCTGGCAAATCAGTGGCCTCATTTATCAAACATGCATAAATGTCTCACTAAATTCTGGCGTACTTGGAGATTCTAGGATTTGCGTGCGCCATAAATTAGTGTGATTTATCAAACTGTCACATGCAACATATCATACTATATTTCTGTGCTTGTGAACGAGTGCTACAACCTTGCCCTCCATTCACCTTTAATGGTAACACAAATGCCCTCATTTGCTGTATGATCTGGAGACTTTGGAACTGGATCAAGACAGTTTCTAAAAGAAAGGGCAAAGGCAAATTTGATCACATTTCTGTAGAGGTGTGGTCAGAATGTTTTAATCTTTTGCAGTGACATTTTTAAACAAAAAATGCATGTGCCCTAGAGCCAGTGCCAAACACTGGGGGTGCATTCTGCAGGATTGATTGTCTATTTAACTATTTTAAAGTAAATACTGTCTACAGCCCACACTTTTATGCAAAAGACGAATTGTTGTTCAATAATTTTGTTTATCAATACATGATTATGTTTCCTGCCTTGGGATAGGCTCTGAGATAAAAGAGGCTGTGATCACGCACTCCTATCACATAGCAAAACTGTAGCCTACACATACTGTAAAATATTTTTTAAATAGGCTACTGGTCTATTTACTTTCGAGCATGGTGGGCTATTGAATGAGCGATGGATAAATGGTACCCTGATACTTGTTGTGTAGCGGGAATAACCCAGTCATGACAGAAAATGAGAGATATCCTGCAATATGATTATGATTTAGGCCAATATAGTAAAATAAAACAAATATATTAGGCATCATGCTGCTATGTGATCTCCTTACCAATGGCAAAAGTAAATGTTTTAGTTTTATCATTATGCTTATGTTTTAATATGTTATTAGCCTACCATTATTATAATTGCCTTGCATCAAACACCTTCATTTCCCCGAACATATTGCTTGCAATACAGTTGCTCAACCAATAGAAGTTGCGGTAAGCATGGTCTGAGATTTGCGTGGACATACGCACACTTTCCCGTCAAGTTCAAAATGGATAAATACCAACCTTTGTGGGAAAACTGGTGCGCACGCACCTTTGATAAATGAGGCCCCAGATCATTACAACTCCAAGTGGTACGCGCGCGTAAAATGCATGGGGGACCCTGTTTACTGATGTACATATGGGATAACACTAGTAGGATATGGGTCATGAGTTTTCACGGGAAAGTTACAGAGGTTCCTTTTCACCTGCAGTGTGGGCTATAAGCCTATACGGGCTTGGGCTACTACAGTTTCGAGCACTGATTGAACAATTCCACGTGAATTAAATGAAATTACAAACAAGGCTAAAGCAAATAAATGAACTATTTTGACAATATATTCGATTGGGACACAGATAACAAGCTATAATAGTCTAGCATAATAATGATAACAGTAATAATAGCCTAATAATAATAATAACAATATTCTTACCGTATGCGTAATTATCCCTGCAATTTGCATTTCATTTAAATAATCCGTGTTTCGATACTCCTAACAACATTCTGTACACATACATTCACTGTTGAATCGTGGCGACGGTGTCGGCGGCTGAGTATGCACTATGAATATTCCTCCCTCACTCGAGAGTGCAAGGCATTGTAGGCTATCCCCGACCGAATACATTAAAATAGTAGCCTACTCTATGAATGTCGCTTTCGTTGTTTGCAATGTAGGTAAAGAGTGCACAGTTTAACAGGAGCTCCCCGCGACTGTTATCTAAATATACTTACTGTGATGCATCATTTTCCTTCCTCTAACCGGAGCAGAGCAGGCACACGAGCTGTCCTCGGTGAGGCACTCACTGCACCGAGCATCCAAGCGGAACAGACCCTTCTGGATAGTCTAAGCGGTCGAGATATAATAGAGCAATTCTTTCAGCTGGGCTCTAATACAAAATAACTACGCGATCTGTAAAACACTCCAATTCAGCAATACGCGGAAAGTATTGTAAACTAGTACGATTCCCATTGATTAGGAAAGCAGTGCCATGCCATTAGCGCATAAATCATTCTGCCTTATCCTACAGTGGCGTGAGCTGGCACAAGAGGAGCTGGGGGCACCTCCCACATACTTAGGACTAGTCTGAGGAAATCTGGTACAATAACTTTAAAGTTCACTGAAGTCATTATAACAGTAGTGTAATTATATTGTCAAGACTGTGATATTAGGCTACCCTAATAGATGAAAGAAATAACAATTCCAATATTCTTGTTTCCAAACTACCAACAAAATTATGAGAATTGTTCATTTAAAACTTTTTGGGTGGGCTTTTTATAAACATATTTTCTATACAATAGTCTCAGTAATAGGGTTTTTAGGGTTTTTGTTTCCTCAATAGTGTCTGAAACCAGCAATCAGGCAGGTAATAACCTGAGGTTTATCCTTCCAGAACAAGGTTTAGTGTCCTCATGCTAAATGTATCAGCCCATAACCCTGGAAAAGGCTACACCCAGAATGCATTAGCTGATCAAATATTTATATCTTCTTAATGAGATCACATCTCACCATCCGGATATTGCATTTTCCATTCAATACCATGAAATTCCCCTCAATTAAGCAGAATTGGCTGATGGAATCGATATTTACCATTGACAATAATGAGATGGTTTAAGGGATACAGAGATGTACCCGGGGAGCAGGAGGTCCATGAGGTCAGTTGAAGAACTTTAAGCCTTTAAATCTACATCTTAATCAATGAACTGATTCTATCGACACCTGTGACTCCCAGTTACCAGTCCATAGACACAAGTCTGTATTGCCAGGAGCGTGAAGTCAGTGGTTTGATCATATTATTGAAGTCTCTCTCGCTCTCTCTCTCTCTCTCTCTCTCTCTCATCCTCTTGGGAACATACAACAATCCACTAGGTGGCAACAAGATTTCAAGTGAGTTGTCAAAATAAGACCTTTGTGCCAGAGGTAATTGTTAGTAGCTACCATAATGAAATTTAAATTCAGTTATTGTTTATGTATTTTTATCTACACTATGCATGCAATAACATTGACTTGTTCATTCATACATAGTAATAATGTACTTAAAACATTGACAAATTGTCTTTGTCTGTCTGTCTGCAGTAGCTTGAAATCTATTCAACGTAGATGTATAAATTGAATTAAATACATAAGTATGCCTCACCTAATTAATTCAACCTTTGATCCCTTATTTTTCCATTATCTTCATAGAAGCCTTAATTATAGTAAGTGGTGTTAAAGAAAATCTACTCCTTATAAAAAAGTCAATGAAAAAAAGGTGATAATTAAGTAGAAGTAGATGAAATTCCCAGTGGGCATTGCAAAGAAGCTGGTACAGAAAAGAGCTTCAGTACAGAGGACACAGTGACCATAACCAATATAGTTCATGTGTAGATCTTATGTCTGATTGTAAAATATATTTAACTATAATATTATATGATTTAAAATGTTCAGGTGATTTTGGATATTTCCCGTGATGCTCCTGCCGCTTTGAAAAGTACGTTTTAACAGCATTTCCCTGTTGAGCTGTAAGCAACGTCTTTGTGGTCTTTCACTCTGAGCTTGACTAATGATCGCCTTGCCAAGACATTTAACCCCAGACTATCTGTCTTCTCGCTAAGGATAGAAAAGTCTCTGAACCATGAAATAGAACCGGTTGTACTCCACAATGGCTATAGCGTTTTCACCATGCGCCAGAATAAATACTTTAGATTCCGTTATTAAAGTTATTAAAGTATTAAAGTTATTTTAATCCGCAGGTCGTGGATGACCCCAAAATAAAAAAGAATCAATCCAGAAACACTGGAATTAATTTAGAAAGATGGAAGAGTGATGCTGAAATGGCCACCGTTCTCATGGATTGGTAGGTAAGTGTTGGGTTTCGTGTTTAGCCCGCTAGCTACATTAGCAGTTAACCTTAGTATGTTCATGCTAGTTAACACGGCTACTTAGCTAGTTAGCTAACGTCATCTGTATTCGGACTGTTACACTGCATAAACCTCACAAAATGCCCAATTTCTTTATTTCAACTACCTAACTTTAGCTAACTGAAGCTAGAGATGCGATTTGATGACATGACAGTGTGTTTGGTTTGAGAGGAATATAGATGAATATGACATTACATTGTACAGTGTACTATTTCAGTAACAATTTGTTTAATGTTTTCCCACACCGAGCCAACAACCCCCACAGACTCAGACTCGTCCCTTCTGTCCCAAGAGTTTCTCCAGGAACGTTTTGTTCAAAAGAATGGCAAACATTACTCTCATTACAAGTATTTTCCATTTTCTTAAAGAAACTTGAGAAATTAATATACAATGACATTGAGTTAGAATCAATACAATGAAAACTTGGTTTGGAAAGGCCATTGAAACTTGCGCTAATAAGTGATTTCAATGCATTTCAGTGATATATATATATGTTTTTTCCCCATCAGCATCAACACTGCCAGAGTAACAGAATCATGGATGACTTGGCCTACTTCCTGCATGTTAAAAAACGAAACACATAAATCTCTGTTATGTAAAAATCCACGTTTTCATTTTAATTCACAATTAAAAACTTTACAAGGTAAAAGTGACTGTTTAATAAAAAATGGGACAGTTACAATGACAACTGAACACTTGTAGAACTTACATCACACGTACAAGGCAGGACATATAAAGCTCCCAGGAAAAAAATTCTACATGGTGCCGCAGAGAATCACGGAAGGAGGCGAGTAGAATTTCTAAGCAAACAGCTGGAGGCAGGGCTTTCTCCTATAGAGCTCCATTTTTATGGAATGGTCTGCCTACCCATGTGAGAGATGCAGACTCGGTCTCAACTTTTAAGTCTTTACTGAAGACTCATCTCTTCAGTGGGTCATATGATTGAGTGTAGTCTGGCCCAGGAGTGTGAAGGTGAACGGAAAGGCTCTGGAGCAACAAACCGCCCTTGCTGTCTCTGCCTGGCCGGTTCCCCTCTCTCCACTGGGATTCTCTGCCTCTAACCCTATTACAGGGGCTGAGTCACTGGCTTACTGGTGCTCTCTCATGCCGTCACTTGAGTGGGTTGAGTCACTGACGTGATCTTCCTGTCTGGGTTGGTGCCCACCCTTGGGTTGTGCCGTGGCGGAGATCTTTGTGGGCTATATTCGGCCTTGTCTCAGGATGGTAGGTTGGTGGTTGAAGATATCCCTCTTGTGGTGTGAGGGCTGTGCTTTGGCAAAGTGGGTGGGGTTATATCCTTCCTGTTTGGCCCTGTCCGGGGGTATCATCGGATGGGGCCACAGTGTCTCCTGACCCCTCCTGTCTCAGCCTCCAGTATTTATGCTGCAGTAGTTTATGAGTCGGGGGGGCTAGGGTCAGTTGGTTATATCTGGAGTACTTCTCCTGTCTTATCCGGTGTCCTGTGTGAATTTTAGTACACTCTCTCTAATTCTCTCCTTCTCTCTCGGCGGACCTGAGCCCTAGGACCATGCTTCAGGACGACCTGGCATGATGACTCCTTGCTGTCCCCAGTCCACCTGGCCGTGCTGCTGCTCCAGTTTCAACTGTTCTGCCTGCGGCTATGGAACACTGACCTGTTCACCGGACGTGCTACCTGTCCCAGACCTGCTGTTTTCAACTCTCTAGGGACAGCAGGAGCAGTAGAGATACTCTTAATGATCGGCTATGAAAAGCCAACTGACATTTACTCCTGAGGTGCTGACTTGCTGCACCCTCGACAACTACTGTGATTATTATTATTTGACCATGCTGGTCATTTATGAACATTTGAACATCTTGGCCATGTTCTGTTATAATCTCCACCCGGCACAGCCAGAAGAGGACTGGCCACCCCTCATAGCCTGGTTCCTCTCTAGGTTTCTTCCTAGGTTTTGGCCTTTCTAGGGAGTTTTTCCTAGCCACAGTGTTTCTACACCTGCATTACTTGCTGTTTGGGGTTTTAGGCTGGGTTTCTGTACAGCACTTTGAGATATCAGCTGATGTAAGAAGGGCTATATAAATAAATTTAATTTGAGCACTCGCCACACACAGCATCTTGGAATGACGACCGCGTTGACAGATCCCACACCTCCAGGCCACAAATTGTTATGTGCTGCTCCTGGTTCCCACCTTTTACCCCCTACTAGGAGGTCATCAGAGCCTGTATGACATCAATGTGTCCTACGGCCCAGCTACAGAGGTTAAATTCTCAATGGCGCGTTCATTCTATCTTGTGAATTGAAATAATGAGAAATAAAGTTGATGTGATTGATTTCAGGTGTATCAGGTAGAATGTCACGTTGACACAATGCTGATGACGACACATGTAGTGTAGCTGAAGGGTTGTTCATCATAATCTACAGTATGACTGATTTTGTTTCCTCCACCCAACAGGTCCAAGCTATTCTGTGCATTATAGGTCACACAGAATCACAATCTGTTGACTACAGCTAAATGGGGGGAAAGGGGGGGCATTACTACCAAATAAGTAAGTGTCACAACAGTGTCCTTTGCATACATAGGATGTGGTGTTGTGCTGTAACGGGTCATGCTAATGTGACCAAAAAAGTCTGGAGATGATGTGGAAACTGGCTGCTAGGGGCAACAGTGAGTGCTGTTACCTTCAATTAGGTTTTGGTTTTGCTAGGGCATTGTGGATGGGCGTAAAAAGCGATATAAAGTTATTTTTGTTTTAAGCCTATCCCAAACCTTAACAATTTGGAGTTGATGCCTAACCTTCGAAATGTGACATTTGAGAAACATGGATGAACGTCTAATTCTGAAGTGAGACTGTGAGAGCTAGTTGTGTTTACTTGATCTGACCAAGTTGGATATTCATTCAGTCCTTCAAGGTGGGCAGTTCACAGCAGGAATCAATGCAATGCTATATAGGCAATGTGCTGAACAGGCAAACAGAGCCTCATGTAGCTAACTATTTTGGTTGATTACTTACCAAATATTTATTGAATCATATAGCATATCAATATATATTTTCTTCACATATTTCTGTATTACCTGGTACCCTGCCAGTTTATCTGCAAACAGTTGGTGCTTTGTCTGCTCTGTGTTTGTTTCTGGTGGCTGTAATGTTAAGCTTGCAAGTGACTTCACTTCCTCTCCAGCTCTGGGGCCATGGCAGCAGGGTCATTCAGTTAGGCGGGATTTAGCCAAAGACACACCTTGCTGAGAAGGCCAGCCCAAGGCAGCCCAGAAGGCCAGCCCAAGGCTGCTCAGGGCGCAGACCCCTTGTAATTGTATTTATTGTGACACCCCATTAGCTGCTGCCAAGGCTACTCTTCCTGGGGTCCAGCAAAATAAAGGCATTAAAATGAAGGCAGTAAAACCCTTGTTTTCGTTCAAAGAGAAAACAACACCATTTTCCCTACATTTACCCCCATGTGGGCCAGCCCGATAGCAATCGAGTTTCACCAATGAGCGTCAGCCCCTTACCATTTGAGTGACAGCTGGTAAGACACACAGTAGAGCGAGAGAGAGAGAGAGAGCAATGATGTGGTGGACATATCTGCACATTTTTTCGGGGACCACTTTTGTCTCGTGGGCGCTACTTTCAGAACTACTGGTTCAAAAGTACTGGAGAATATCTTTAAGCTGAGCTATTGCTGATTTGGGGTAAGGCCTCTGCCTTTACTGTTAAAACATTTTTTTTAGATATACTGTGACATAGCCTACTACTGGTGTGCCACAGATTTGATTTATTTGATCCCTACACATGCATATTAAGGTCTATTTTATTACTCTCCCTATGAAGGTTAGACTTTGGGAGCCATGAAAGCAGTGCAAGCAAAACACAAGCAGCTCTTTTGAAAAACGGCATCTCGCGTTACATGGAAATCTGTTCTGATATCTCAAGCTTTTTTTCTGTGAAAAATCACACACAGGGTTGTGTGAAACCGAACTGTGAACCAGTGAGCACACATTGAGGTTTCAAAGAAGGGATAAAAGCATCTCATTCCAGTCTCTGAGCATCGTCCGCAGCTAGGGTCTCATTAGTCAAGCTGTATTTATCTGTCCATGCTCAGGAAGTCCTACTGTAACGTTATTTTATCAGGGTTTTTTATCGATGGATATGGGGTCATTACTAGGAATGGACAATATTTCCTGTCCAGTCATAATTAAGTCATGGTGCTGCATGAATTCATCAGTAAGGTTATAGTTTGACTGACACAGCTGGCAAAAGCCTTCTGAAAATCTCTGTCCTCTGCCTCAGGGTGGGGTTGGGCTTGGCTCTATAGGTACATCCGTTTCTCTCCTTTTGATAATACTCCAAATACTTGAAATGTTGTCTAGACAGTGAAATGGCATGCTTGTTTTAAAATAAGACTGCACTGTTTGCTATGGGATGGTATTTTGTATTGCAGCCCTAGTGTATAGACTCCCTAAACCCTCCACCTACCGAATATATTCATGGGAATTGCTTTTAGGATACAAAATCATCTTGGAGTTTGGGGGAGAGTGGTGGCGGCTGGGGTAAAATGGGGGTGAGGGGGAATTAGGGTGCATGGGGGGTGCATGTATAATAAGGTTGACTATGTCACCAAACAGCAGCTCAGCATTTAAGCAAATGTTGTCTGCCTGGCATTGCTGTCACCTTGTTTTAGTCATTAAAAGGCTGGACCACCATAAGCTGCTCGGTAGATTTAACGAGAAATGCTCTCAGTGTGCTTTCCTGTGAAGAAGGAAAATCTTGACACAGGCAACTTTAAGGGTCCTTATGTTGACATCTTTAGTACAACTACTTCCATTTGTTATGGGATATATGCTGAATGCCTCAGTGGATTCCTACCGGCTCTCTCTATAATTAACAAAACAGTTCTAGGCCGCAAGTCACCGGACAAAATAAGTCTACAGAGACTGTCTCCTAAATCTGTGCTGTGTGCAACACATAAATGCTGCTGTTGAAGACAATAAACAGAAGAGACAGTTAAATCTCTATTTATCCCTGGATGCCAGAAATAACCTTGTTTTATGGGCTGTGCCTCAATGCAGAAAATTAGTTCCTGAAAAAGTAATTAGCAACTTGCTTCCTTTATAGGGTGGCATGGCCCCTTGTGCCCAATATTACCCACTTTCCTCTGTAGAATCTTTTTCTTGGCATACGCCCAGCACGGGACAAGTCAGGGTGGAAAAACAATAATTCCATGTGTGCCTGTTTGAGTTGATGCTTTGTTCTTGTCTTGTAGTCGCAGTGTTCACTCAGTGAACGTTTTAATTGTTTTACTGTTTCATGTTCTTAATCTGGGTACTGTACAGAAGCTCAAGCACACAAACTATTAACTACTGAGCCAATCAATCATGCCTGTAGACCTCAGTCCAGTCTTGTAGGCTTTAATCTGTTATACCACAGCTCACTTGAAAAGGCAGAACAAAACCCTTTGGGTCATGCCAGAGGCTCTATACTGCATGCTTTCGCCCTTGAACACAATAAGAGGCTTTTGACCTGAGGGCTGAGCAAACAGACAGCATTTGGAAATTGTGGCATTGATTGCATGAGAGCTGGCACTGTCTCATACGTCTAGACTTCGCTCCTAGAGATAATGGGGAACATTACTCACATGGTTGTACCATGTGACGCATTGAATGCCAGGATTGAGAGAGGAAAAAGTCAATAGAGTTGATAGAGCCATATATGAGGAAAAATATCTTCAAGGCAGATACAGTAATGATACTTTCTTCTTAAGTGAACTTGTCAGTCAATTACGTGAAAAAGTTCTGCAATCAATTTAGACACAAAAGAGGTGAGCTAGATGTCGAAATGAAAAGTGGTTGAGAGGTGTTGAACGTATATCAGCTCTTGATACAAGCTTCTTGAGATACTGCTGACATACTGTAATATGCAAAAGTACCTACATTTTTCAAAGAGTAGAACAATTTGGAAAATGACAAGTAAATGACATTTCATTTTATTTGACTACAAATGAATAGGGATCTTACCCTGGATAATGGCCCTCAAATGATGCTTTGTGCTTGCCATCTTTAAAGTCATGTTTATAAATGGGAGAAAAGAGGAGAACTGACAACCTAATAGATCTGTGAAGGAAAATCAAAGGTGTATACTGATGCCCAACAGAGTATGGGTAACAGTAATTGAATACCCTTTTCACCTTACTGAGCCGAACTGACCCAGGTAGAGCTGTACTGCACTGGCCTGGTTACGCCTCCACTATAGTTGCTGGAACAGTGCTGGAAGGGACCATTTGAAATGAAAATATCAGAGCCACCACTGTACACTCTTAGAAAAAAAGGGTTCCAAAAGGGTTATTCGGCTGTCCCAATAGGTGAACCCTTTTTGGTTCCAGGTAGACCCCCCACAGAGAGTTCTACATGGAACCCAAAAGGGTTCTACCTGAAACCAAAAACGATTCTTCAAAGGGTTCTCCAGTGGGGACAGCCAAAGAACACTTTGAGGTTCTAGACAGTACCTTTTTTCTAACATTGTACAGGTTGGGTTGAATTTCTATAAGCCTCTTAGCAGAAGGAACAGACCACAATTCGTTTTCCTGTCTCTCGTCACTATCGTTTCTAAGAGATGCAATAAACCGAGTTCTCTAATAACACCATGAGAGCTTTGTTATCTGTGATATGCTATGATAATTTCCTCTTCCTTTCCCCAATAAACTCATTTGAAAAGGATGTAACGGCCTGTAAAGCTCTTTGTTATCTTCGATCATTTCTCATTAACTCGTAATGAACAACTCAAGGATGAGCTGAAATATTAGACAAATAATTAGAGAGAAACTCATGCCGAGTCTGCTTAGGTCACAGTGCACCTCACAATTAAAGCTCTGTGCCTTATGCTGTACTGTATATGCAAATTAAATTGTTAATTAATTACTAGAATTGTACAAGTTGTGCTATGTCTTTCCCTCAAGGATGTTTTTGAGTAAAAAAAACATGGAACACTCCAAGCTTTTTTAAAGGATGAAAGTCTCTAACCTGTGGAGCTTGAGAAAATGCAGCAGGATATATACTGGATAAACCCGTCGCTCCATTGAGTACAGTGATGGTTTTTCAAGATCGGGGAAAGATCATAAACAGCGGCAGAAAGAAGGTGGTAGGAAAAAGTGTACTGTGTTAAGGCGTGCCACCCCATCGCCCTCGAGTGACGCGCTGATGTTCATTTCCCTGCTCACTGTAGCACATCTCATCTCATCAGGCCTTTCCAGGTGCAGCCTCTTGAGCAGTCCTTCCTCGGCGTCAGCCTGGCCCAGGGAGCTGCCTGCCGGAGCTGACTGGTTGAGGACACGCTAACAAGGGTATGTGGAGGGTATGTGTGCTAATGCTCACAAAGTACACAGGGGACATGCTGTGATGTGGGGCCTGGCTAAATCTCAGGAGTGTATCCACTGAAGCACATAGGATCACACTGGTCTTTGTTCAAACATACTCTATATTGGCTTGGACACAACTACACTGTACCTGTAATTGCCCTAGAGCCATTGCAAAGTGTCAGATTTCGATGTAATGTTAATTAAAACTCTATTAATTGGATACAGTATGCATAAGACAGCTGAAAAACAGTCATTTGTAAGTCAACCCCCTGATGAGCAAGCAATACATACACCATTGAACAGGCAAACGGCAGCAAAACAGGAGTGCATTATTTGGCTGTGCACCACTAGGCTTCATTAAAAAGTAATTGGGCATATGCGGAACAACTTTGTGAACCTTTGTAATCGGTCTTCTGGGAAATTCCTCATTGAGGTCACGAGAGTTAGATTGCCACTACCATGGATATAAACATACCATACCATCAGTGTTGGGGAAGCAACTCTGAAAATATAGTTTACCAAGCTACCAATTACTTCTCAAATCAAAGTAAACATTTTTGCGCACACAGATTGTCAGATGTTAAAGCAGGTGTATCAAAATAATTGTGTTTCTAGCAGTGCAGTAAGTATCTAACAGTACAATACAAGTACACAAAAAAAAGAAGAAAAAAAAGATGAAGAAACAAGAAATATCAGAAGCACCAATGTCAGAGTCCTGAATGTAAATGTACAGTGGCTTCAGAAAGTATCAAATCAAATGTTATTTGTCACATGCGCCGAATGCAACCGGTGTAGCCCTTACCATGAAATGCTTACGTACAAGCCCTTAACCAACAATGCAGTTCAAGAAAAAGAGAAAATGTATTAGCATTAATAGTATGCATACCCCTTGACTTACTCCAAACGTTGTTGTGATACAGCCTGAATTCAAAATTGATTGGATTTTTTTCTCACCCATCTACACACAATACCCGACAATGACAAAGTGAAAACAAGATTTTTGAAATGTTTGCATATGTATTAAAAATTAAATACAGATATATCTAATTTACATATAAGTATTCACAGCCCTGACTCAATACTCTGTAGAATAACCTTTGGTAGCGATTACAGCTGTGAGTCTTTCTGGGTAAGTATCTAAGAGCTTACCACACCTGCATTTTGCAACATTTTCCCATTATTCTTTTCAAAATTCTTCAAGTTCTGTCAAATTGGTTGTTGATCATTGCAAGACAACTATTTTCAGGTCTTGCCATAGATTTCTAAGTTGATTTAAGTCAAAACTGTAACTCGACCACTCAGGAACATTCACTGTCTTTTTGATTAACAACTCCAGTGTAGATTTGGCCTTGTGTTTTATGTTATTGTCCTGCTGAAAGGTGAATTCAGCTCCCAGTGTCTGGTGGAAAGCAGACTGAAGCAGGTTTTCTTCTAGGATTTAACCTGTACTTAGCTCCATTCCGTTTCTTTTTACCCTGAAAAACTCCATAGTCTTTAGCGATTACAAGCATACCCATAACATGATGCAGTCACCACTATGCTTGAAAATATGGAGGGTGGTACTTAGTGATGTGTTGTATTGGATTTGCTCCAAACATAACACTTTGTATTCAGGACAAAAAGTGAATTGGTTTGCCACATTTATTGCAGTATTACTTTAGTACCTTGTTGTGAACAGGATGCGTGTTTTGGAATATTTTTATTCTGTACAGGCTTTCTTCTTTTCCCTCTGTCAACTAGGTTAGTATTGTGGAGTAACTGCAATGTTGTTGATCCATCCTCAGTCTTCTCCTATCAAAGCCATTAAACTATGTAACTGTTTTAAAGTCACCATTGGCCTCATGGTAAAATCCCTGAGCGGTTTCCTTCCTATCTGACAACTGAGTAAGGATGGACGCCTGTATATTTGTAGTGATTGGGTGTATTGATACACCATCCAAAGTGTAATTAATAACTTCACCATTCCCAAAGGGATATTCAATATATATATATATTTTTTTTGCTATTTATTTTACTACCGATAGGTGCCCTTCTTTGTGAGGCATTGGAAAGCCTCTCTGGCCTATGTGGTTGAATCTGTGTTTGAAATTCAGTGCTCGACTGAGGGACCTTAAAGATAATTGTATCGGTGGGGTACAGAGATGACGTAGTCATTCAAAATTCATATTAAACACTTTTATTGCACACAGAGTGAGTCTATGCAACTTATGTGACTTGTTAAGCAAATGTTTATTCCTGAACTTATTGAGGCTTGGTATAACAAAAGGGTTGAATAGTTATTGACCCAAGAAATTTAAACTTTACATTTTTATTAATTTGTAAACATTTCGAAAAACGTAATTCCACTTTGACCTTATGGGGTACTGTAAACTCAGCAAAAAAAGAAACATCCCTTTTTTCAAGACCCTGTGTTTCAAAGATAATTTGTAAAAATCCAAATAACTTCACAGATCTTCATTGTAAAGGGTTTAAACACTGTTTCCCATGATTGTTCAATGAACCATAAACAATTAATGAACATGCACCTGTGGAACGGTCGTTAAGACACTAACAGCTTACGGACGGTAGGCAATTAAGGTCACAATTATGAAAACTTAGGACACTAAAGAGGCCTTTCTACTGACTCAGAAAAACACCAAAATGAAGATGCCCAGGGTCCCTGCTCATCTGCATGAACGTGCCTTAGGCATGCTGCAAAGAGGCATGAGGACCGCAGATGTGGCCAGGGCAATAAATTGCAATGTCCATACTGTGAGACGCCTAAGACAGCGCTACAGGGAGACAAGACGGATATCTGACCGTCCTTGCAGTGGCAGACCACGTGTAACAACACCTGCACAGGATCGGTACATCCGAACATCACACCTGTGGGACAGGTACAGGATGGCAACAACAACTGCCCGAGTTACACCAGGAACGCACAATACCTCCATCAGTGTTCAGACTGTCCGCAATAGGCTGAGACAGGCTGGACTGAGAGCTTGTAGGCCTGTTGTAAGGCAGGTCCTCACCAGACATCACTGGCAACAACGTCGCCTATGGGTACAAACCCACCGTCGCTGGACCAGACAGGACTGGCAAAAAGTGCTCTACACTGACGAGTCGTGGTTTTGTTTCACCAGAGGTGATGGTCGGATTCGCATTTATCGTCGAAGAAATGAGCGTTAAACTGAGGCCTGTACTCTGGAGCGGGATTGATTTGGAGGTGGAGGGTCCGTCATGGTCTGGGGCAGTGTGTCACAGGCTCATCGGACTGAGCTTGCTGTCATTGCAGGCAATCTCAACGCTGTGCGTTACAGGGAAGACATCCTCCTCCCTCATGTGGTATCCTTCCTGCAGGCTCATCCTGACATGATCCTCCAGCATGACAATGCCACCAGCCATACTGCTCATTCTGTGCGTGATTTCCTGCAAGACAGGAATGTCAGTGTTCTGCCATGGCCAGCGAAGAGCCTGGATCTCAGTCCCATTTGAGCACGTCTGGGACCTGTTGGACGAGGGTGAGGGCTAGGGCCATTCCCCCCAGAAATGTCCGGGAACTTGCAGGTGCCTTGGTGGAAGAGTGGGGTAACATCTCACAGCAAGAACTGGCAAATCTGATGCAGTCCATGAGGAAGAGATGCACTGTACGTGTTAATGCAGCTGGTGGCCACTCCAGACACTGACTGTTACATTTGATTTTGACCCCCCTTTGTTCAGGGACACATTATTCCATTTCTGTTAGTCATATGTCTGTGTTATGTCTCAGTTGTTGAATCTTGCTATGTTCATACAAATATTTACACATGTTAAGTTTGCTGAAAATTAACACAGTTGACAGTGAGAGGACGTTTCTTTTTATGTAAGCAAGTTACAAAAAAAATCAACATTTAATCAAATTTAAGTACAGGCCGTAGCACAACAAAATTAGGAAAAAGTCAGAGGGTGGGAATAGTTTCTGAAGGTACAGCAAATACATGTATAGACAGTTTGGACAATATATAAGTAGGATAAACAGCAGTAGCTACTGTATATGGATGAGCTATGTCGATAATACTGTATTTACATATAAAGTGAGTAAACAATTATCTTAATTTCTCAGAGATCAGGTTAAATTTCAACCAAATAAATTTGCAGGAATGCTAATGTTATCTGTTTCTAACTATAGAAACGATTTCAGAACAATAACAATTATGAAAACATTATTAAATTGAACATTGTTTAATGACTCTATGTACATCGGGCAGCAGTCTCTAAGATGCAGGGCAGACTACCGGTTGGTAGCCGGCTAGTGACAGTGACTAAGGTGCAGGGCAGGGTACCGGGCGGAGGCCGGCTAGTGATGACTGTTCACCAGTCTGATGGCCTGGAGCTAGAAGCTGTTTTTCAATCTCTTGGTCACAGCTTTCATGTACTGTCTCCGCCTGCTAGATGGTAGGCTTGGGTGGCTAAGGTCCTTGATGAACTTCTGGGCCTTCCCGTGACACTGGGTGTTGTAAATGTCCTGCAGGGCAGGCAGTGTACCCTCACTGGAGAGCCCTCACTGGAAGGAGTTTTAAAGGCCCAATGCAGCCATTTTCATCTCCATATCAATTCATTTCTGGGTAACTATTAAGTACCATACTGTGATTTTTTAAAATTTAAATGGTCAAAAAGAAACAAAAAAGCTTCTTAGAAAGAGCTATTTTTCAAGCAAGAATTGTTGTAGGACTGTCTGAGTGGGGAGGGGAAAACTAGCTGTTGTTGGCAGAGAGGTTTGGAACTCTCTTTCTTATTGGTCTATTAACTAATGTACCATCTGGTGAAAAGAATAATAATAGTAATAATAATAATAAAAGAATAATAAGAATAATAACATTTGTAAATAGCTTTTCATAGGGACTTGGGGCAGTTCATACAGCTGGGTGTCATCAGCATATCAGTGGAAGGAGATTCCACGCCGGCTAATGACACGACCGAGTGGGAGCATGTACAGTACAAAGAGGATGTGTCCAAGAACAGATACTGTTGTGACGTGGTTGGCCCGGGACCATACTCAGTCCTTGGTCGTGTCATTAGCCGGCGTGGAATCTCATTCCACTGCTATACAAGATGGGTAGGCCAATGCAGTAAGCTGAATTCACTGTCATGTTCATGGATCCATTCTTGGACAAACCTAGCATTGTGGCACTGGCAATTATCCTGATGAAAAAAATCTATTTGCAGATGGATACGCTGCTGCCATGAAGGGATACAGCTGATTGGAAACGATGTTCAGATATCCTGTGGCATTCAAACGTTGCTCTACTTTTATCAAGGGGCCCAATGTGTGCCATGAAAACCACCACCACTAGCCTGAAATGTTGACATGCGACATGATGGATGCATGTACTCAGTGTGGTTTTCTCCATACCCTAGTCCTCCCATCAGCGTGAAACAACAGGAACCGGGATTCATTAGACCATGCAATGTTTTTCCAATTCTTCAGTGTCCAGTGTTTTCATTCCTTAGCCCCCATTGCTGAAAGAAGTGGAACTCTAAGGTCATCGGCTGCCATACCCCACTCGTGTCAAGGTACGACGAGTTGTGCATTATTTTATGGGTCTTTGGGCATCGATGCTGCACTGGACTGTCAGTTGACTGACTGTAGCCCGTCTGTTGCTCTGCACAATTTGTGTCAGCCTCCTGTGCCCTCTTTCATCAATGACACGTTTTCAACCACTGGCCTGCTGTTGGCTGGATGTCCTTTGGGTTGTAGACCATTCTTGATACACATATTAAACTGTTGAGTGTGAAAAACCCAGCATCAGTGCAGTTCTTGACACACTCAAATCGGTGCGCCTGGCACGTACTACCATACCCCGTTCAAAGGCAATTACATATTTTGTCTTGCCCATTCACCCTTCCATGTCTCAATTGTCTCAAGGCTTAAAAATGATTATTTAACCTGTCTCCTCCCCTTCATCTATGCTGATTGAAGTGGATTTAACAGGTGACATAAATAAAGGATCATAGCTTTCACTTAGATTAATTTGGTCAGTCTATGCCATGGAAAGAGCAGGTGTTCTTAATGTTTTGTATACTCAGTGTAGAGTTATATATTATGTGAATGAGCATTGAGAAAGTATGTAGAACGTGTTTGTAACAAATTTAATCTGTTATAAAAGTAAAAATGACAACTATCATTCTCCACCTAGTCTCATAATTTCAATTTTTATTTATTTAGTCATATAATACCAACTACAATACCTGTGATTTGTGCCTTTTGAGATCATACCTTTGAAAGTTAATTAGTACCTCTGCTGTAATCTACAGTTGGTTTATACACAGGCAGCTTTGGACAGAAACTCATTTGAAAAGTAAATTAAATCGTAAATATGGAGGTCCCTTTGGAAGTTACAACTCTTATAACGAAACCTACAACTATTTATTATTTTAGATCCAATGCGAGGAAGTCATTTCAGCCATGGCTGATTGATATGAGTTTTAACGTACATGATATGCAATCTCTATTTAGAGTTCCCTGCACTTAAAGATATTGAAATATGTAGGCCTACACATCCCAATAGTTTGTCTGTCCATGGGGAAATATAATTAAAGAGTGCTTGTGATTGCTGTGCTCAGAACCTTAAAGTGACTTCTTCTGTTTTTAGAGAAGTGCTGGATCATAAATGGAAAACCACTGGCAAAAGTCAGTTGGCATCTACATAAGTGTTTGTTTAAGTATTCTCAGGACCACTGGATCGGGCCATTTATTCATGGAATGACCACCAGTCAATATCAAAACAACAGACGGTAATATGAATTTATTAACAGTTTCCGCATAATTTCAATCAATTTTAGCAGAAGCGTGAAGTCATTTTTTTTCATGGCCATGTCAAAAATAAACTCATTAATCAAACAAGTGTCATAATGAATGCTAATGTTATATTGACTATTGAATCTGATGAACCCTAACCCTCATCTGGTGTCATTGGAATGTCTGGGAAAAGACTCAACCCTTTGTTTGCATAACATGCTAACCACACAGCATCATACTGTGCATATTTGCGGGGATACAAGCTAGAAATAATTTACTTGCTAAAAAGAGTAAATTACTTTGCTGGACTCAGCAAAGAGGCTGACGGTTTACCTGTCCAAATGCTAACTTCAGTCCGTCCCAACACCTTCCCTGATTTTCTGCATTCCCAGTCCGCTCAGTGGGACTGATAAGAGGGGAAATGCCTGTTTTGTGCCTCAGCACAAAATGCTCCTAATGGTCTTAGATCATGTTTCCTCACTGACACACCATTAAGTGCTACATTTTAGGCATTGTATTACTGCAGCTTCTAAGATTAAGAGTGATAAGGTAAAGCTGTTATTCCTATCTTCACGGCTCACCATTAGCCATGGCTTTTTAGCCATGAATTATTCATAGGGAAAAATTATCAGACCCCAAAGATAAAGGCCCTCCAACCACTCCTCAAGTGTATCGATTTCTGTACACTACATAGGGACTATGTTGGACTGAATCACACCCGATGCAATGGCCAATGGAAACTGAAACTGTGGAATGAGTCACAAACACATTTGAGAAACACTTCTCAAACACTTTCCCCAAATGTCAAGGACAGAAATGTGACAGAATGGAAAGTTTAGTTAACCCACCCCTGCGTGTTTAACTGAACTGAATGACAAATATATCTTTGCATAAAAGCTACCAAAACACTTTCTGTGAGTAGTCTATGAATGTTATGGAGATGTCAGTGTGTGATTGGCTGCTACGTTTCTTGCTAGGACTTATTTTGAGAATAAATGGGAGTCTCAAGGGACCATTTCAAATGCTTTTGTATCAAAACATATCAGAGAATCATCTTTTCATTTACAGCATTGTCATGAAAGTATCATTATAAAGGCTATTACTTATCATATACTTAAAAGGCAAGTTTGATCCAATACTTTTTAATAGTTTTTATTCCTAATAAATGGATGACACAAATAAAGGGGGGGAAAGGAACAGTTTAATTAAGTGAGAAAAGGTTTACTTTTAAGTTAGCCAAGAGATTTGCGAAACTAGGAAATGACGGGCATAGCAACCATTGCTTATGCAGGGCCCAGATGGTAGTTGGGAGAGCTTAAATCTCTTTCACCAACATGAACATCTGCTACAGTCAACCTTGAATTAGCTTGGCTGATAGTCCTACCTATTCCAGTCCTCAGTTGACAAAATGCTTATGGCAATAACTCCCCCATTTACCAACCTGGAGAAAAGCAAGAACAAGCAAAAATGACCGCAGCTTGGCTGCTGTAGGTTCATTCACCTGTCTATCAAACACATAGCCTATTAGTAGCCTTCTCTCTATAAAGCAACGCTATTATGAGAACATAGCAGCCTATTTGTTTAACCTGCTGAGGGAGGCTCTGTTTAAGGTTAGTTCTTACTTCACCCTTCTAGCTGGCTAAGTAATGCTAGCCAGAGCCCTTCAACGCTAACGTTACTGCAATAGAAGTCTCTGCCAGCAGCTAGCCGCCTGACTAACTGACATAACTATAAGCGACTATTTACCAGTTGTGCACTCATTCTCTGAGAGTCGTTTTTTGTTTGTTTGGGGATGTCTGTAGCCACGGCAGGAGTCGTAGGAGTTTAAAAATTGGGAGGAAAATCCGGGGGACGAAGGCAAACATAACAAACAAACCACCATTAACGATTTCACTCATTCGCAAAGATGCAGGCGCGATTAGTCAGATCAAGAATATAAGCGTTCTGAGCTTTGATCAACGCTGGGAGCAATATTTAGATGTTGATCCGTAATTGATTCTCTTTGTGTACAAAATATATATTTGTATTATTATTTCATTTTTTATTTAGAAAGAAATGACAGCGGTCCGGATATCGGTGTCCTCATATGTAGCTAGTCCTCTAGGCCTAGTGTAGAGCCTCTCTAGTTATGTGAAATGAGCTGAAAACAGGATGTGTAGTATGTCTATTTAGTGCTGTTTAATAAGTCATGAAATTAACATCTCCTTGGGCCTCCTCATGGTTCTTACAGCCCGGGCCGTTTACACAGTCATTACATAATGTACCAGCTTTCAAAGGAACATGTCTATGATTATGGATGAACAGTGAAATGAGAAATGATACTGACGAATATTAAGGAAACGGTGCACATATTGTCCCTGGTGTCATTAAAATGCATGAATCTGTCATTATCTTTTTAATGGGACGTGTTTTCCTAATCCCTCAGAGGAGGTATAATGGCAATGCAGATGCCTCAGAGCACAGGACCTCTGACAATGAGCTGTTAGTGTGTTAGATAAGCAGCACCCCAGCTCAAAGAGAACCTTCCCTTCTCTGATGCGTTCTCACTAGCTAGGTTTCCATCCATTTGGCGACAGATTTTCATGTGAATATTCTAAAATCTGCATAAAAACAATATTATGTGCATTGATTGGACTGGTCATGTGAACATCATACTTTCAAAATCTTAGCTAGCAGTCATCATCATCTACTGGCAAATCCTTTTAAATCCTTGTCATATGAAGATTTTTAGATTTTTTAAAAATGTATCGGTGCTCATCGGCCATTGGACATAAACATTTCACAACAAGTTGGAAATCGCAAATTCAACAATGAGTGCTCCAAAGCAATCACCAACCTACTATTCAGTGGAGTGGGCGTGTGGTCCAAGTCTGGGTTTAAGGGTCTCTTTTCCAAGCTTAAAAGGATGAACATTCTACATTGGGCATGCTGTCAATCCAGCATGACTTCTGCCGCATTCAAAACAACTGGAAACTGGAAACTAGGAAATCTCAGATTCCAGTGAGTTCAAGACAATAGGGAACTCAGGAAAAAAAATTGCTCAGACTGGGAAAATACGTTTGAACGATCATCCAACTCGGAATTTGAAGTCGGGAACTCGGGCCTCTTTCTTGAGCTCTGACCTGAAGATCACTGACGTCATGATTCAACCTTGTTTTTTCCCGAGTTCCCAGTTGTCTTGAAAGCACCATAAATCCAGAGAATGCCAGACTCTGATGACAAAGTTTGATGACAAAATTTGCCCACAAAGGACCATCTTCCTGTTCAAGTGAGCACAGCACAACAAGGAGAGTCCAAAAATGTCTTGTATGCTGCTGCATAAATTATGTAATATGCCAGGGAGATATGTATACCGTAGCTAAGGAAGTAATACTAAGTGTGTGTTGTGTAGTAAGCTGTTAGCTGTTGGTGGTGCTGTTATCTGTTGGTGGTAGCCTATAGCCTGTTTTAGAGAAATGCCATCATGGAAAATTGTAAGAGCTTTCACTGTCTGCTTCTATGCCCCCTTTATTTATACTATGGTTCTGACTAGCCCATGTTCTGAATTTTGTTGCTGTACATTTCAAAAGTGCTTAACAAATAGTTATATTTACTATATCCATCCTAGCTCGCTCATTAATGTTTTTAATCGAAATTATGAATTGCCTCATATCCGCTCGTCGTCCCCTTATGCCATAGTTTGTACATCTCAATTGTCAGTAGAAACCACATTTGTTTAAGCAAGTCAGCCATATCAGCTATGTTTTTTAAAAAGGCAGTAAATGAGGCTGAATTAACTGTTTTGCTGCCAGACAAGGCTCCGCTGGTAGCCAGGTGTAGCGGTGGTAAGGATTCACTCCATGGTGCTGGAAAAAAAGCTCTGCTGTTAGGACAGCTTTATGTAGGCCCTAACCATTTGTGGGCACTGTTTGTCACCGTTATAGTGCAATTCATGTATTTAGTGTAGTGTTGTGTAGTGGCTTTGCTGGCATCCATCTAAAAAAAATCTGGGGAGTTTGCCCCACCAAGATTTACATGCTAAAATCGCCACTGGTAATCATAGAAGACATGCATTGGTGTTTAAATCACTAAAAAGGTATATGGTGTACAATTTTTGAATACTGTACATTTATCAGCTTGGCAGTGAAAAAAAAACTTGAGAAATTGTCATTACTGGTTGTGATTGGTTTATGGCATCATCAGGCCCCAGATACAGAGGGCCTTGTGATAGTCAACATGCATGGATGAACCCTACATGGTCATGGGAACAGAATTTCCCACCTTATTTTCATTTTAAAAGAGGCTGCTTCTCTGAACTTAACCTTACAAAGAGCTGGAGGATATTGCAATTATGAGATGAAGAGTAAAGTAAAGATGAATGATATGAATAACTATTTTGCTGCCTTTGTGGAGAAAGATGAAACATCTATTCGATAGCCCATATGTAGTTAATAATGCCACTGTCATAAAAGAGTCCAGAAATGTAAAATACATTTTACTAAGTTCTGTTGTGTTACGACTTCCAGAATTTATCTGACAGGTCCTCAAGAATGTCCAAGGCATATCTCAAATGACAATTCTTCCAAAAAGGTAGAGTAAGAAAAGATTTAAAACTACAATGTGTAACGTTTTGGGCGATCTGACCAAATTCACATAGACATGTGAGTTATAGATATTTCATTCCTGTTGAAAGCAAATCTAAGAAGTGGTATGTGGTATGTTCTATGTGCTACTTTTTTTTTTTTTTACATCAGCTTCAAACAGCTAAATATACAATATCTGGGGATATGGAAATATGTTTCACAGCGGTTTAGATGGTACAATGATTCTCCACACAATGACTGCTTGTTTAGACAAACTCATTTTGTTTTAATTTTGGCTTAATTTTGGCAACCAGGACTTCGGCATAGTGCATCTTTAAGATGGGTTGTCATAAGTATGTATTTAAAGGGGAAAGGGAATTCAAAATACATTCTGGGATTTGTGATAGCTAACTGAGAATGCACATTCTGCACACTATATTTCACCTCAGGAAACTACACAGTTGATTCCCCTACAAAATGATACACCGTTTCATTTTATGGCACTAAGCTTAGTGGTCTGTTCACTATGGTCCACACATTGCTGCTTAGGCCAGGCGCCACAAAAAAGATTCTAGTCCTTCATTCTCCCAACCTGTCAAGCATGGTGAGCAAAATGGCCTTTTACGAATTATTTGGCACACCAGTCACCACTCTCACTCAGTGGACAGCTCGACAGAATGTACACTCGCTGCCAAACATAGTCTGTGAGAAAGCAGGGCAGACATTGCTAGTATGGGACCTAATTTCACCTAGGAGCTGTATCACCTCTCATGCTTTCAGTTTACCATTTGCACATCTCTCGGTTTGACATAAAAACTTCAGATTGAATCAGTCAGTGTTACAGTATTGCTACGGGAATCTATATAACAGTACTGTGTCCCAAATTTCAAGTAAACAACATTTGATCATGAAAGTACAGTAGTTAACCAGGATGAGTGTTTTTCTCTTGTCTTTATTGACCTTTTTACCTTTGTGTTTAATTTGTAAGATTGGACCATTTTGAGATGAATGGTAGGATGGATAGTGTAGCACTTATCCCCTCTGTGTGGCAACACAGGGTTTTTCAAAGGCCCTCAAAATGCTTACACGGAGATGTGACACAAAGTGTTATGACTGGCTCCCCGTTCTAAACTTATCAGATGTGACTGCTGAGTATGACAAGTGGTCATCACGGCCCATTAAACATGGGGCTGCCAGGGGCTGCTCCATGGAGGCAATTTAATGTCCAAATGCTACACTGAGGCCTAAAGTCTAATAGACAATAACACTGGCCCTTTCACTCATTTGTTGAGTAAATGCAAGCGGTTCTGTATCCATGCAACATATTTTGTTCTGAGGAATCATGTATAATTGAAATTTCTGATGTGTCTAATGTAATGTAAAAAGTATAACCCTGTGGTCATCGAATTAGCATACTGCAATTTGCATATTGATTGGCCATTCCCTAACAGAAAATCAAATACATTTCACATGTGATCTTTTGTCAAATTAACGTGTTAACATGTGACAAGACGTAAAAGAAACGTTATCAAATTAAACTTCACGTGAAAATATGATCTTGTGAAATAAATGTTACAACATCGGGAGGCAAAATTTTAACAATTCCACATGTGAGAGTTAGTTTTACATGTGAAAGTACAAATTAGATTTTCACGTGATAGTACAAATCAGATTTTCACATGTGAACATTTTTCACATATGAAAATGCAATTCCACGTGTGAGAGTTAGATTTCAACATGTGAAGAAAAGAAAATGACATGTAAAACTGCAAATTCGATTTTCACATGTGAAAATGCAATTCCATATCAGAGTAAGATTTTCACATGTGAAGGTTTTTTACATGTGAAAGTGCAAATTTGATTATTCTCCTCACATATGAAAAGGTGGTGTAAACATATGAACTCAATTTAATACGTGAGCACATGGTTTCACATATGGTTTCACAACAACTGATTGTCGATTTTGTTTTCACATGTGAACATTTCAGATCAACATGTGAAAACAGTTATAACATATGAAAATGCAATTTCAAATGTGTTTTTTTCTATAGGAATGAAATAGTATATTGGTGGGGCATATTATTCTGGTTTAATGTTACTCCTGAATCACCAAGATAAATATAACCGTTTTTCTTTAGTGTATTTTTAACAAAGCTGAGATTTACTTTGAAGTCCAAAGTGTATGAATACATGGGAAATCAGTCATTGACACAGATATGGTGTCATAGCAGGAACATCAGAATGCTGTGAACCAAGATGTTCTGAGTTCAAATCCCAGGTGAGGACATGTTTAATAATGCATAAATAAACATACACAATGTAATCATGTATGTGAAATATGTAAGTTGAAAAAATATCCTCACATGTTGAGTGTTCCAAAAACACATGGTTTCACATTATTTAAAATGTGAAACCTCATGTGAAATATCATCACGTGAAGTGTTCCAAAAACACGTTTGATTTTTGAAATGCGAAATAATGTGGTTTTTCCATAAGTGTTCAGCAAACACTGACAATCCAATGCAATAAATGCATTTTCATAGATAGCAGTTATATGATACAGATATAATACAAAATCCAAACTAAATGGGAAACAAGATAAGAAAGCGTTAACTGTCTATGAGCTGAGCTGTATTGTTTGTGCAGCCTGCAAGGTTCTGGCTTCCCTGAACGTCACAGTGTCCCTCAGAGGGAGAATTGACAGCTGAGATTTAAATGGCGTCTATGTCAGTTCTACCTGAAGGTTCTCTCTCTCCACTAATCTGATGAGATTCCCATTCGTCCTCTTCCCCCCCGTCTTATCGCCTCATTGCTGCAGCAGCAGGTGCTGTCAACCCAGTTTCCTCTCTCCAGTGTCAGACGTCATTTTCGGGTAGGTGTCAATTTCTGTCGGATATATCTGTCTCCAGCGCAGTCATATTAATGCAATCTGGATCTGACTCCACAAGGCTGCACGGGCCAAAATATATGATATGGACATTTGTCATATTTGACCTGAAAATCCCTTGGGAAAGATGATGTATTTCTAGTAACATTTGTTTTTGCAGTGTGTGCAGAAAACACTGACCTGTAAGGGCCAGACTACAGAAGTAATACAAATTTGCTAAGTAATTTAAAAAATCTAATGGGTGTGAAGGAATAGTATGCACAATCAATGCACTACTTACCATACACTGTTGTGTGGTAGGCCATCTTGGAGGTTATGCAGTGAGGAGGCAGGATAGTATCTTTTCTTTATCCCACTTGCAGTTATGGTCTCCAGTATTTTGATTGTTGATCACCTGAAAAGAAAAAAGTATGAGAGTTTGTGGTCTGTTTCCAGTCATGCATTTGTTTCGAACATTACGAGAGAGAATACTGAAATTTAAAAAGAAATATGAAGTTCTCTGCCTACATTTAAGACCATAGTTCAGGTGACACCACCATTTACTTACAGTAAGTGATAATGCCAGAGAAGCCAGTGTTTGGAGGGTATATTAGCACGGGTGTTGTTATGTGCTTTGGGGCCTCATCAATTTATATAATGGCAGTTGCAAAGTTTGATCTCTGACAAAATCTTTCCAAAAGTAAGCATTCCTCCCAAAAAATGATGCATAGTCAACTTAATCTAGAGGCGAAATAAATGCACACCTATTTAGGCGAGGTGCTGGCTAGCAGAGTAGAACACTTAAAAAATAAAGGAGAGACACACACTCTAGGAGCTCAGATGCAAAAATATTTATGTCCAACGTTTCGACAGACAAGCTGTCTTCATCAGGGTATAATGACAAACACTGCGGGATGACTCATTTATATAGTGTCAAAAGACACACACAGGTGTCTGTCTGTAATCTTGGCCCGTTGTGGCCTGATATCATTGGTTAATTCTCATATATTAAAATAGCATACAAAAAACATAAACGGATAGCGTCCGATCATAGATACAATTTGGCTACATAAGCCTACAAACAAGCATAGTCAACTTACACACACAGCACTGACACACACACTTACCCCACCAGACATACCACCAGTGGTCTTTTCACATTCTCCGGGTGCAGAACAAATTCAAGGAAACGTACAGTATTATACAGACCCATCAGTGCATGGAACTCCCTTTCATATTATACAGCGCAAGTGAACAGCTTACCCTGGTTTCAAAAAACAAATAAAGCAACACCTAACGGCACAACGCCTCTCCCCCATATGACCTACTTGTTATGTGTATGTACTGACATGTATGTGTAACTGATAATTACACACACACACACACACTACACTACACACACACACACACACTACACTGCACACACACACTACATGTTAATGTAAATTGTAGTCTGTTGTCTGTAATGTATTTTTCGTTATGTGTCGGACCCCAGTAAGACTAGCTGTCGCTGGTTTAGCATAGCAGAGAAAACGCACCTTTATACCAGATACAGGCACTCATTAACAAGTAGACAACGTCCAAATAAAATATAATGTATTATTAATGGTTAGCAGGAGACCTGCAAGTACAACGTTTCAGAACTTAGTGTCACAATCAAACATTAAAGCACACGTAATTGAAAGATGCATTGTGCAACATGCCCCTTCTCTCTGTACAGGTACCAACTGCTTCCTTGCACCATCTGCACTCTAATTGCTGAACTTGTCACTGATGTTATTTTTTATTGTTCCTATTTAAATCACAGATGGATCTTAATCCAATTGACTTGTTTGTACAACTCACGAGTGGCTGCTTAGAGCTTTTTGTCTTCAAGCATACCTCTGGGCTATTGAGGCTAACCTAAACGGTTCATATAAATGCTACTTTAAGTTTATATTACATAACCAGCCAGCACAGGAAATTATTCTGTTGTTCCACAAACCAAGAGGGAATTGAACTTGGACAAAAGAGTCCAGCTTCCAATTCACTAAAGTGTTTAGGTTTATTAAATGCATAACTGTGCTTCACTGCTAAAATATATGGGTCAGTAGTAAGTGGAAGGGCATCTTAAGGTCATTAATGTACTGTAACAGGAAAGGCTAGCTATCTATATGGCATATTTGTCCCGTTAATGTCTTTTTTTAATGCATTGTAATGGTTCAGAAAGGAAATGCAAGAGGTCTATATTTATATAGCAAGTACAGCAATCTACATTTTGCTCTTCTTACTGATATTCAATGAACTGCAGCAGACAAGAAATCGTTTTACCTGCCTCCCTGTAGGTTAAATTACCTGTGTACCTGCTCTTTGGAGATAGACTCTTATCTTATGTTGACTATGTTGGCAGGGAGCAGCAGCATGGTCTTGGCGTCTGGTGTCCAATGGTGTGGTGTGGTGTTAAAGCCAGATTTACACAGATAAATTATTTCCTATCTCCAAGACAAACTTTAGATTGAATTGGGGACTAAGTTTCTGTTCAAGGAAAAAGCGTCCACTGAAACCATTAGGAAGGTCAATAGCAAGCCACAGCTTTATTGATTGGCATTCAATCTGGAGGGAAATTGGTCCTTGATCAAAATTACTCTGGTGAAGATGTAACACTAACTTAATTAATAAGATGTTCCAGATTTATTTGACAGACATCATGACTTGCTATTTAACCAAACCCTGTTGATTAAAGAGGATGCAGCTTGTGAGATTAGATTGTGTCAGAGAACAGTTGAGATATGAAAGGAACTGTAATATCCTCAATTTCTGTCCTTGATATTAAGCACTCTTCAGAACGTTCACACTGTCATAGCATACAGCTTACTGACAATATTGCCATTTCTTCAGCTCCAAGTAGCCTACCATGGGAATGCCAGTGTGTCAGTACCATAGGTTCAATTGTAACCAAAAGCCAGGACTTACAGTATCACATAGCTGAACATTAGCACTGGGTTTCTTAAAACAGGTGATTACATGCACCTGCGGGTTAAAACAAACTTTCTTGCAACCAAACACCCACAATAGTAGTTAAGTTAACCTATTAACCTTCAGTTAACCTTAGCTTTTTAGAGGCTGTTATCAATGCTATATCAAACAATGATTGGGTGATACAAAGTTAGGCTGGATAACAAGTTAAATTTAGATTTTCAAAGGGTTAAAGGTCAAATCTGGTGAAAATGGGCATAATGGAAATAGTAATAGGTTTAGGTCAAATATCCTGAAACAAAAACTGAGTGCATTATCAAACAAAGACACTTAGACCTCTCAAACTCAACTCTGGACCTCGAAGCCAGTTCCACTGCATTTTTTCATAGTTCCCCCCAAGTGTTTGCAATTCATTATCAAGTAGAACAGCACCACCAAGAGCCGTTCTCAGATGATGTAGACCCTCTAAGAAAACTGTGGGAGATTTTACCTGACTTTCTGGGCCAGAGATATTGAAACTGTTATGCAATATTTTATGGGTAAAATGTACACACAGCCAAATAGGATAGTCACATTCTGACCAAATTTACTGAACATATCAATATAAACCGACTATGTAATCATACATACTTAGAGTATGGAATAACCATATTTATAGTTACTTTTGTCATCATTATTATGCTGTAAGTCATGCATATACAGTACACAGAAAAATCACATTTTCCATCATGCTGGTCAAACTTGGGCATTAGGCACGTTCTGGAGCAGAGATATTGGAACTAAAGGCCTTCCCACACTTTTGACATTTGAGGTGTGTTTGTTTTTTGTAACTAGACACAACCCATTACTTGCACCAAGTTTAAATTATACGATGTGTGAATTCTACAGATGAATTTAGAAGAAAAAAATGCATGGTGTCATTGCCCGGCAATGTTCCTATTGGTCAGTCACCGAGATCGGCTCTTAACACCAGCCACACTACACAAAAAAGGCTCAAGATTTAGGACACTGCCAGAACCTTGTCAGAGCCTACGACTGCGAGGCACACCTAGACTCTGTCACACTGAATAAAGACGTCTGACAATCTTTTACGGTCTAAGAATTTGCCCACAATATGGGATGGCATAAGATGGCTAAAATCGTACAGTCTGTGCGGGCCATAAAGCTGCAATATGTAACTTTTTGGGTGACCCGAACAAATTCACAGAGGTCGTGTCTACACTTGACACTTACATGCAACTTCCTATTATCAGAATATGAAGATCGCATTGCAAAGATGGATCTAGACGCACAATAGTCGCTTTGTGTTCTGATTGTGTTCATATCTGTCTGACCACTTCAGGTGGTGGTCAGGGATGCATTGTGTGTGGATTTCTCCTCAGTCTAGATGCAATCAGGCAACTGAAAGCGCATACAGTGCACAACATCACCAGCACTCCTCGCAGAAGTCTCCAGAAAACATGTGTTTTGGGACAGAGAGGCACCTTTCATCATAACGTTAGAGGAAATACATTCCTAGCGTGGGAGGAACATGTTTGCTAGACTCATAAATGCTAGCCAGTTAGCTAATAATTAGAAAAACTATTTTTGGTTTGGCTAGAGTTATGCTAACCGTTAGCAATCCCTTTAGCATTGCATGCTAGCTTGCTGACTTGCTAGAGAGGTTAGCTGGTGTAAGAATATTCAAATCAAATCAAATTTTATTTGTCACATGTGCCGAATACAACAGGTGTAGACCTTACTGTGAAATGCCTACTTACAAGCCCTTAACCAACAATGCAGTTCAAGAAATAGAGTTAAGAAAATATTTACTAAATAAACTAAAGTAAGAAAAGAAAAGAAAAAAGTAGTAAAAAAGAAAATTACATAACAATAACAAAGCTAAACACAGGGGGTACCGGTACCGAGTCAATGTGCGTGGGTACAGATTAGTCGAGGTAATTTGTAAAGTGACTATGCATAGATAATAAACAACAAGTAGCAGCAGTGTAAAAACAAGGGGGGGGGGGGGGGGGGTCAATGTAAATAGTCCAGGAGGCCATTTTATTAATTGTTCAGCAGTCTTATGTCTTGGGGTAGAAGCTGTTAAGGAGTATTTTGGTCCTAGATTTGACGCTCCGGTACCAATTACCGTGCGGTAGCAGAGCTGCACCATCGAGAGCATCCTGACCGGTTGCATCACCGCCTGGTATGGCAACTGCTCCACCATTTTTAGAATGCATCCTGGCATTTGAAGCGTGGGAAAAAGGGAATCTTGACACACTGTGGACACGGTAGACACCTTTAAATGTAGTTGTAAACGCAAGACGCGTTCTGAATTCCATGATCAAAACTCTATGATCAGAATACTAAAGCTGCATGAATTGTCAAGTCTAAATACAGCAATAGAATTGTGAGTTATAGATCTGCCATTGTCATTGAAAGCAAGTCTAAGAAGCGATAGATTTGTTCTATGTGCGTTATTTCTACGCTTCTCGTTCTTAAGTTTAGTTTATTTATTTTTTACTTTCGACTTCGTACACCAGCTTCAAAAAGCTGAAAATATAATATTTTGGGTTTTGGAAAATATATTTCACAACAGTTTAGATGGTACAATGATTCTCTACACTACATTGAGTTGCACCCCCTTTTGACCTCAGAACAGCCTCAATTTGTCAGGGCATGGACTCTACAAGGTGTCGAAGTGTTCCACATGGATACTGGCCCATGTTGATTTCAATGTGTCCCACAGTTGTGTCAAGTTGGCTGGATGTCCTTTGGGTGGTGTGAAAAACCAAGCGGTGTCGCTGTTCTTGACACAAACCGGTGCGCCTGGCACCTACTACCATACCCCGTTCAAAGGCATTTAAATATTTTCTCTTGCCCATTCACCCTCTCAATGGCACACACACAATCCATGTCTCAATTGTCTTAAGGCTTTAAACTCCTTCTTTAACCCGTCTCCTTCCCTTCATCTACACTGATTGAAGTGGATTTAACAAGTCACATCAATAAAGGATCATAGCTTTCATCTGGAATCACCTGGTTGGTCTATGTCATGGAAAGAGCAGGAGTTCTTCATGTCTTGTATACTCAGTGTATACTTGCTTGTTTTGCCACTTAAACTGAAATTAGGCAAACTATTCAAGTTGTTGAGTGATTTCTGCATAGCGCATCTCACATTTTCACTGCAGTGGGCTAAATCAAGGTCACACAGAGTGTTTCTTGATAGTCTTAAACAAATCTACTTTGAAACATAAGTATACACCTCACACACATGGTTATGAGCTCAAAAAAAGAAGACACCTGTACCATGTCAGATATGGAGTTGAAATGTATTCAATTTTGAGTTTGCATCCCAATATTACACTTTATATACGTCACAAAAGGCTCAAATATAACAAAAATGTTTGACATAGAAACACCGAATTTTCGTCGTAAATGAAATGTTATTAAAAAATCTTTAGTAAGTATGAAATTATGAAAAATATTATTAACATTCCACCCATGAGGCCAAAGAGTGTGAATTTGGTAATTGTCTGCAGGAAAGGGCTACGGGGGAAAGTGCGATTGCAGTCAAAGTTGACATTTTCGTGGTACCGATAGATCTCGCCCCTATTCACTGAATATAAAGAAAAAAGTATCCAAACCAAAAACCGTGGATAGATGTCAGCATTCGTGCAAAACTAAAAGCGCGAACCACTGCATTTAAACATTGGAAAGGTGGCTGAGAACATGGACGTGTACAAACAGACCAGCCATGGCAATCAAAGACCCAAAATGACAGTACAGAAACAAAGTGGAATCGCAATTCAATAGCTTGGACATGAGATGAATGTGGCAAGGACTCCAGAAAATCTGGATTTTAAAGGGAAAGCCAGCCACGTCGCCGACACCGACGTCTCACTCCGGGACAAGCTAAACACCTTCTTCACCTGCTTAGAGGAAAACAATACCAAGCCGCCGAAGTGGGCACCCGCAGCTCAAGGACTGTGTGCTCCCGATCTCTGTTGCAGATGTGAGTAAGACATTCAAGCGTGTTAACCCTCGCAGACTGCATCCCAAACCACATCCTCAGAGCTTGTGCAGACCAGCAAGCTGAAGTGGTAACGGACATATTTACTCTCGCCCTGTTCCAGTCTGTCATCCCTACTTGCTTCAAGATGTCCACCATTGTTCCTGTACCCAAGAAAGTGAAGGTAACTTAACTAATTGACTATCACCCCGTAGCACTTACTTCTGTCATCATGAAGTGCTTTGAAAGGCTAGTTAAGGATTATATCACCTCCATCTTACCTGACACCCTAAACCCACTACAGTTTGCATACCGTCCTAACAGATCCACAGACAACGCAATCGCCATTGCACTGCACACTGCCCTATCCCACCTGGACAAGTGGAATACCTATGTGAGAATGTGGTTCATCAACTACAGCTCAGCCTTCAACACCATAGTGCCCTCCAAGGTCATCACTAAGCTGATGACCATGGGTCTGAACCCCTCCCTGTGCAACTAGGTCCTAGACTTCCTGATAGGCCAAACCCAGGTGGTGAAGATAAGCAATAACACCTCAGCCAGTGGTGCCTGCTCAGCCCCTTCTTGTACTCCCTGTTTACCCATGTCTGCGTGGCTAGGCACGTCTCTAACTCAATCACCAAGTTTGCTGACGCACAACAGTGGTAGGCCTGATTACCAAGAATGACGAGACAGCCTACAGGGAGGAGGTGAGAACCCTCGCGGAGTGGTGCCAGGAAAATAACAGCAAAACAAAGGAGCTGATCTACAGGAGACAGCAGAGAGAGCACACCCCCATGCACATCGACATGGCTAATGTGGAGAGGGTCAAAAGCTTCAAGTTCCTTGGCGTGCACATCACTGAGGCCCTAAAATGGTCCATCCACACAGACACAGTGGTGTAGAAATCTCAACAACACTGTAGTGACTAATATTGTGAATAATATTCCAAAACATGCATATGTACAGTATGCAACACGGCACTAAAGTAATACTGCAAAAGAAACACGGCAAAGGACTACACTTTTTGACCTAAATGCTAAGCCTTATGTTTGGGGCAAATCCAACACAATACTGAGTAACTGCCTCTTTCGTTTCAAGCATGACGGCGGTATGGGTGTGCTTGACATCGGAAAAGACTGAGGAGTATTTCAGGATGAAAATACACAGGATGGAGCTAAGCACAGGCAAAATCTCAGAGGAAAAGCTGCTTCAGTCTGCTTTATACCAGACACTGGAAGATAAATTCACCTTTCAGCAGGACAATGACCTACAACACAGAGCCAAATCTACACTGGAGTTGCTTACCTTAAAATGAAAACTTCTTAAGTTCCGTCAACGGGACAGTTGTAAATCATGCAGCGCCTTATGTCAAGATTGCAGATTTTAGAGAAGCAACTAATGTCAGTACATATAAGTGTCCCAGAGATAATATAAAGTGTATTTTTGTTAGATAAAATCATTTTCCATATCCTAATAAGGTACATGTAGCATGCACTATCGATTTTGTATTTCCACTTGTTCAATTTGCAAAGAAATGAATCTGTGAAAATCTCACCCTAAACGTTCCTCAGAGATCATAAAACATAACAAGACTTCACTATATCATTAGGGGTGTAGTATATCCTATAGGACACCATATTTGGTCAGAGAGCGAAGCCTTCATGGCACGCCGATGATGCAGGCGGTCATCACTTGAACAACTGTATCTTTGTCAAATAAGCACCAATCGGGGTCAAACAAAGCTAGCTAGATAGCAAATGAGCTGGGCTTTATGGGAATATCCGTAAACCATGTATAGGTTGTAAAATGTAGCTACTGACCTTGTACGACAGCATTTCTTTTCATTTTGGAAAAAAATAAGAATATTCAGAGTTATGAAGTTAGAAAACTGGTTGTTTTGCAAATGTTGAACTTAAAATATGGCTACTAATACTTGGAAAGCTAAATGAAAGTCCAAGTATACAGATTTGACTGTATGCGAATGTCTCCTTCACGATTTGCCCAAATGTACCTGGGGACTCTGGTAGTTCACTCATTCTTCAAGTTATCCGTCTGAAACTTTGCACACACACTGCTGCCATCTTGTGGACACTATCGGAATTACATCCAGAGTGATGGCTAGAACTGGGACCTTTCTCTTGCCTTTCAAAGATTGTGGTAGAAAAAAGGTTGTTTTTTTCTTTGTATTTTCTTCTACCAGATCTATTGTGTTATATTCTCCTACATTCAATTCACATTTCCACAAATTTCAAAGTGTTTCCTTTCAAATGGTAACAAGAATATGTATATCTTTGCTTCAGGGCCTGAGCTACAGGCAGTTAGATGGGTATGTCATTTAGGTAAAAATTGAAAAAAGGGGGCTATCCCAAAGAAGGTTTACCAAGAAGTGAATGTTCCTGAGTGGCCAAGTAAAATTTTTGACATACGCTACCGTTCAAAAGGGGTCACTTACAAATGTCGTTGTTTTGGAAAGAAAGGCACATGTTTGTCCATTAAAATAATTAAATTGATCAGAAATACAGTGTAGACATTGTTAATGTTATAAATGACTATTGTAGCTGGAAACGGCAGATTCTTTAAATGGAATATCTACATAGGTGTACAGAGGCCCATTATCAGAAAACATCACTCCTGTATTCCAATGGCACCTTGTGTTAGCTAATCCAAGTTAATCATTTTAAAAGGGTAATTGATCATTAGAAAACCATTTTGCAATTATGTTAGCACAGCTGAAAACTGTTGTTCTGATTAAAGAAGCAATAAACCAGGCCTTCAGACCAATTGAGTATCTGGAGCATCAGCATTTGTGTGTTCGATTACAGGCTCAAAACGGCTAGAAACAAAGAACTTTCTTCTGAAACACGTCAGTCTATTCTTGTTCTGAGAAATGAAGGCTATTCCATGCGAGAAATTGCCAAGAAACTGAAGATCTCATTCTATTCCTTTCACAGAACAGTACCTGCAAAACACCAGTCTCAACGTCACCAGTGAAGAGGCGACTCCGGGATGATGTCCTTCTATGCAGAGTTGCAAAGAAAAAGCCATATCTCAGACTGGCCAATAAAAATAATGTGCAAAATAACACAGAAACTGGACAGAGGAAGATTGGAAAAAAGTGTTATGGACAGTTGAATCTAAGTTTGAGGTGTTCGGATCACAAAGAAAAACATTTGTGAGACGCAGAAAAAATGAAATGATAATGGAGGAGTGCTTGACGCCATCTGTCAAGCATGGTGGAGGCAATGTTATGGTCTGGGGTGCTTTGGTGGTGGTAAAGTGGGAGATTTGTACAGGGTAAAAGAGATCTTGAAGATGGAAGGCTATCACTTAATTTTGCAATGCCCTGTCATACCCTGTGGACGGCGCTTAATTGGAGCCAATTTCCTCCTACAACAGGACAATTATCCAAAGCACAGCTCCAAACTATGCAATAACTATTTAGGGAAGAAGCAGTCAGCTGGTATTCTGTCTATAATGGAGTGGCCAGCACAGTCATTGGATCTCAACCCTATTAAGCTGTTTTGGGAGCAGCTTGACCGTATTGTACATAAGAAGTGCCCATCAAGCCATTCCAACTAGTGGGAAGTACTTCAGGAAGCATGGGGTGAAATCTCTTCAGATTACCTCAACAAATTGACAACCAGCATGCCAAAGGTCTGCAAGGCTGTATTTCCTGCAAATTTAGGATTCTTTGATGAAAGCAAAGTTTGAAGGACACAATTATTATTTCAATAAAAAATCATTATTTATAACATTGTCAACGTCTTGACTATATTTCCTATTAATTTTGCAACTCATTTCATGTATGTTTTCATGGAAAACAAGTACATTTCTAAGTGACCCCAAACTTTTGAACGGTATTGTAAATTTGCTTGAAAATCTATGGCAAGACTTGAAAATTGCTCTCTAGCCATGATCCACAATACCTTGAAAGAACTTGAAGAATTTTTAAATAATTATTGGAAAATATTTTACAATCCAGGTTTCCAAAGCTCTTAGAGACTCACAGATGTAATTGCTGCAAAAGGTGTTTCTAACATGTATTACCTGAGGTTGGTGAATACTTATGTAACCAAGGTATGTATATTCATAATTTTTCTTCCATTTAGATATTACAGAGTATTTTGTGTATGACAATTAATCCCACTTTGTAACACAATAAAATTAGAAGAAATCCAAGGGGGGGGGGTGACTTTCTATAAGCGCTGTAACTACTGCTGTACATACCTTTTTCCCACTTACATTTAAGTTGTATTGCCCTTGTATTGCCCTTGATTGCCCTTGTATTGCCCTTGATTTTTTGGCACAGGTGTTGTTACGAGAGGAAGTTGTGAGCCGGCAAACCATGACAATATATCCCCTTAACACTTTGAGGACATTATCTCTTTTATACAACGGCTTAACATATTTTCATTAAAAACATTATTTTGATTAATTTATTCATACTATTTCATCCTTCCATGAGATATAGTCCCGACACAAATCTAGGGTTGCTACCCAAGCTGGCTGGTTGTTTGTTCTATCGGTTCGGTTGCCTGTGACACAACCCAGTCATTCATTTTTTTTGTTCTACATCTATGGACACGTCCCAGTCATTCGTTCTAAATGTCTGGCAACGTTCGTATCCCTTGCTTGCTTGCTAGCCAACTTTGGCTAACTCTGTTTTGGTTGGGTTGGACGGGGATGGTGGCTTGGAGGGGGTGGAGATGGGGCATTGGGGATGGGGGATGGGGAAAGGGGGGAGAGGTTTTTCGAGGGGGACTGTGGGAGGGTCTTGTATGGTTGAGGGGCAGCCCTTGGGGGGGAATTGGGATCTTGGATGATTGGGGGCGACGGGTGGCCTGGCGGTTGGAAGCGTTGGGGCCGGCGGCCAGGAGGTTGCTGGTTAGGGTCCCAGAGTCGACTGGGCTGCGGATCTGTAGATGTGCCCTTAGTCGGGGTGTTTGACCCTGGTTGCTCCTGTGGGTTGCTCTGGATGGGAGCATCTACTAGATGACTGTAATGTAGATGTTGAGCAGCTACCCAGCAGGTAGATTGTATGTTTTTGAAATTCAATCAATATTTTTTATTTTTTATAAATAAACAACATTGGTGCACAACATTTTGTTACAGACCAACAGAACAAAAGTAAACCTTGAATTTGTAAGTTTAAAATATCCCTCTAGTGGCCAGAAATGCCATTGTTTGGCGAGGTTAGCATACTGTAGGCCTAATGTGTGCCATGTTCTCTGATTGGACTAGCTACAATTTAGCATTCTGTCACGTGTAAATCTGCAATTTGAATTGGCTGATACGTTGATACGAAACTGTTCAATTTAAATGGTTGCTTATATTCGCAAGTATGGCCCCACAAAGTTGAAAACATCAGTCCATTTTAAAATACCCCTAAACTGAATGTTTGAAATTCCATTATAGTCCAATACAATAGCATATGGTAAAATATACACAACAGCACTACTAAGTGTTATTTAGAAAACTGTTGCTTTAGCCTCACAACTCATATATGCCTTAAGAAGGTTCACACACCATCATACCCTTAGTTTGCCATCTGGGTTGCAATTCTGAGAATCCTGTGTTTGAATAAGTGAGAATTACACTGAGTGTACAAAACATGAGGAATACATGCTCTTTCCATGACCTAGACTGACTAGGTGAATCCAGGCAAAAGCTATGATCCCTTATTGATGTCACCTGTTAAATCCACTTCAATCAGTGTAGATGAAGGGGAGGAGACAGGTTAAAGAAGGATTTTAAGCCTTGAGACAATTGAGACATAGATTGTGTATGTGTGCCATTGAGAGGGTGAACGGGCAAGACAAAATATTTAAGTGCCATTGAATGGGGTATGGTAGTAGGTGCCAGGCGCACTGGTTTGAGTGTGTCAAGAACTGTAACGCTGCTGGGTTTGTCACGTTCAACAGTTTCCCATGTGTATCAAGAATGGTCCACCACCAAAGGACATCCAGCCAACTTGACACAACTGTGGGGAGCATTGGTGTTAACATGGGTCAGCATCCCTGTGGAACGTTTTCGACACCTTGTAGTTCATGCCCCGACGAATTGAGGCTGTTCTGAGTGCAAAAGGTGGTGCAACTCAATATTAGGATTTTGTTCCTAATGTTTTATACACTCAGTGTATGTAAACAGCTGTTAATAACATGAGAGGGTGTGATAACCACAAGTGTTAAAAAAGTTACAGAATGTGGTTTCCCTGCTCGACGCTAATTAAAACATTCGAATACAATGTATTCTAACCGTCAATGTGAAGCACTTTGAGTACTCGGATAAACACTTTATGAATTCAATATCTCCTTATGTTTCTGCAGATCCCATCAAAGACACATTGGCAGATGTTTTAATATCAAGAAGGTCAGGTTCACCTTAACACAGAAATGGTCCCAAATCAACAACAGCAAAAAAAACTGATGGAAATCTTAATGGAAGAACAAAGTTAACATGGCCATGTTGTCTATAATTAAAGGTTAGGGTTTTCCTACACTGTGTTTCTTGCTTAAGAGCCAGCATCTTCTTATCAGACCAACAATTGCACTTGCCTTACACACAGCTTGAACACATTTCTTAAAAAGATCGTGAAAATACTATCCATTTGACACATCAACTTGTTTTTTTTGTCTTGTATACCTCATGGAGATGCAGTTGGTATTGTACTTCTAAGAAACTGATTGGGGGAGATCTCAAATAAGAAAATAACTGTATAATTTGCCAATGGAGCACGCCCAATACGAAGGATGATGAACATGGCATACAGCAGATCAAATAAGAAATGTGCTTTTCTTTGTACTCTTGCAACAACTCTCTTGTGGTCCTGTTAGGGATTTCTTAGTCAAGACAGTTATAAATCATTCTTTGACTTGTAACAAGCATAGTTGGAAAGAAAGAAAAAAACATCAGGATTGGCTTCCTCTCAATAGAATGTAGAGACAGAAGTCCAAGGCCACCCTGTGCATTTGCAGTTGTACACTGTTTGGACAAATGTTATTTGTCCAGTCAACTAACTCCTGTTTACCTAACATATATTTCTGTGCTGTGTCTAAATTCTGTAAATGTGCTATTTAGTTATTCTTGTTTGATGGACCAATTGTGCTGAAATTTTGTCAATCGGGATGAAATTTAAGGGTGAACGTGGCTTGAATTAACAACACAGAAAATGTCAAGTTAGATCTCAATATTCTTCTTAGGCCTGTTTGTAATGTGTAATCAGTTCCATTAAGTGTAATACATTATTCTCCCTGGGGAAAAAATACAAAAGGGCTTGCTTGTGCTTCAGCTCGATAAAAGTATTTTTGTGGTAGTTGAAGAGGTTTAAAACCTTTTACTTAAGTGAAGCAGTGAAATATAATCAAAGGTAAATATATTGAAATATCTGGTCTGAGTACATTGACAGACTACTATATCAACATTATGACTTTGGAGTGTGGGGCAGTTAGATCACATATCACAAATAACTACACTCAGTCTACTACACTTTTACTCATAAGAAATTCTAAAAGTTTTAGGCTATTATTTAGGAAGAGAAATATGATGGGGCATCTCCTGGGGGAAGTTTAGATGTTTGTTATTGTATCAAAACAACTGAGGCTGGTGTACTAGGAGTGACTGTTTTATAAATACTAGCCTTCAGTGGGAGACTAGGTAATAGTAGTAGTACGTAGCTCGAAGTGACTAGTAGCAGTACGGGTGGCAGGTAGCCTAGAGGTTTGAATCTCTGAGGTGGAGAAATCTACTGTTCTGCACTTGAGCAAGGCAGTTAAAAGGGGAGATACCTAGTCAGTTGTACAACTGAATGCATTCAACTGAAATGTGTCTTCTGCATTTAACCCAACCCCTACGAGCAACCTTTCAGTTACTGGTCCAACGCTCCTACCCTACAGGCTACCTGCCACCCTGACCACCAACAACAACTGCTCCCCGGGCGCCGATAACATAGATTAAGGCAGCCTCCCACACCGCTCTGATTCAGAGTGATTCAGTTGTGCAACTGACCAGGTATCCCTTTTCCCTACATTATAGTAGTAATAATGAACGTTTAGATAGGTTTGTCATAGGTTAACCATGGTAAGTGGGATATCCCAGCAGATCCAAACCACAGTCAAACATGATGTCAGGGATATCCAAAGCATGGCTGAGACAAGGAAGACTCCAATGTTGCCTGGTTATACTACCATAGAATGGAGTTTGAAGGGGATTGGCTCGTAGAATTCCCAAATGTGGGCCTACCTTTACTCTCTCCTCTTCATCTGAGCATCAGGATCCAGCCCCGCTGGCAGCTGTATTACCTGCACCAAAATGAAGTTCAGGCCACGGAGCTGTCGGATTGCCAAAAGTGTCTTTGCATGCTCCCTAAAAGAGTAGCGAGGCTAATAACAGGCCAATGTCACAGTGACATGAGGCTGGCTGAACTGTAGATTGCCTGTGAGATTAGGCTGAGGTGACAGGGGCACATCCCCGCCAGAGAACCAGGGCTAAAGCCTCATGATAGAGGACTAGTCATGACCGGGGAGAGGATTCATGATGATTCTCCAGACAATAGACTGTCTGACAGTCAAAGAGCAAGAGCCTGTCACAGCAGCACCACCGGAAGAGACGCCATGCAGGCAAGTGCTGCCAAGCCCACTGTACTGGAGCTGAGCTAAATAAATATATATATTTTTAAAAGGTTTATTTGATTTAGTACTATTCTATAGATTATTTAGATTGTTTTCGTGAATCCAACACATCAAACTGGAATTAAAGCTAGACTAAGTCATTGGCACAGATGGAACTTTCCAAGCAGAAGATACATCTCATTCAAATGTTACTATTTGGTTGCACTGACAACCAAACACAATTCAATACCACTTTTGAAATAGAATAAATAACCTATTAACTTGTCGACAAGTTAAGAAATGATATGTTGGAATTGCGTCTCCAACTCAACCAAAGATAAACGTTAAAGAGCAACTGAACGCACTAATTCCGCATGTGTTTCTTCTGTCGCTTGAATGGTTGAAAGCGCATTGATAGACATTAGGGTGACAATCAATAATAGGTCACCTTAGGTAGTCGATGTTTACTTGGTAATTGACGAGAACTCATTTAGCAAAACTAGGGTAGTTGCTTCCCCCAACAGTACTCATCAGAATATTTTGAAGTAAAATGTAAATACTAAATTTGGCTTACAGTATGCGAAAGTTGACTAGTGGTGTTATTACACAGTTTTATAGAGTTGAATACCTTCCTGCCATATTGGTCTGACATGTCATTCCCCTCAAAATCTGACGTTCTCAACATCCTTACAAATAAAGCACACTAGGATATCATTATAGACATATCTGCTCAAATTGGCAGGAGGAAGTGACATATCGTCCTCGCTCATCAGTTTTTGACACAGGAACATGCAACAGGAATATTCATGTCTTGCCTGTAAAATGGCACCCTTAGCTCACGGATCTTCCCCGATGTTTCACTCTAGAATGCCCCAAAAAATGTAAGAAAGCAGCTCTCGGGAGCTAGAGTTGACATTCAAATACCCTGTGTAGCTTCCACTCATTACGGCCAGTGCAATGGACTCCCACCTGGTGAGTTCTCTTTCCTCTAACCTAATCAGGTCCCTGGAGCAAAGCTGCTATTGAGTAGGCATCATTAGAGTCCTTCTCCATTGACATTTATACTGATGTTATAGAATCAAACCAAGTCCCACCTTACTCCACAATCCCAAGAATGGGTGGGCGGAAAATCAACCAAGAGATATCAGTGTGCTTTTTAATTCACCTGTTCAATCAGGTCAGTTCAGTTCCTCCCTGTATTTTTGTTACTTTGGTCAATAATTGTACCTTCCCAAGTGGTGTGATATTGCCTTGAGGCACCATAGCAGTTGTCTAAGTTATTGACCGTGTTTAAAAGGCCAGAATGATCTGGCCCTAATGCACATGCACTCTTATAATCTCCATCTGGCACAGCCAGAAGAGGACTGGCCACTCGTCAGAGCCTGGTTCCTCTCTAGGTTTCTTTCTAGGTTCCTGCCTTTCTAGGGAGTTTTTCCTAGCCACCGTGCTTTTAACTTCTGTATTACTTCCTCTTTTGGGTTTTTGGATGTTTTCTTTTTTCATAAGCACTTTGTGACAACTGCTGATTTATAAATACATTTGATTGACTGGTTTTAAACAAAAGTGCTTAAGGGTCACTACCAGAGTCCCTATCTATTATGACTAGGAATCATGGATGAAGTTACCTTTTTATTGAAATGGTATACCTTTAATGGTACTGCGTCATGTCAATCAAATAAATTACCCAATTTCTGGGATTAATACTTTTAGCCTTTAAATGCCCTTTATGCAAAAAAACGATGCAAATACATAAAGCTCATATTTTCTTACCTTTCCAATTCTGGTGCTCATAGCATTTCTTTTTTCACTCACAAAAGCAATCTTAAAAACATGCAAACTAATCCCCATTTCCTTCTGTGAACTTATTGGAACGTGTCCCGGTAGCTGGCAGAATTTCATAATAAGTAGGCTATGACACTGTGTACTAATCAGTTGACAGTGAGCCGGGAGAAGCTGAGACGGGGAGAGAAAATGTGCACTGAGCAGGTCTACGTCAACCTCTGGAGACTCAGGGACAGGGGCGCTGGGTCCCCTGAGGAAGCAGGAGAGGCAGGCAGTGTGAGAAATTGAGACATTAGTTTATTTCTCAGAATAGGTTATTTTACCTTACAAACGGGGGTCTTTTGAAAACATGTGATGGGATGGCCTGGAAAACGTTCTCCTTCGCTTTGATCACTGATGTGGATAACAAAAAGAACATGCGGTCACAAGCATTTGTGTTCCATGAATGCAGACTTACTATAACATCTCTACATGCAGTTATGTAACAGATGGTTTTAAGTGTCGTGTTTTAACGTGGATCTCTTGTAAAGCAGGACCATTAAGAGATACACAGCAATGCATGCATAGAAATGTGGCGTCATAGAAATGTGCATGCATAGAAATGTGGCGTCATAGAAATGTGCATGCATAGAAATGTGGCGTCATAGAAATGTGCATGCATAGAAATGTGGTGTCATAGAAATGTGGCGCCATAGAAATGTGCATGCATAGAAATGTGGCATGCATAGAAATGTGGCGCCATAGAAATGTGCATGCATACAAATGTGGCGTCATAGAAATGTGGCGTCATAGAAATGTGCATGCATAGAAATGTGGCGTCATAGAAATGTGCGTGCATTGAAATGTGGCGTCATATAAATGTGCATGCATAGAAATGTGGCGTCATATAAATGTGCATGCATAGAAATGTGGCGTCATAGAAATGTGCATGCATAGAAATGTGGCGTCATAGAAATGTGCGTGCATTGAAATGTGGCGTCATATAAATGTGCATGCATAGAAATGTGGCGTCATAGAAATGTGCATGCATAGAAATGTGGCATCATAGAAATGTGCATGCATAGAAATGGGGCGTCATAGAAATGTGCATGCATAGAAAATGGTACAAGGCTTTAGTACAAACAAGTGTAAGAACCTTTTTAGCTGTACCTTTTAAATTAGATGATAAGAGGGTGCTGTGTGCTCTCAGAAAAATGCTAGTAAAATGATAGAGTGCGTTTAAATGATCCATTTGGTAGAGCATGGTGCTTGCAACGCCAGGTTTGATTCCCACGATGAACCAGTACGAAAATGTATGCATTCACTACTTTAAGTCGAACTGGATAAGAACGTCTGCTGAATGACTTTAAAAAAAATACATGTGTCAATGTGAAGGATAAACATTTCATATCCTGTGATGATAAGTCACGCTGGTTTCATGGATGGTGCAAGAAGTTCTGTTTGATGTTGTGCTCCAGGTTGCTCTTCCCTTTCGATGACAGAATAGTGTTATATGTGTGTGCACGGAGCAGAAGGGCAGAGCTGAGTGTAAGTAATCTTTAATATAGGTGAAGCTTATATCTGATGGATGGCTCATCTCCATTGCCCTAGAGATGTCACAACAGGGACAGCTAGGCCAAGGCTCAAGTTCAAAACAAAAGGTTAAATTCCTAATGTGTTGAGATTTATCACAGCCAAAAGAAAGGGTATATCTCCCTGGAGTCACTTCTACATAGGTGTTTGTGTGTGTGAGGGAGAGGGGAATCTGCAGCAGGCAGCCATATCAGCTCCTTAAAGCCAGTTACAGAGCAGAGGTGAAATGTGCACCTCCCGTAGAGACACAAACCTTTCATATGGGGTCTCAAGGTGATAACAGAATTTGATGAGTATTGATTGACCCAAGGTAATTTTGTTCACTCTTACTATACATCAAGAATCTTTGACACAACTGTTATTTGCTTGAGATACGGTTATCAGTCATGAAAAAAAAATGGAAACTGAAAACAGGTTGTCCTTTCAGATATGATTTTAATTTTCTTCCTGGATTGTTTTTTTCTCTTTCATTCTTCTCTTTGTAGGGAGGTGCAAAAGATGAACCTTTCAAAGATTTTTGTTATTTCAATATTATTGTACATTTTTAATCTTGATCAAATTGAGAGCTGTGACATTGCTTTCCGTCTAGCCAGGACATGTCAGGACATTCAGGTGGCCTTTGGCTTCAGGTAACAGCTCAGATCAACGATCTGATTTCCAGCTTGTCTCAAATTATGCCACATGTAGCTTTCTTTCCCTTTCCCAACCATTGAGATGTACTGCACAGATCATGTGAACCCACAGACCAACACTCTAAAGAGACCACCCTATCCATATTTATACCCAGTGAGGCAGTGTACTCTGCAAGGCGTTTGAGCTAGATATTTCCCTGGCCTCTCACAAAAGCTCTGCCACCCTTTAAAAATTCCAGTCATGGTTCAGCAAGGTGTCTGCTGTCAATTTTATTTATAAACCTCCCTGCCCTAGTCTTTCATTCAGACAGGCGCTCTCCCACCTCCCACTCACCTCCCATACAAAGACATGGAGGGGAGCAGACACCACCCACAAGACACCCTCCAAGGTAAGAGGTAGACATACATTACTCAAAACAGCACTTAATACAATCACTGGGCAAAGAAACACAAGCCTCAGCATTAACACAGCAGCACAATAAAACCTGTAGTGTTTAGGTGTATAAAAATGCCACAATACATCCCAACAGCACACTGCATGAAATCTTTTTTTTTTACAGAGAGCCACGCTCCAGATATTACCTCCTGTTTCTCTTTGCCCCTGCTTCGCCACTCATGCAACAGACACTCGGGCTGTGAGGGTTTGATGGCTCCCAGGGTGTGAGTCAGAGCTCTCTGACAATAGGCTCTGATAGTCACAAGCCCAAATGTTGGTTCCCTCCATGGGGCTGTCTGCAGAGAAGCCCTGATAAAACAGCCGCCCTGAAGAATGCCAGAGGAGCACTCACACACTCTATCACTGTGACATAATGAGGACAATTGCATGTATCGCCTATTCATTTTCAGCTCCCATTTCAGCAAGAAAAAGGAAAATCATAAACGTAACATGCACATGTAAAATACTCATGTAATGGATGATTCATTCACCATTAAATGTTGTATTTTTTACAAATTATTCCACAAAATCTCCCATTGTTGAATCTATTAGATGTTCCAAACAGCTGGCCCACATCCATGAGGCATTGCAGCACATACAATGCTGGATGTATATCTGTGTAGAAAATATGTCTCCTGGGTTGATGGATTGAGCTGTGATGCTTAAAGGGGACTGGTGCTGCAGTTGACACAGCTACTTCTAACCCCAATGTCTTTCCAATAACATAGGGTAGGCCCACCAGAATCTCACTATCCCGCTGTCTTTCTACACTACAAAGGACTACATACAGTATTTAAAAAAATAATAATAATAGAAGATAAGTATTGAAATATTATACCGCCATGGTCTTATCAGACATTCTGGAATGATATCACAGGTACTGTAAATGCACTGACAGTAAAAAAACAACATTTCATTGGAATATTTCCAGCATATACATTCTCTGCACGACACTTCTGTCAGATATCATTAGCTGCACTTTTGGTTTGCGAGAAATAGGCTATTGATGACTAAGGTAAAGCCAGGCGTGCAAATGTTGACCCTTGGTTTAAAATAATAAAGTAAATAAAAAAATAAATGCAAAAAAACAATCATTAAACGATCATGTGTTTGGCTGTTTTGAGACTAATGAGTCGTACGTCTACACAATATTGTTTACAAGAAGGTCCAATATTTTTTCACATACTGTACATTCTGTTTGCAGCATGGTTTTTATAGGTGATCGTTTCAATGAAATACATTAATTTCACTCGTCCGTAGTAGGAATACCCTCATCTAAAAATTGCACTGTAATAGATTTATTTGCTGTTGACAAAAGTATATTCAACAGGTAGGCTTTTTCAAACCATTCATGGTTTACTCCAAGTTTGGCCCTCTTTGGGTTCTTTGCCAGGCAACATTTAAATGACATTGTTAAAGAATGTCTGGTCTTACCTTCACTATTTTGTCTGGAGTTAGAAAGTACCTTCTAATGATTTGTCATTCAATCAATCAATCAAATGTATTTACAAAGCCCTTTTTACATCAGCCGATTCATACTCTTTGCCCTGGATGATTACCGCGGCGACTGCAGTAATTACTTTGTCCATGTAGATTCTCAAACCATACATGTCTGCTACGTCTCATCTTCATGGGGTGTAGCCTAGTTTGCATCCATGGTAAACTTACGGTAACAAGACTTTCTCTGTGTATGATGATTGAGTTCCAGGCTTGGATTACTCCAGCCTGCTGACAGGATCAACTAAAACCTGGAAAATGCACATGTAGGAGTACACTGAGGATGGGACAACTGTGGGTGCTGCCTGCCTAGCGCTACTGTAAACTATTTCAAAAAGAAATTGGACTACGTTTCTCCAGTGAGACATTACTGGCATCACAAATGCAATTTTAGCCAACTCTTTTCTCTGAATTGTCAGTGGACTGCAGATTGTATTTCCTTGAACAAAATAGCTGGGACTTGGTTGGATATATTTGCTCAGCGATGCCTCAATAGCATTTACTGGCTTCCCAGACGACTGCTCTCCTGTAGCCCAGAGGAAGATTGTCAAACTCAACTGCTTCTAACTGTAACCCAACAAGATAGAAGATTGTTGTACTGGTGTCATAAATATATTACAAAAAGTGTCTAACAATTTTCTAATTTCAAGATGCCAGGTGCATTCAAATAATAGGGGGTTAAGGAAGACTGGAGAAATCAAAGCCCACAGCAACTACATTGTGAAAAATAAAAAGGAATGTACTCAGAGCACTCTATAATAATAGTCTATTAAGCTCCCAATGTCTTTGCAAGTTAATGAGACATGAAAGACTATTCTCAGTATTTCGGATCTAAGTGCTACATGCTCTATCCTATTTCCATGGAAGGCAGGAATTGCAGTGATGTAAGAACCGTCATGCAGTTCTCTGTGTGCGATGATGAGACTAATCCAGAACTATTCAATCAAATGATACTTTTTGGTCAAGTCATTTTTCAGTGTCACATTCCTTTATATTTGATCCATGCGGTAAGCGTGTCCCATTGGCATCATCTATCATCATCAAGTCTGGCAACTTGGCTCTCCTGACCACTGGGCTGTCACTCTTAGGAGACGGATGCCTCAAAGAAACATGTGTCAATCAAAAAACGGAAAGTATCACACACACACACACACACACACACACACACACACACACACACACACACACACACACACACACACACACACACACACACACACACACACACGCGCACACACACACACACACACACACACAAACAACACTGTCTGCACTAATGGCCCAATGATGCATTGAGGCTTCAGGCAGTCTGGCTCTGTGTAGTTATCTCAGCTATGAGCTGGCAACTGCCTCCCTTTTTAAGGGGTATTTCAGGAATCTGTCCTTTTCAGCCTAGTTATGCATGTGAAGGATTTCACATGGCAGCTACGCCCCATAGTCCAGTCCCTGTGCCAGGTTTGTTAAGCCATGGCCACGAGACAAGTCTGAAAATGGGGCCTCTTGGATGAGATAAGTTCTTGTCGAGCATTGCATACATAATTCTGATCATTCTTAGTGTACAATAGGGTCATGCAGCAGCCCTTCATGCAGTTTATAATATTCTCCCTGACCCTTATTTAATAAAAACGAGTAACCATTTTTCAGTGGTGCAGTGGTATATTTGAGTGATGTTCAGCTACACCAGTGATACAAAATAATTATCTAAGTTGGGGCAAATATCAAATACGTTTTTGAAATGGGACAGCTGTTCGTCTTCCTGATTTGAGTGTCTTCGTCTGTAGAAAGTTGATTGAAAGACAGAAGTCCAGGATGCAATGGAAAACAGCAGGAAAAGAACATCTGTGCTTTTCATAAAATGTAGAAAATAAGGAGGGAACAAGACATGCAACAGATTTTCTGATGTTTGTGGTCACCGAGGGTTGAACACTGTACAGACATTGAGGATGGCAACGTTAATTGAGGTCATACCACTAGGGCGCACACTCCATTAGACCCAATTTTCCTTGGAACCAGACTTTGCCCGCAGGAGCATGGGAAAAATTTGAACAAATTAGCTTATTTTTCTTCAGAGAGTTTACTGGGATTTGGGAAAACTGGGATCATTACATCAAATCAGATCTGTGTTTACACACTGTTGTGTACTATTTCCCTCTTGCCAGCAATAATAAGGACTAGTTGCCAAGTTGCAAAAACCATGTCATTAATCTCTTGGTAGGTTCCACTCAATTACTCAAATCTCTCAAAGGAGTAGAAAACAGACTGGTGATGAGAAATTGGTTTTAGTTCTTTAATTAGAAATATTTTCATTTTAGAATTACATTTCAATTGATACAACATAATCATCCAATTTTATTATCATTTGTGAGCACCTGTTAACACATAATCACATGTTTAATGGTATGCTACATTGTGACAATGGTTACAAATGATTGTGACAAATGTGTTTGTTAGGCCTTAAAAATTCAATGTATCACTCAGGGCTCTTCCTAATTACCATAGACTGAAGCCAATTTCTCACCAGGAGTTTTATACAGGCCTCAAAACTAACTTTGACTGATTATATAATATTATAATAATAATAATGATAATAATAATAATACATTTTATTTTAAGTACTTTTCAAGTTACTTTACATACACAAGATAATCAGTGGGATAAAAAGCTATAAAATCTTACATTCAAATAAGTAAGTAAATGTAGACTTAACATAAGGACAGACTTACCAGAACAGACTTACCCGACTTAATCATGATGACAGACTAAACAGGGAAGGAACTAGACAAGGGATAAAAGCTAAGACAACAGAGTATCCGGGTAAGCCTATATGAAGAGGTGTCTTTAGTTTGGACTTGAATATCTGTATGGATTGTGAGGTTCTGACATGGAGAGAGAGGGCGATTGTAACGGCTTTCTTCCTGGGGTGAAAGAGAGGACCAAAATGCAGCGTAGCCAGTGCTCAACATGTTTAATAAAATAACAAGTGAACACTACAAACAACAAACAAAATAACAAACCGTGAAAACCGAGACAGTCCTATCTGGTGCAGAACAAACACAGAGACAGGAAACAAACGCCCACAAAATCCCAACACAAAACAAGCCTCCTATATATGAGTCTCAATCAGAGACAACGACTACCATCTGTCTCTGATTGAGAACCCACACTAGGCTGACATAGAAACAGACAAACTAGACACACAACATAGAATTCCCACCCAGCTCACGTCCTGACCAACTAAACACCTACAAAACAACAGAAAACAGGTCAGGAACGTGACAGAACTCCCCCCTCAAGGTGCGAACTCCGGGCGCACCCCTAAAACTCAAGGGGAGGGTCTGGGTGGGCATCTGTCCGCGGTGGCGGCTCCGGCGGTGGACGAGGGCACCACTCCACCATTGTCTTTGTCCACCTCCTTAGCGTCCCTTGAGTGGCGACCCTCGCCCCCGACCATGGTCCAGGAACCTTCACCAACTCCCCTCTACAATAGAGGAGACAACTCAGGACAGAGAGGTAGTTCAGGACAAAGAGGTAGCTCAGGACAGAGAGGTAGCCCAGGACAGAGAGGTAGCTCAGGACAGAGGGACAACTCCGGACTGAGTGGCAGCTCCGGACTGAGTGGCAGCTCCGGACTGAGTGGCAGCTCCGGACTGGAGGGCAGCTCGTGACTGGAGGGCAGCTCGTGACTGGAGGGCAACTCATGACTGGAGGGCAACTCATGACTGGAGGGCAACTCATGACTGGAGGGCAACTCATGACTGGAGGGCAACTCATGACTGGAGGGCAACTCATGACTGGAGGGCAACTCATGACTGGAGGAAAGCTCATGACTGGAGGGCAGCTCATGACTGGAGGGCAGCTCATGACTGGAGGGCAGCTCATGACTGGAGGGCAGCTCATGACTGGAGGGCAGCTCATGACTGGCTGGCGTCTCTGGCGGCTCCTGACTGGCTGGCGTCTCTGGCGGCTCCTGACTGGCTGGCGGCTCTGGCGGCTCCTGACTGGCTGGCGGCTCTGGCGGCTCCTGACTGGCTGGCGGCTCTGGCAGCTCCTGACTGGCTGGCGGCTCTGGCGGCTCCTGACTGGCTGGCGGCTCTGGCGGCTCCTGACTGGCTGGCGGCTCTGGCGGCTCCTGACTGGCTGGCGGCTCCTGACTGACGGACGGCTCTAGCGGCTCCTGACTGACGGACGGCTCTGATGGCTCGGGACAGACGGGCGGCTCTGATGGCTCGTGGCAGACGGGCGGCTCTGATGGCTCGTGGCAGACGGATGGCTCAGACGGCGCTGTGCAGACGGATGGCTCAGACGGCGCTGGGCAGACGGATGGCTCAGACGGCGCTGGGCAGACGGATGGCTCAGACGGCGCTGGGCAGACGGATGGCTCAGACGGCGCTGGGCAGACGGACGGCTCAGACGGCGCTGGGCAGAAGGACGGCTCAGACGGCGCTGGGCAGACGGACGGCTCAGACGGCGCTGGGCAGACGGACGGCTCAGACGGCGCTGGGCAGACGGACGGCTCAGACGGCGCTGGGCAGACGGACAGTTCAGACGCCGTTGGGCAGACGGGCAGTTCAGGCGCCGCTGGGCACGGCAGACCCTGGCCGGCTGAGACGCACTATAGGCCTGATGCGTGGTGCCGGAACTGGAGGTACCGGGCTGAGGGCACGCACCTCAGGGCGAGTGCGGGGATGAGGAACAGGGCTCTGGCGATGCACTGGAAGCCTGGTGCGTGGTGTAGGCACTGGTGGTACTGGGCTGGGGCGGGAAGGTGGCGCCGGATATACCGGACCGTGAAGGAGGACACGCGCTCTTGAGCACCGAGCCTCTCCAACCTTACCAGGTTGAATGGTCCCCGTAGCCCTGCCAGTGCGGCGAGGTGGAACAACCCGCACTGGGCTATGCAGGCGAACCGGGGACACCACCTGTAAGGCTGGTGCCATGTACGCCGGCCCGAGGAGACGTACTGGAGGCCAGATACGTTGGGCCGGCTTCATGACATCCAGCTCGATGCCCAACCTAGCCCTCCCAGTGAGGCAAGGTGGAATAGCCCGCACTGGGCTAAGCACGCGTACTGGGGACACCGTGCGCTTTACCGCATAACACGGTGTCTGACCAGTACGATGCCCTCTCACTCCACGGTAAGCCCGGGGAGTTGGCTCAGGTATCCAACCCGGCTTCGCCACACTCCCCTTTAGCCCCCCCCCCCAAGAAATTTTTGGGTGAGCCTCTCGGGTTTCCAGCCACTCTGCCTTGTAAGCGCCTCATAATGCCGCCTCTCTGCTTTTGATGCCTCCAGCTCCGCTTTGGGACGACGACACTCCTCTGGCTCTGCCCAGGGTCCTTCTCCGTCCAGAATCTCCTCCCATGTCCATTCCTCCTTGTACTGCTGCTGCTGTTGCTGCTGCCCGTTGCCACGCTGCTTGGGCCGGGTTTGGTGGGTGTTTCTGTAAAGGTTTTCTTCCAGGGGTGAAGGAGAGGACCAAAATGCAGCGTAGCCAGTGCTCAACATGTTTAATAAAATAACAAGTGAACACTACAAACAACAAACAAAATAACAAACCGTGAAAACCGAGACAGTCCTATCTGGTGCAGAACAAACACAGAGACAGGAAACAAACGCCCACAAAATCCCAACACAAAACAAGCCTCCTATATATGAGTCTCAATCAGAGACGACTACCATCTGTCTCTGATTGAGAACCCACACTAGGCTGACATAGAAACAGACAAACTAGACACACAACATAGAATTCCCACCCAGCTCACGTCCTGACCAACTAAACACCTACAAAACAACAGAAAACAGGTCAGGAACGTGACAGAGATCCAGAGTTGGGGAGCTGCACAGCTAAAAGCCTGGTCTCCCATGAAGCAGAGCCTGGTGCGAGGGATGGTGAACCTGGAACCAAAATGGTTCTAAATGCAACCAAAAAGGGTTCTTCAAAGGGTTCTCCATCTTCATGCTTCCTGGGGTGTATTCATTATGTCTTTCAACAGAAACCATTTAAGAACCAAACAGAAGCAAATGGAATGAATACACCCCTGGTTGGAGATTGTAACAGGCAAACAGAGGTGCGTTTAGTAGCAATGTGTTGTGCGGTTCATGCCAACCTGTAAATTGGGGAAGGATAATTGGTGAACATATAATGTATAATGAAGTGTTCAATGGTGAAAGGCATTATGGAACCTGAAAGGGTTCTACCTGCAACCAAACAAGTTCTTCAAATGGTTCTCCTATGGACAGCCGAAGAAACCTTTAAGGTTCTAGATAGCACCTTTTTTCTAAGGGTGTAGGGGTGCAGGGGGTCAGTAAGATATGTGGGAGCCAGTCCATTGAGTGCTTTGTAGGTGAGCAGGAGCAGTTGAAGGTGATCCTGTATTGAACTGGGAGGCAGTGGAGTTTTATGAGGGTGGGGGTGATGTGGTCCCAAGGTTTAGTGTGTGTAAGGACTCGTGCAGCTGAATTTTTTATGTGTAGAAGTCTGTCCAGTGTTTTGGTGGGGAGTCCGTAGGGAATGGTGTTGCAGTAGTCCATGAATGATAAAGACGTGAATGAGGGTCTCAGCAGTGGGGTCAGCGAGAGAGGGTCTGAGTCGTGAGATGTTTTGGAGGTGGAAGAAAGCTGACTTGGTGATGTTCTGTATGATGCGGGTTTAAATGACAGACTGGGGTCAAATGTGACACCAAGGTTCCTGACTGTGGAGATGGAGTGGATGGTGCAGCCATCGATAGTCATGTTGAGTTGACCTAGTTTCTTGATGAGGGATTTGGGGCCCCGTGATCTCAGTTTTTGTCATTGTTTCATTTTGAAAATGTTTTGCTCATCCAAGCGTTCACTTATGCAAAATAGTCTTATTTGTACTTGTTAGCCTCTTGTAACCTGTTAGTCTCTCTCTCTTTATGTAGAGCACTTGGAGATTAAGTTCTAAATAATACAAAGTGTGAGAGAATAACATTAATTTGTGTTATTATCACTAATATGCTGCATAACACACCAATTTTTAGCACACCTGCCTTCCTTAATTAAAAGTGCAATAACAACCTGCTGTCGGTTTAGATTCTGTCACACTGTTCCGCCTCACCTTCAGAGTTTATGGGGGCTAATGGAAGCAGCTCCTAACAGCTCCATGCCCCCCTCACTTTTATGGGGAAACTCACTTGTTTATTTTCACCATATGGTTGATTGCCGCATCCCTGAAGACCAGTTTCAATTGGGACCTAAGAAGTGTTATCTTCACAAAAGCCCTCCCTGCACAAATGCCGGGATTTAGCCCCAGTCTCTTGCCGATGTCATTTATCAAAAACAATTTAATCAAATATAGGTTTTGTAATTGCAGAAATGTTGTCAATTAGTTTGATTGTTGATCACTGGTGAAAATCACTGGTGAAACAAATAAGAAATGTATGATAATGTGTGGTAACGGATGCCGATGTATGTAGTTTAGGCACCAACGTTTCTGTTTGTGACTTCACACTATTTCCCTTTATGTATTTGTTGATTGAAATGAAAACTACAGTACCAATGATCCTCTTTCAGAATGAACGCTAAAGTTAAGCTAAAGAAATGTAAACACTACTTTGTCCAAATATTTTTTGAGGAGTCCTTTAATGTTTCCTGGGTGTATTCATTACGTCTTGCAACAGAAACCATTTAAGAAACAAACGGAAGCAAACAGATCAAACGGGGAAAAAAACAGGAAGGGACCTACTTGAATTTGTCCAATAGAAACTCATGTTTTCATTTCAAAACATTTTCCATTTGGAGTAAATGGTTTCTGTACCTCAGCGTAATGAATACACCCCTGGTTGGAGATTGTAACAGGCAAACAGGGGTGTGTTGAGGAGCGATGCGTTGTACGGTTCATGCCAACCTGTAAATTAGGGAAGGATAATTGGTAAATGTGTAATGAAATGTTCATTGGTGAAATGGAAAATGGATAAACGGTATTTACACCCCTCATTTCCTGTTGTGGTCAGACAGTGGAAGGTTGGGCTACGTGTCTCTATGGTTGGGATAGAAATAACAAACATCTGATCAATCATTCTCTTCTCGTTCAAGTAGTCAGTTAAGTGATAATGCCAGAGAAGCCAGTGTTTGGAGGTTAAATTGGCACGGGTGTTGCAGGGCCGGCCCGATCATTAGGGAGGATTAGGCAGCCGACTATGGCGGCAGATTAACGAGGACGGCATTTTCTGAGCTAAACTGACCAATACGTACTTCCAAAAACACATAAAACCTCACATAATTCTGCCCCAAAACAATGACAGTTTCTCTCAACCGGTGGCACATGGTATTTTTAGCTGAGCGCTGATGCCGCCCTGTGAAAAGAAGTGCCCACTTTGTCAAAGGCAGGACCGCAAAATATTTATCTTGTCCTTTCCCAGCGCGCCTCTCCAGGGTGAAGTTGGAGAGACGCATCGCTGCGGCGCTCCGCCAACGTTCCGTCAAAATAATAATATAATATAAATCTTATGGTAGAAAGAGTAGGCCTAAGTGACCTTTTCTGTAGCCTACAGGCTGGAGACAAAATGTATAACAACATAATGAGACGGAAACTTTTTACATCATGCAGGTTTCTCCGATCAAATAGCTTAACCTAAATGGCCAGTAGCGGTGCGTGATTAAAATCACTGGGGAAGCCAAGCCAGGAAAGAAAAGCCATTTACAACCCATGTGTTGTGATAATTGCGTTGTTTGCTCTATAACCTGTTAGTTCGTGTGCCTTGACAATGTCATATAAAGGCCGAAAGGCCGAGACAATAAGAAGACACAGTGGGCAGAATAAATTCAACCACACCTTTTGTTTCAGCGCAAAACCAGAGAACAACATCTGTCCGGCGAAGTCCACAAAACATATTGCATGTCACAAACAATTACATGACCTACAGCACTGTCAAACAAGTTCATGTTTCTGACATTTTCCGACTACTTAACAACTAGGCCTATTGATTTAGAGCCACGGAGAGTTACCGGAAGTCGCAAAGAAAACAGGCTCTGCCTCCACTATTCCAGCACCATTTCAACTTCAACATAATCTAATCACCTATGCTGAGTCTAATACAGTGACAACTAAAAGATACCAAAAACCATTTAGTCTAATCAACGTAATTAAATATGTGGCTGTCCATGTTACTGATTTCTGTGTATGTGTGTGTGTGTGTGTGTGTGTGTGTGTGTGTGTGTGTATGTGTGTGTGTGGAAGTACACTATATATACAAAAGTATGTGGACACGCCTTCAAATTTGTGGATTCAGCCACACTCGTTGCTGACAGGTGTATAAGATCGAGCACACAGCTATGCAATCTCCATAGACAAACATTGGCAGTAGAATGACCTTACTGAAGAGCTCAGTGACTTTCAACATGTCACTGTCATAGGATGCCACCTTTCCAATAAGTAAGTTGGTCAAATGTCTGCCCTGCTAGACCTGCCCTAGTCAACTGTAAGTGCTGTTACTGTGAGGTGGAAACATCTAGGAGCAACAACGGCTCAGTCATAAAGTGGTAGGCCACACAAGCTCACAGAATGGGACAACCGAGTGCTGAAGCGCGTAGTGCGTAAAAATCATCTGTCCTCGGTTGCAACGCTCACTACAGAGTTCCAAACTGCCCCTGGAAGCAACGTCAGCACAAGAACTGTTCGTTGGGAGCTTCATGAAATGGGTTTCCATGGCCAAGCAGCCACACACAAGCCTAAGATCACCATGCGCAATGCCAAGCGTCGACTGGAGGGATGTAAAGCTCGCCACCATTGGAGTCTTTGAGCAGTGGAAACGTGTTCTCTGGAGTGATGACTCTGCTCCAATGCATAGTGCCAACTGTACAGTTTGGTGGAGGAGGAATAATGGTCTGGGGCTGTTTTTTGTGGTTCGGGCTACGCCCCTTTGTTCCAATGAAGGGAAATACTAATGCTACAGCATACAATGACATTCTAGACGATTTTGTGCTTCCAACTTTGTGGCAACAGTTTGTGGAAGGCCCTTTACTGTTTCAGGATGACAATGCCCCGTGCAGAAAGCGAGGTCCATACAGAAATGGTTTGTCGAGATTGGTGTGGAAGAACATGACTGGCCCACACATAGCCCTGACCTCAACCTCATCGAACACCTTTGGGATGAATTGGAACGCCGACTGCGAGCCAGGCATAATCGCCCAACATCAGTGTCCGACCTCACTACTGCTCTTGTGGCTGAATGGAAGCAAGTCCCCACAGCAATCAGCAATGTTCCAACATCTAGTTGAAAGCCTTCCCAGACTCGTGGAGGGTGTTATAGAAGCAAAGGGGGATCTACTCTGTATTAATGCTCAATGGTGGAAAAAGTACCCAATTGTCATACTTAAAAGTAAAGATACCTTCATAGAAAATGAGTCAAGTAAAAGTGAAAGTCACCCAGTAAAATACTACTTGAGTAAAAGTCTAAAAGTATTTGGTTTTATATATGCTTAAGTATCAAAAGTAAATGCAATTGCTCTTGATTAGTGTGTGAATTTGACAATTTTCCTGTCCTGCTAAGCATTCAAAATGTAAGGAGTACTTTTGGGTGTCAGGGAACATTTATGGAGTAAAAAGTACATACTTTTCTTTAGGAACGTAGTGAAGTAAAATTAAAAGTTGTGAAAAATATAAATAGTAAAATAAAGTGCAGATACCCCAAAAATTACTTAAGTAGTTCTTTAAAGTATTTTTACTCGAGTACTTTACACCACTGTTAATGCTCATGATTTTGGAATGAGATGTTCAATGAGCAGGTGTCCACATACTTTTGGTCCTTTGAACTGTATCTCAGTAAAATCGTTGAAATTGTTGCATGTTGCATTTATATTTTTGTTCAGTATAGCTTTGTAGCCACTGGAGGACAACAACAGAGCAAAATGTCACACTTTTGTTTCTGTCAATGACATTTTGCTTCAAACATGATTGGTGTGAAGCCAAACCAAACTGGCTTCCCTATAAAAAAGAAATTGTGCACCAGGACCATTCACAGTTGAGCTCACTCAATGCTGATTGGCTATTATTGTATATTATTTATCAACGAAGGCCAAATGCTCGCTGGTCCCTCCCATTCAATGTTATGGGCGACGACAGTGTCATACTATTTTTCGACCAGGCAGCATCAGATAGATGGGCTACACATACAGAGAAAGAGGGGCGCTGTTTCATTCGTTCGGATGCTTTGTTGTGTAAGATACATTCAGCCTCCTGTGAATTGAAGGACATTTATGAAACACAGAGAGACTAAATAAGTTTTATTTAAAAAATATATATATATATTGGTCAATTTTAGTGGGAAGCCTGGCTTCCCTTGGCCTCCATGAATACAAGCCGCTGTAAATGGCACCTAATCAAATAATGTGCTGACATGTTAACAAGCAACATATCTTAAAAACATGACAGGTCAAAGTAAAATGGACATTATGGAATGGAGAATCAGGCTACTCACAACTGCTGCCCAGGAGTATCATCCCTTGCGCAAAATTGTCATGATCAGTGGTTTCACGTTTGTGTTCGTCAATTGTTATTGAGCTGATTATAGCGAAAAAATATAATACTTCTGCATTTCCCTTTGTGTAAACACATTGCAAATAGGCTCGGGATAAGTCCTCCTGATAAAGTCAGGTAGCTGATATTCAGAAATTAAAAAGCCAAATTAATTAGTCACAGGAATGAGAACTAATACAGACAATGCTATGGCCTGTTTTAAAAAGGCTGTACCCCAGACGTCTTTTGGACTTTTAGTCCTGTCCGGACCGGCTGTCTTCTTTTGGTGTTTTACAAACGGTAGCCTTACCACATACAGTTGAAGTCGGAAGTTTACATACACCTTAGCAAAATATATTTAAACTCAGTTTTTCACAATTACTGACATTTATTCCTAGTAAAAATTCCCTGTTTTAGGTCAGGTAGAATCACCACTTTATTTTAAGAATGTGAAATGTCAGAATAATAGTAGAGAGAATGATTTATTTCAGCTTTTATTTCTTTCATCACATTCTCGGTGGGTCAGAAGTTTACATACACTCAATTAGTATTTGGTAGCATTGCCTTGGGTCAAAGGTTTCAGGTAGCCTTCCACAAGCTTCCTACAATAAGTTGGGGGAATTTTGGCCATTCCTCCAGACAGAGCTGATGTAACTGAGTCAGGTTTGTAGGCCTCCTTGCTCGCACGTGCTTTTTCAGTTCTGCCCACACATTTTCTATAGGATTGAGGTCAGGGCTTTGTGATGGCCACTCCAATACCTTGACTTTGTTGTCCTTAGGCCATTTTCCCACAACTTTGGAAGTATGCTTGGGGTCAATGTCCATTTGGAAGACCCATTTGCGACCAAGCTTAACTTCCTGAATGATATCTTGAGATGTTGCATCAATATATCCACATAATTTTCCTACCTCATGATGCCATCTATTTTGTGAAGTGCACCAGTCCCTCCTGCAGCAAAGCACCCCCACAACATGATGCTGCCAACTCCGTGCTTCACGGTTGGGATAGAGTTCTTCGGCTTGCAAGCCTCCCCCTTTATCCTCCAAACATAACGATGGTCATTATGGCCAAACAGTTCTATTTTTGTTTCATGCACAAAGTCGATGTCCTAACCAACCTGCCAGAACTATAGTTTGTTAATAAGAAACTTGTGGAGTGGTTGAAAAACGAGTTTTAATGACTCCAACATAACTGTATGTAAACTTCAGACTTCAACTGTAGATGGGCATTCCTAAAATTATATTTCAAGTGACACTATAGGCTATACCTCAGTATGCACGGACTGACGCTAAAGCCTTTTTTTTGGTCTGGACCAAATCTGAACTAATCATAGACGTCTATGTTTGGTTCAGATCTGATCTGGTCTAGATCAGCCTTGAGTTGGCCCAAACATAAACATCTATATATTACGTCTTTCAACTTTCATTCAGAAGCAAGAATTTACTTGATTTCAATGTCCCGAAAAATATGTATTTTCAACCGCATTCAGAACTTAAATTGAACCTAACTTCAACGTCTGGAAAATACAGATTTTAGACATCTTTTCAACATCATTTTGCTTACTGGGACTATTCTAGATTTGCAGGGCGAGGAAATTCCTTAGTCTCGCCTAGGGCGGCAGAAGTCAATATATCATCCGAACACCGGCTTTGACGGCACTTTCATACAACAGGTAACCAACACAATGAAATAATGATTGACATATTCAATTAAAACATTATATTGATTCATTTATTCCTCCTATTTCATTCCTTAGAAAAAAGGATTGCAGTTTTGTAACTGCAGTTACAAGGGCACAAGGCGAGACCCAGATGCAGACCCTGGGAGGCAGATGGTTTGAGTCTTGATATTTATTAAACAATCCAAAACGGGTAGGCAAGAGAATGGTTGTGGACAGGCAAAAGGTCAAAACCAGTTCAGAGTCCAGGCAGTACAGAGTGGCAGGCAGGCTCGAGGTCAGGGCAGGCAGAATGGTCTGGCAGGCTCGAGGTCAGGGCAGGCAGGTACAGAGTCCAGAAAACAGGCAAGGGTCAAAAACCGGGAGGACTAGCAAAATAGAATAGAAGCAGGAGTACGGGAAACATACAAGACAAACTGGCACAGAGAGACAGGAAACACAGGGATATATACACCAGGGATAATAAGCGACACCTGGAGGGGGTGGACACAATCACAAAACAGGTGAAACAGATTAGGAGGGTGTGACAGCAGTAACAGTGCAGTAACTCAACTGTGGTATTTTGGATGCAGTAATTGCAGAAGAACTCAGTCATGAAGTATTTTTTTCTATACCTATGGATGTGACTCAGTCATTCATTCTAAATGTTCCATTGCCATGCTACGGTGAACACAGTCACGCCAAACACTGCACCCAGAATAACAGCAAAGTACTGTAGCTGTATTTATGTTTGTTTAAGCTGTGTTCTAGTGATATTTATTTGATGCACGATTTCGCCTGGCATAGAAAATGTGCTGTCTCGTCAGGACACTGTTCTGTTCAAAGGAGATATCCAACTACACAGCCAGAAAAATTACTTCAAACTGAAACTGGAAAGAAACCAAACTAGCTACATTTAATTTAATTTTACTTGGTTTTCTATTTTTTTTTTTGTATATATCCATACAAATTCTGAGTCATGATTTGTAAACCAAATGCTAGTCTTAAAGAAATGGGAGATAATGTCTACTGTAGATGCTTTTTTACAGTGTAGATTAAGTTTATAAATTGCTGGGTTGGGCTAATGAGACAGTGGATCCCCCAGTGACTAAATAGACCTTTCAACGTCATAGCCTTAGCCGGTGGTAATTTATGGAATAGACACTGGTTGGAATGTGGTTTTAGCCAATCAGCATCCACGTCAGGATTAGACCCACCCTTGCATAAAGGCCCGAGGAGGTGTGGTACATGGCCAACATACCACGGCTAAGGGCTGTTCTTAAAAACGACACAACCTGGAGTGCCTGTATACTGCCCTTAGCCATGGTATATTGGCCATATACCACAAACCCCTGAGGTACCTTATTGCTATTATAAACTGGTTACCAACGTAATTAGTGCAGTACAAATAAATGTTTTGTCATACCCGTGGTATACGACTGTCAGCCAATCAGCATTCAGGGCTCGAACCACCTAGTTTATAATGGTTTATAAAATGGTTTATTAAAAATTATTCTCTAACAAACAAGCTTAATCATCAACAAACGTATTAGGCAATTGTCAACATTTCCTGCATTCTTTTTCCATTTAATAGTTCAATTTATATTTGTAGGACCTCTCCGACATTTTGAAAGAGTTTCCTCATGTTACAAAAATAGAAAATCCCTACAGCTTGAGTGATGTTTTGTTTTCATTGTAATTATTTTTTCCAAGGTTTCCTGACTCAATCTCAGCTATGCTTTAGCTTTGGAGGCTGACGTGCACATAGTCAATTAATTAAATATAACTGATGTATTATGGTATATTAATATTGTTCAATATACTGTAGGACCTCAGAGAAAGATACATTGAACATTTTCTGTAATGACAGTCATCCTTGATTGGATATTGATATATCGATACATCCCCCTCACAAGTATCTGCTTCATTTCGTTGAATAGTAGGCTAGCTACATCAACAATAGATTCAACATATATTCATATTACAAATTGTAAAGCTTGACATTACAAGTTGTAGAGTTGTAGAACATGAATCCCTGGGGAATAAACCTGACGGGAAAATGGATAGTTAAATCACATCATACTGTACATGTTTGATTGGCATGTTTTCAAGTTTGCCATTAGGGATTTGAATGAATGAATGCGTTAGGGATATGAATGTTAGTTGTGTACTAGGGAGATCATGCTCTAGTGCCGATGATAGACTGGTGTCTATTTTTCATTTTAGTAAACCAATTAGGCAGCAATTACGAGCACTAATTTACAGAGCAAACCATCTTATTAAAGGAGCAATGTATCACTGAATACTAATTGCCCTGCTGATGTTCATATTTACTAATCGCCCTTCTTATATTGATATGCATGAGCACAATAATAGTTTTTGGGGGGATTAAACAACACATGCTAATTCCACGTTTTCGATGATGAGTCCATCTGAATCATTAGATCTGATGGCAAAAATGTACCAAATCCCATGGTTTTTATGATGAGATCTACTCGATGAAAATGTTCCATTCTTTTCAGATAATAATTTTCAATGAGCATGTGAACATTCCAACTTGTCTCAACGTTCCTTTAGCAGTTTTCAAACGTTCTATTGCATAGACTCCCAATACAACAAGATGCTGTAGGTGTGAAAAACGCATTAAGCTACTTTTTTGTATCATATATCAATTTGATCGGGGGCTTGTGGTGTACAATTGAATAACATTAAACCTGTGCCACCCCAAAAGGGGACACATTTTCCCACTGGCCCATGGACAAGAGGAGTGGTGTATCTATAGGAGGGCCATGGACAGTAGAGATGCTCTATCATGAACAAAACAGTCTCATTCCCTCAGACCTAAGCAAAACTGCTGAGGCCCTAATGACAAACTCTGTCAGCTAAATAATTCTGTGGCTGTGACAAAATCATGTGAGGCTGATTAAAGTAGCCATGTTATTGTAACAAAAATGCATAAGAGGTCTTTAAGTCCTTGATGATGTCAAACATTATCTCCTGGGAGCACCTGGCTACTCTTCAAAAGAGTGAGGCAAGTGGGCTCAGATCAGGAGTTATTGAATGCCTGGTTACTTTAGAATCACATGCCTTCCAGAGGACTTAGGGTTTAGTGAAGTAGTGAATATTAACAATATCAATATGTACACAGATTCATACAGAGTTTAGCTACTGTATGACAATAAATCAAGCAATACATCATTAGCTTAAACCATTTTGTATTTGCTTTCATTGCTTGGTTATGGAACGAAATACATATTTCCAGTGCTGACAATACAGAGGAGGCTAGTCTAAAACAGAGTCTCCCAAACTCAGTCCTGGAGCCACCCTTGGTGCACGTTTAGTTTTTTGCCCTAGCCTCCAGGACTGAGTTTGGGAAACCCTGATCTGGGGTACCATGTGATAATAGAGTACATCTCAATACTGCCCATTCTGTCTCGATGTACCCCAAAATACATACATGTAGGACCGTTGACCCCCAAAGGTGGGACCATAGAGATGTCATTAACACATCAAATTGCCTTAGTTTCAGAAGATTGCTCCTTGATTTAATTGTTTTATATAACTAGGCAAGTCAGTTAAGAAAAAATATCTTAGACGCTGGGCCAATTGTGCGCCGCTCTATGGGACTCCCAATGAGGACTGGATGTGATGCAGCCTAGAATTAAACTAGGGTCTGTAGTGATGCCTCTTGCAGTGAGATGCAGTGCCTTAGACCACTGCGCCACTCAGGAGCCCTGATAATCAGAAAACATTTCATACCCTCAATCTGCATACCATATAATGCAGTGATTTCAGCTACCACATTTAGTTACCTCAGATCCGTGGTTATCATGCCAAAACATACCCCGCAGACATGGACCTTAATGAAAATCATCATTAGACTTGCTACACCAAAGTGACAAATGTGAATTTTTCCTTCTGGCCCATGGACTATTACTGTCCCACCTACAGATACATACAGTATGGCCATTCTACAGATGCATAGCGGCTCTTTAGAAAGAACGCGACATATTTGACAAATAACGCATTTATTGAAGAGTGAAATTGTTGAATAAGGAATCTAACACATGTACGGAACTCTCCAACTCTCTGTTTATGAAAATGTACTTTGCATACTTCTAATTTTCACCTGTCAAATATTGGCCTCTTTCGAGCACTGATACTGGTTACATTGATTCTTCTGCTCCACTACGGTACTAGCACTTTAAATGGTATTAATATAGACAAAGGGTAAACAATGGGTTACTTCAAATGGCTGGACATGATAGCCTCACAGTTCCTAATCAATAATTTATAGGAGAGACGAGAGGATACTCCCGATCGGCATGGCAGTGTGGAGACCGCCCAGGGTTAATGGCATACATACCTTAATGGACTGAAATACAAGAGGATGTTTGACAGAGGAGAACAGATAAGGAGACTATATTGTTCTTGCAGATTGCTCAAATGGTGATGGACTGAAGCTCATTTGAAGGAGAGAAAATTGCCTTTAAATGACAAAAGAGAAGTGGAGAGCTACACTATAAATACAAAGTATGTGGACACCCCTTCAAATTAGTGGATTCGGCTATTTCAGCCACACCCGTAGCTGAAAGGTGTATAAAATCGAGCACACAGACATGTAATCTCCATAGACAAACATTGGCAGTAGAAAGGCCTTACTAAAGAGCTCAGTGACTTTCAACGTGGCACCGTCATAGGATGCCACCATTCCAACAAGTAAGTTTGTCAAATTTCTGCCCTGCTAGAGCTGCGCCAGTCAACTGTAAGTGCTGTTTTTCTGAAGTGAAAACTTCTAGGAGCAACACCAGCTCAGCCGCGAAGTGGTGTGCCACACAAGCTCACAGAACGGGACAACCGAGTGGTGAAGGGTGTAAATATCATCTGTCCTCTGTTGCAACACTCACTACTGAATTCCACACTGCCTCTGGAAGCAATGTCAGCACAAGAACTGTTTGTCTGGAGCTTCATGAAATGGATTTCCATGGCTGAGCAGCCCCACACAAGCCTAAGATCACCATGCACAATGCCAAGCGTCAGCTGGAGTGGTGTAAAGCTCGCCGCCATTGGAGTCTGGAGCAGTGGAAACGCATCTCTGGAGTGAGGAATCACAGTTCACCAGGGCAATCCGATGGACCAGTCTGGGTTTGGCAGTTGCCAGGAGAACGGTAACTGCCCGAATGCATAGTGCCAACTGTAAAGATTGATGGAAAATAATGGTCTGAGGCTGTTTTTCATGGCTCGGGCTAGGCCCCTAAGTTCCAGTGAAGGGAAATCTTAATGCTACAGCATACAATGACGATTCTGTGCTTCCAAATTTGTGGCAACAGCTTGGGGAAAGCCCTTTACTTTTCCAAGCCCTGTACTTTTTTTTGTTGATTGGCCTTCACGGAGTCCTGACCTCAACCTCATCGAACACATTTGGGATAAATTGGAACGACAACTGCGCACCAGGCCTAATCGCCCATCATCAATGCCCGACCTCACTAACGCTCTTGTGGCATAATGGAAGCAAGTCCCCGCAGCAATGTTCCAACATCTGCTGGAAAGCCTTCCCAGAAGAGTGGAGGCTATTATAGCAGCAAAGGGGGGACCAACTCCATTTTAATGCCCATTATTTTGGAATGAGATGTTCGACGAGCAGGTGTCCACATCATTTTGGTCAAGTAGTATATGTGTAGCTGCTGCACCAACTGCCAAAACATTAGGAACACCTGCTCTTTCCATCACATGGACTGACCAGGTGAATCAAGGTGAAAGATATGATCCCTTATTGATGTCACTTGTTAAATCCACTTCAATCATGTAGATGAAGAGGAAGAGACAGGTTAAAGAAAGATTTTAAAGTCTTGAGACAATTGAGACATGGATTGTGTATGTGTGCCATTCAGATGGTGTATGGACAAGACTAAATATGTAAGTGCCTTTGAACGGGGTATGGTAGTAGGTGCCAGGCACACCCAGTTTGAGTGTGTTAAGAACCTCAATGCTGCTGAGTTTTTTACACTCAACTGTTTCCCATGTGTGTCGAGAATGGCACACCACCCAAAGGACATCCAGCCAAATTGACACAAGATTTGGAGTCAACATGGACCAGCATCCCTGTGTAATGCTTTCAACACCTTGTAGTTCTGTTCTGAGGGCAAAAGGGGGTGCAACTCGATATCAGGAAAGTGTGCCTAAATGTTTTGTACACTCAGTGTATATTTTTAAGCAATAAGGCCAGAGGGGGTGTGGTGTATGGCCAATATACCATGACTAAGGGCTGTTCTTATGCACGACGCAACGTGGCTGCCTGAATACAGCCCTTAGACGTGGTATATTGGCCATATACCACAAACCCCCGAGGTGCCTTTTTGCTATTATCAACTGGTTACCAACATAATTAGAGCAGTTAAAATAAATTGTTTGTCACACCCGTGGTATAAGGTCTGATATACCATGGCTGTCAGCCAATCAGCATTCAGGGCTCGAATCACCCAGTTTAAAATAATACATTCGACAAAGGTTTGATTAGCACAAGTCAGGATCATCCCTCCTCAATTAAATGTGTGTTAACATTTTTATTCTTGACTCAAACACAAGGAGCTGTTGTAAAATGGCACCAAAATTTAGCTGCAATTTGACTTTTGTCTACTTTTGCTGATTAGCTGAAGATGGCTATGCTGCTGCTCTGGCAGGATAGTTGACAGGACGGATGACAAAGACAAACATGGTAGAAGTCAATAAAATAGGACTGCACTATAATCCACTTGGCTCATACCCTCCCTGCTCTACTTTTGATCTCATCAGAGACATTGCCATTGTTTGATCCTGTCCAATAGAAAAAAATCCCTGAGACTGTGGAATGTCATGTTTTGTGAGAGAATACTGTCACTGGAATAGATCTCTATTGTAATTCATTCTCCCGGGAGAACACAAAACAGGTTGATTTTGCTCAAGTTGAATGACTTTGGATAGATATATTTGAATGATGCTCATCTAAGTGTTTGTGTGAGAGAGAGAAGTGCACCTTCAGAGAAAATGATGTGTCTACTGTAAACAAACGTGAAATACAAATCATAGATACATCATGTTCCTGTCTGAAACATCTTGATCCAAATAGAATGACACACTGTGTGCTTATTTAAATGTCATACCTCTTTCCTATGCGTCCCACTAGAAACTGACATCAAAATCACTGTCTCTCTACAGACTGAGATTTCCAAAGCCTTTACCCAATTATTTTTTTCTCCACCACACAATCAAAGATTTTCTTCACAGGCAGCTTTAACACGTTCCAAACTTTTCATATGCAATAATGAGCACATGTACTTGCCAGTAAGGCACATCATTTTAATATTCTTATCTTTTCATGTTGCTTGATATTATTATTTTCTAATGGGTGACTTTGATGTTCCTACAGATGGTAGCCTTGTTAACTTTATTAAATTTAGCAATATTCAGATTTACTGCAAATATGCACAGTTAAATTATACCCATAGAATAAGGGGAAACTATTTGCCAAAGCACATCAATTGAAATTGTTTACAACTATTTTTCTAGCTAGCTTGGTCTCACACCCACAAGTCATAGTATGGGAAGGATGACTTCCATAGCTATCAGTCAAGCTCACCTGTGGCCTTCCAGAGAGGGCTCACTCCATGTGAACCTGAGGAGAGAGCTTTACAGGCTGCCTGTCAGGTGTCCTGTAGTGCTCGGAGAGGGCTCATCTTCTTTTTTTAAACTCTCAGCCAATCTTCTGTCCATCACATCACTTTATCCCTACTTTAGAGCTCAGCTCAGGTCCACACAATGTCACTTTCTGACATATCTCACAGCCTACACCTCGGCAATAACATGAAATATAGTGCCAGCGCAACTTTACTCAAATAAAAAGGGATGTTCAGACAATCAGATTCCTTGTATAATGGTACAAAATTCTGAAGTGAAAATTCATGTAAAAATATGCCACCTCATACAGTGCATTCAGAAAGTATTCAGACCACTTCACTTTTTCCACATTTTGTTACTTTACAACCTTATTCTAAAATGGATTAAATAAAATATTTTCCTCATCAATCTAAACACAATACCCCATAATGACAAAGCGAAAACAGGCTTTAAGACATTTTTGCAAATGTGTTAAAATGAAAAACAGAAATACCTGATTTACATAAGTATTGAGACGTTTTGCTATGAGACTCAAAATTGAGCTCAGGTGCATCCTGTTTCCATTGATCATCCTTGAGATGTTTCTACAACTTGAATCGAGTCCACCTGTGGTAAATTCAGTTGATTGGATATGATTTGGAAAGGCACACACCTATATAAGGTCCCAGAGTTGACAGTGCATGTCAGAGCAAAACCAAAGCCATGAGGTCGAAGGAATTGTCCATAGAGGATTGTCAAGGCACCGATCTGGGGAAGGGTACCAAAACATGTCTGCAGCATTGAAAGTCCACAAGAATACAGTGGCCTCCGTCATTCTTAGTTGGAAAAAGTTCGGAACCACCAAGACTCATCCGAGAGCTGGTCGCCCGGCAAAACTGAGCAATCGGGGGAACCCAATGGACACTAACAGAACTCCAGAGTTTCTCTGTGGAGGTGGGAGTAGGGCTGTTGCGGTGACCGTATTACTGCCACACAGGCGGTCATGAGTCATGAAGGCAGTCAAATTCCACATGACCGTTTAGTCACGGTAATTAGGCTTCTCCAAGTTCTGATGCTGCTGCTGGTCATTAGTAGCCTACAAAAAACTTGCTAACTCCCTGGTACTCAGCACTCTATTGTCCATCAAATCACTCTGACATCAACACAAAAGTATTAGAAAATCTAATCAGACACTTCATGAGAGCCCATGAGCTAATGTTGTGCAACATTTCTATAGGCTATGCAATTGCAGGAGAAAACAGAGCGATTGCTGCTAATAAAAAGAGGAGGATTCCATCAGCTTTCTATAGGCTAGGACTACTATATTTATTTCTCAACATTAAGCACATTGCTTATATTTACAACATGACTATAGCCTACCTGGTTGGCATGAAAATAAACCACGTGGAAAAGCGTCCTCCATTCGCTCTTTAAGTGCATAGATGACACATATTTTTTCCACTGCCCCTGTTTTGATACAGGTGCATGATAATGATCCATTCAAAATCAAAACAAATGTCACACATATAATATTTAGGATATGTGAAGTCAATATTAAATCAAGAATAGTCTGATGGGTGACAATATTAGCCTATCACTTGTGAATTATATATAGTAAGAAACAATGCCTTTTTTTGCATCATGTTCAAATCATAGTCGCACACCTCATGTAGCCTGGCCCGTAGGCCTATATGTTTTAATAAGGTTTAAATCACAACTAAAATGGCCAAATAACATAAGCAGCGTGTGAGTTTCAAATTTGGGGAAGATAATTTTCACCATAAAAATGCACCTTTATAATAAAAGTATTACATGCATGATTGCATTTGCGGTCACTTTTAATGATGGTGTTTTCCGCTAATGGAACATTCACGCTTATAGCCTACTACCATGTGTGCATTGCTGCGCTTATAATGTGAAGAAATAGCCTGATAGTTTATCAACATTTTAAGCTAAACATTCTGATCTGTTGCGTCAGCCCCATTGTTGTATTAATTTGGGATCTATCGCATCCCACAACTGTCCCAGACTGTTTGGAATGTTTATTTATTGCACAGAATAGAATAGGTAGACATTTTAACTGTGGGGGATAGTAGATTGACATAGGCTAGTGGTTTTGGTGTTTTTAGGCCTACTCATCTTGTTGGCTGATGAAAAGTAAATGTGCATTAAGGTCACAAAAGGGGTGTGAAATTTGAGGCATTATCAAGTGCTTGTCAAATTGTGAATGAGAAACTATTGGACTGTGTACAACCTGCACAAGAGCCTGCACATGCCTTTTCAAGCAACTTTTTTCAAATGATCATTAGGGTGTCATCATGCTGCCTTACAATGTAATAAAAATCAAAACATATAGCCTAACTTTGGTAGAACAACTAAAGTTACACAAAAAATTAAGCATATAGGATTACCTATTTCTTTGTTAACTGCGCACTCCCTCAAATCATTTGGAGAAAATATTTATATTTTTTTTAGCTTTGTTCAATTGTATTCTTCACAATATAAAATAATGCCACAGAATTATAAGCAAATCGTCTCTGCTTAATTAACTAGCGTAGCGCACAGCCATTTGGCATAGCCACATCAGGATCAACTCAGAGTATCAGAGTATGCTATTCTGTTCTTCTGAAATAGATGACATTTTCTTCATATCATGCTCCTTTAGACCTGTCTAAAATAAATAATGGATTTATTGTGAAGGTGTAGGCTATTTTACATTGATTATTTTTTTATTTTTTTTAAATGGCTTGTGTGGAAGCCAGAAGATGCTAAATGTGTTTATGTTAATGGTCAAATGATTTATGGTTTATGGTCAAACACCGTGAGACCGACAGTTATTTGGTTGACAATCACCGGCTGATTAAATTTCATGACCGCCACAGCCCTAGATGGGAGAACCTTCCAGAAGGACAACCATATCTGCAGCACTTCACCAAACAGGCCTTTATGGTAGAGTGACCATATGGAAGCCATTTCTCAGTAAAAGGCACATGACAGCCCGTTTGGACTCTCAGACCATGAGAAACAAGATTCTCTGGTCTGATGAAACCAAGTTTGAACTCTTTGGCCAGAATGCCAAGCATCACATCTGGAGGAAACCAGGCACCGCTCATCACCTGGCCAATACCATCCCTACGGTGAAGCATGGTGGTGGCAGCATCATGCTGTGGGGACGTTTTTCATTAGCAGGGAGACTAGTCAGGATAGAGGGAAAGATGAAAGGAGCAAAGTACAGAGAGATTCTTGATGAAAACCTGCTCCACAGTGCTCAGGACCTCAGACTGGGTGCGAATGTTCACCTTCCAACAGGACAACGACCCTAAGCACACAGGCAAGACAACACAGGAGAGGCTTCAAGACAAGTCTCTGAATGTCCTTGAGTGACCCAGCCAGAGCCGATCGAACATCTCTGGAGAGACATGAAAATAGCTGTGCAGTGACACACCATCCAACCTGACAGTTTTGAGAGGATCTGCAGAAAATAATAGGAGAAACTCCCCAAACACAGGTGTGTCAAGCTTGTTGCATCATACCCAAGACTCAAGGCTGTAATCGCTGGCAATGGTTCTTCAACAAAGTAGTGAGTAAAGGATCTGAATACTTACACTACCGTTCAAAAGTTTGGGGTCAATTAGAAATGTCCTCCATTTGCAGCAATTACAGCCTTGCAGACCTTTATGATTCTAGTTGTCAATTTGTTGAGGTAATCTGAAGAGATTTCACCCCATGCTTCCTGAAACACCTCCCACTAGTTGGATTGGGTTGATGGGCACTTCTTACATACCATACGGTCAAGCTGCTCCCACTACAGCTCAATAGGGTTGAGATCTGGTGACTGTGCTGGCAATTCCATTATAGACAGAATACCAGCTGACTGCTTCTTCCCTAAATAGTTATTGCATAGTTTGGAGCTGTGCTTTGGGTCATTGTCCTGTTGTAGGAGGAAATTGGCTCCAATTAAGCGCCGTCCACAGGGTATGACAGGGCGTTGCAAAATGGAGTGATAGCCTTCCTTCTTCAATATCCCTTTACCCTGTACAAATCTCCCACTTTACCACCAACAAAGCACCCCAGACCATAACATTGCCTCCACCATGCTTGACAGATGGCGTCAAGCCCTCCTCCAGCATCTTTTCATTTTTTCTGCGTCTCACTAATGTTTTTCTTTGTGATCAAATCAAATGAAAGTTTATTTGTCACGTGCACCGAATACAGGTGTAGACCTTGCAGTGAAATGCTTACTTACAGACTCTAACCAATAGTGCAAAAAAAGTATGTGTGTGTGTGTGTGTGTGTGTGTGTAGGTAAGTAAATAAATAAAACAACAGTAAAAATACATTTTAAAATAAGAGAAGCAAGGCTATATACAGACACCGGTTAGTCAGGCTTATTGAGGTAGTATGTACATGTAGGTATGGTTAAAGTGACTATGCATATATGATGAACAAAGAGTAGCAGTAGCGTAAAGAGGGGTTGGCGGGTGGTGGGTGGCGGGACACAATGCAGATAGCCCGGTTAGCCAATGTGCGGGAGCACTGGTTGGTCGGGCCAATTGAGGTAGTATGTACATGAATGTATAGTTGAAGTGATTATGCATATAAGATAAACAGAGAGTAGCAGCAGCATAAAAGAGGGGTGGGGGGGGGGGGGGGGGACACAATGCAAATAGTCCAGGAGGTAAAAACTGTTGAGAAGCCTTTTTGTCCTAGACTTGGCAGTCCCGTACCGCTTGCCATGCGGTAGTAGAGAGAACAGTCTCTGACTGGGGTGGCTGGGGTCTTTGACAATTTTTAGGGCCTTCCTCTGACACCGCCTGGTGTAGAGGTCCTGGAGGGCAGGCAGATTTGCCCCAGTGATGTACTGGGCCGTACACACTACCCTCTGAAGTGCCTTGCGGTCGGAGGCCGAGCAATTGCCGTACCAGGCAGTGATGGAACCGGTCAGGATGCTCTCGACGTTGCAGCTGTAGAACCTTTTGAGGATGCACCCCCGGAGAGCTCCAGTGTTGAGGATCAGCGTGGCAGATGTGTTGCTACCTACCTCACCACCTGAGGGCGGCCCGTCAGGAAGTCCAGGATCCAGTTGCAGAGGGAGGTGTTTAGTCCCAGGTTCCTTAGCTTAGTGATGAGCTTTGAGGGTACTATGGTGTTGAATGCTGAGCTGTAGTCAATGAATAGCATTCTCACATAGGTGTTCCTTTTGTCCAGGTGGGAAAGGGCAGTGTGGAGTGCAATAGAGATTGCATCATTTGTGGATCTGTTTGGGCAGTATGCAAATTGTAGTGGGTCTAGGGTTTCTGGGATAATGGTGATCCGAAACACCTCAAACTTAGATTTGTCTGTCCATAACACTATTTTCCAATCTTCTTCTGTCCAGTGTCTGTGTTCTTTTGCCCATCTTAATCTTTTATTCTTATTGGCCAGTCTGAGATATGGCTTTTTCTTTGCAACTCTGCTTAGAAAGCCAGCATCCCGGAGTCACTTCTTCACTTTTGACCTTGAGACTGGTGTTTTGCAGGTGCTATTTTATGAAGCTGCCTGTTGGGGACTTGTGAGGCATCTGTTTCTCAAACTAGACACTCTAATGTGCTTGTCCTCTTGCTCAGTTGTGCACCGGGGCCTCCCACTCCTCTTTCTAGTCTGGTTAGAGCCAGTTTGCGCTGTTCTGTGAAGGGAGTAGTACACAGTGTTGCACGAGATCTTCAGTTTCTTGGCAATTTCTATCATTGAATAGCCTTCATTTCTCAGAACAAGAATAGACTGACGTGTTTCAGAAGAAAGTTATTTGTTTCTAGCCATTTTGAGCCTGTAATCGAACCCACAAATGCTGATGCTCCAGATACTCAATTGGTCTAAAGAAGGCCAGTTTTATTGCTTCTTTAATCAGCACAACAGTTTTCAGCTTTGCAAACATAATTGCAAAAGGGTTTTCAAATAATCAATTACCCTTTTAAATTGATAAACTTGGATTAGCTAACACAACATGCCATTGGAACACAGGGGTGATGGTTTTTGATAATGGGCCTCTGTACGCCTATGTAGATATTCCATTATTAAAATTGGCCATTTCCAGCTACAATAGTCATTTACAACATTAACAATGTCTACACTGTATTTCTGATCAATTTGATGTTATTTTAATGGACAAAAAATGTGCTTTACTTTCAAAAACAAGGACATTTCTAAGTCACCCCAAGCTTTTGAACTGTAGTGTATGTAAATTTAATATTGAAGTTTTTATTTTTAATATTTTTCTTTGTCATTATGGGGTATTGTGTGTAAATTGATTTAAATTTTAGAATAAAGCTGTAGCGTAAGAAAATGTGGAAAAAGTGAAGGGGTCTGAATACTTTCCAGATGCACTGTATGTGATCAAAAGCAAGCTAATTCAACATTTGCGGGAAAATGCTATTTCAGGAACAAGTGATTTGGAACTTAGAAATGTGTGACTTTTGGAGAGACTGTAATTGATGTAGATCCTCAGTGGGAACTTGTATAACAGCAGCATGAAGCAGTTGCATAGTTAGCAGATATAATTCCCCCGGTAGGTTTTCTTTGAACTGGAACACCCATTGTGTATACTGTGTTGAATATTTAACCTCTGAGTCTTGCCGATGGTGTTATGGGCAAGAATAGATTACTGTAATATGTGACTTGCAATGTAAAGTACAGGCAAGATAAAAAAAAATGCATGAGGTATGTTAGCCAGTGAAAATCATCCCATAGTATACATTTTTTTTGTTGCTCTGGCTAGATATTACATTATTGATCTTAATTTTTAAATTCCATCCATAAGCTTAGTCAATAGTTGTATTGGTCACCAAACTTGATCCTCAGGCAGCATAAATACATAATCTGCTTAACTTCTTTGGGACTGGGGGGCAGTATTGAGTAGCTTGGATGAATAAGGTGCCCAGCGTAAACTGCCTGCTACTCAGGCCCAGAAGCTAGAATATGCATATAATCAGTTTTAGAAACTCTGAAGTTTCTAAAACTGTTTGAATGATGTCTGTGAGTATAACAGAACTCATTTGGCAGGCAAAAACCTGAGAAAAAATCCAACCAGGAAGTGGGAAATCTGAGGTTTGTAGTTTTTCAAGTCATTGCCTATCCAATATACAGTGTCTACGGGGTCATATTGCACTTCCTACGGCTTCCACTAGATGTCAACAGTCTTTAGAACCTTGTTTCAGGCTTCTACTGTGAAGGGGGAGCAAACAAGAGCTGTTTGACTAAGAGGTCTGGCAGAATGCCATGAGCTCAGTCAGGCGTGTGGCCGTGAGAGTTAGCTGCGTTCCTTTTCATTTCTAAAGACAAAGGAATTGTCCGGTTGAAACATTATTGAAGATTTATGATAAAAACATCCTAAAGATTGATTCTATACATCGTTTGACATGTTTCTACAAACTGTAAAATAACTTTTTTGACTTTTCGTCTGAACTAAGTGATCATGCATTGAGCATTTGGATTACTGGGCTAAACCCGCGAACAAAAATGAGGTATTTGAACATAAATGCTTTATCGAACAAAACAAACATTTATTGTGGAACTGGGATTCCTGGGAGTGCATTCCGATGAAGATCATCAAAGGTAAGTGAATATTTATAACGATATTTCTGACTTTTGTGACACCTCTCCTTCTTTGGAAAATGGCTGTATGTTTTTCTGTGACTTGGCGCTGACCTAACATAATCGCAAGGTGTGCTTTCGCCGTAAAGCCTTTTTGAAATCAGACACTGTGGCTGGATTAACGAGAAGTTTATCTTTAAAATGGTGTATAATACTTGTATGTTTGAGGAATTTTAATTATGAGATTTCTGTTGTTTTCAATTTGGCGCCCTGCAATTTCACTGGCTGTTGTTGAGGTGGAACGCTAGCGTAAGTTTTAACACTTACTGTAACTTAATCTTAAAGCATTACTAACATGTGTACAGAGGATAATCAGTGCCACCAAATTAAATGCTCCATTTTGTATTTGTATTTGTGTTAATTATGGATCCCAATTAGCTTACTCTTCCTGGGGTCCAACAAAATTAAGGCAGTTCTACATTTTTTAAAAACATTACAATACATTGACAACAGATTTCACCACATTTTAAGGTCCCTACTCTTCTACCACATATCTATAACACAAGATCCATGTGTACGTATGTGTATAGTGCATATGTTATCATGTGTTTTTATGCATGTGACTGTGCCTATGTTCGTGTTGCTTCACGGTCCCTGCTGTTCCATAAGGTGTATTTTTATCTGTTTCTTAAATCTAATTTTACTGCTTGCATGGGTTACTTGATATGGAATAGAGTTCCATGTAGCCATGGCTCTATTTTGTACTGTGCACCTCCTATAGTCTGTTCTGGACTTGGGGACTGTGAAGAGACCTCTGGTGGAATGTCTTGTTGGGTATGCATGGGTGTTCGGGCTGTGTGCCAGTAGTTCAAACAGAAAGCTCAGTGCATTTTGAGGCGCCCGAGTGTCGCAGCGGTCTAAGGCACTGCATCTCGGTGCTAGAGGCATTACTACAGACCCTGGTTCAATTCTAGGCTGTGTCACAACTGACCGTGATTGGTAGTCCCATAGGGCGGCGCACAATTGGTCCAGCGTCATCTGGGTTAGGATTTGGCAGGGGTAGGCTATCATTGTAAAAAATAATTTGTTCTTAACTCACTTGCCTAGTTAAATAAAGGTTAATAAAAAAATTCTACATGTCAATACCTCTCAAAAATACAACTAGTGATGAAGACAATCTCTCCTCCACTTTGAGCCAGGATGGATTGACATGCATATTAATGTTAGCTCTCTTTGTACACCCAAACGCCAGCCGTGGTGCACTGTTCTGAGCCAATTGCAATTTTCCCAAGTCCGACCTGACCAAACGATTGAACAGTAGTCCAGATGAGACAAAACTAGGGCCTGTAAGACCTGTCTTGTTGATATTGCTGTTAAGAATGCAGAGTAGCGCTTAGTCCAAGCAGTTTAGTCTCAGCTTGCTCAAAATCCACATTATTCATTACAATATTTAGTTGAGGTTGCAGGTTTAGTCAATGATTTGACCCAAATACAATACTTTTAGTTTTAGAAATATTTAGGTCTAACTTATTTCTTGCCACCCACTCTGAAACGAACTGCAGCTCTTTGTTAAGTGTTGCAGTCATTTCAGTCGCTCTTGTAGCTGACGTGTAGTGTTAAGTCATCCGCATACATAAACAGACTGGCTTTAGTTAAAGCCAGTGGCATGTCATTAGTAAAGATTGAAAAAAGTATGAGGCCTAGACAGCTGCCCTGGGGAATTCCTGATTCTACCTGGATTTTGTTGGAGAAGCTTCCATTAAAGAACACCCTCTGTGTTCTGTTAGACAGATAACTCTTTATCCACAATATTGTAGGGGTTGTAAAGCCATAACACATACGTTTTGTCAGCAACAGACTATGATTGATAATGTCAAAAGCCACACTGAAGTCAAACAAAACAGCCACCACAATCTTTTTATCATTCATTTCTCTCAGCCAATCATCAGTAATTTGTGTAAGTGCTGTGCTTGTTGAATGTCCTTCCCTATAAGCGTGCTGAAAGTCTGTTAACTGTAAAATAGCATCGTATCTGGTCAAATTGGAATGTGAAAATGCTAAATGCATTTACATTTTCATATCAGTGCGCATGATTCATGCCACATTGAAATTGCAATTGAAAATTGGAAACAGTAAAAATAAATTCTAAGTGAAAATGGTAAAGAGAAAATGGCAAATGGTAAACAGAAAATGGTAAATGCATCTTTTTTCCCCCACCTTTATTTAACCAGGTAGGCTAATTGAGAACAAGTTCTCATTTGCAACTGCGACCTGGCCAAGAAAGCAAAGCAGTTTGACACATACAACAACACAGAGTTACACATGGAATAAACAAACATACAATCAAAAATACAGTAGAAAGATCTATATACGGCATGTGCAAATGAGGTAGGATAAGAGAGGTAAGGCAATAAATAGGCCATGGTGGCGAAGTAATTACAGTATAGCAATTAAACACTGGAATGGTAGGATGTACAGAAGATGAATGTGCAATTAGAGATACTGGGATGCAAAGGAGCAAGATAAATAAATAAATACATTATGGGGATGAGGTAGATTGGATGGGCTATTTACAGATGAGCTATGTACAGGTACAGTGATCTGTGAGCTGCTCTGACAGCTGGTGATTAAAGCTAGAGAGGGAGGTAAGAGTCTCCAGCTTCAGAGATTTTTGCAGTTCGTTCAAGTCATTGGCAGCAGAGAACTGGAAGGAGAGGCGGCCAAATGAGGAATTGGCTTTAGGGGTGACCAGTGAGATATACCTGCTGGAGCGCGTGTTACGGGTGGGTGCTGCTATGGTGACCAGTGAGCTGAGATAAGGCGGGGCTTTACCTAGCAGAGACTTGTAGATGACCTGGAGCCAGTGGGTTTGGCGACGAGTATGAAGCGATGGCCAGCCAACGAGAGCGTACAGGTCGCAGTGGTGGGTAATATATGGGGCTTTGGTGACAAAAATGTGCAATGTGCAAAGTGAAATGGAACGTGGCTGCTTTTATTTTCCTGGCTGCTTTCATTTTCCAAATGCCCAATTTCCCATTTGATCTTTTCTATTTTCAAAGTATATGCACATTTCTTCCTGGAGACGTGAACCAGGACAGCAACATGACACCACCATGCAGTGGTACATCCTAGCCATGTCAACTTCTGTGCATTGAATTTAGACTAGTGTGTCCGACAGGGTTCGAACCTGGTGTGCTGTACACCAGAATAATATTTAGCCTGCTAAGCCCAAACCGTGGCGATTTAGCTCGGGGAGTGAACTTTTTCTGATCTCAGGCAAAGTTACTCAACACTAGGCAAAGTTACAAAACACTAGGTAAATTACTCATCACATGTCACCGAACAACCTCCGTTACACTATCAGCTCCTTGACCACACAGCATGTATACTTTGAAAGATAACAACAATCACAACACAATACACAGCCTCCTCAGGTAATGACTTCTTCCTAGTTAGTTGTTTGCATGATGAGTAATTTTGACTGATACCTGGAGAGTTTAATTGGCTATAGGCTTTGGCTTAACAGGATAATGTGCTCTTCTGATCTGCAGAAGACCCTTGTTCGAACCCTATCAGTTATAATTGTGGCATGGCTCAGATGGGTCGTTGTGAGGTGGAGGAGTTCAAAGGATGGTGAATTGTAACTAAGGTGGTTCAGCCCAAGCGAAAAAAATATTTTAATATATTACAAATATACTGAAGTATACTTAAATATACTGTACTACTACTACTACAAATTCATATAATATAATTATTACAATATGTCGTTTTCTAGAATATCTTAAGTATACTATACAGTACACATACTGTATGCTATCATTACACTTAAACACACTTAATTGCAATTTAGTATATTCATTCAAAATATACTTGGAGTTGTTTTTAAGTTGCAGCATTAACTTGTTTTTATAATACTCTGCTTGTGAGTGATCGAGTACACTATAAGTACAGTTTCAGTGACAATAATGAGTTGAGGTACTTTCTGAATTCCTGTTCAGAAAAGAAAGAGAAAGTTGACAGTAACCACGTTTCCATCCAACCTTTTATGCGAGTAATGTACATGTTGGATAAAAAAATGTCACGACAAGCCTGATGGAAAGAACAAAATTGTCGGTAAACTTTTCAAATGTCGACAAAACAAAATATGCTTGACGAAGTGGGATCTTTTTATTTCAGTAAAATTAATTATGCGAGAAATGGTGGTGGAAACGCATTTACAGTTGAAGTTGTAAGTTTACATACACCTTAGCCAAATACATTTAAACTCAGTTTTTCACAATTACTGACATTTATTCCAAGTAAAAATTCCCTGTTTTAGGTCAGGTAGAATCACCACTTTATTTTAAGAATGTGAAATGTCAGAATAATAGTAGAGAGAATTATTTATTTCAGCTTTTATTTCTTTCATCACATTCCCAGTGGGTCAGAAGTTTACATACACTCAATTAGTATTTGGTAGCACTGCCTTTAAATTGTTTAACTTGGGTCAAACGTTTTGGGTAGACTTCCACAAGCTTCCCACAATCATTTGGGTGAATTTTGCCCATTCCTCCTGACAGCTGGTGTAACTGAGTCAGGTTTGTAGGCCTCCATGCTCGCACGTGCTTTTTCAGTTCTGCCCACACATTTTCTATAGGATTGAGGTCAGGGCTTTGTGATGGCCACTCCAATACCTTGACTTTGTTGTCTTTAGGCCATTTCCCCACAACTTTGGAAGTATGCTTGGGGCCAATGTCCATTTGGAAGACCCATTTGCGACCAAGCTTTAACTTCCTGAATGATATCTTGAGATGTTGCTTCAATATATCCACATAATTTTCCTACATCATGATGCCATCTATTTTGTGAAGTGCACCAGTCCCTCCTGCAGCAAAGCACCCCCACAACATGATGCTGCCACCCCAGTGCTTCACGGTTGGGATAGTGTTCTTCGGCTTGCAAGCCTCCCCCTTTTTCCTCCAAACATAATGATGGTCATTATGGCCAAACAGTTATATTTTTGTTTCATCAGACCAGAGGACATTTCTCTAAAAAGTGTGATCTTTGTCCCCATGTGTGCTTGCAAACCATAGTCTGGATTTTTTTATTGTGGTTTTGGAGCTGTGGCTTCTTCCTTGCTGAGCGGCCTTTCAGGTTATGTCGATATAAGACTCTTTTTACTGTGAATATAGATAATTTTCTACCTGTTTCCTCCAACATCTTCACAAGGTCCTTTGCTGTTGTTCTGGGATTGATTTGCACTTTTACCACCAAAGTACGTTCATCTCTAGGAGACAGAACGTGTCTCCTTCCTGAGCGGCATGCCAGCTGCGTGGTCCCATGGTGTTTATACTTGCGTACTATTGTTTGTACAGATGAACGTGGTACCTTCAGGTGTTTGGAAATTGCTCCCAAGGATGAACCAGACTTGTGGAGGTCTACAATTCTTTTTTTCTGAGGTCTTGGCTGATTTCCTTTGATTTTCCCATGATGTCAAGCAAAGAGTCAGTATGTTGGAAAGTAGGCCTAGAAATACATCCACAGGTGCACCTCCAATTGACTCAAATGATGTCAATTAGCCATCAGAAGCTTCTAAAGCCATGAAATCATTTTCTGGAATTTTCCAAGCTGTTTAAAGGCACAGTCAACTTAGTGTATGTAAACTTCTGACCCTGTGGAATTGTGGTACAGTGAATTATAAGTGAAATAATCTGTCTGTCAACAATTGTTGGAAAAATTTCTTGTGTCATGCAAAAAGTAGATGTCCTAACCGACTTGCCAAAACTATAGTTTGTTAACAAGAAATTGGTGGAGTGGTTGAAAAACTAGTTTCACTGAGTCCAACCTAAGTCTATGTAAATTTCCGACCTCAACTGTATGTACAAATATTGATATAATAACCACCATATCGAAGTAAACTTTGAGTCACGCAATGATATGTAGTGTGGTCCTCCCACTACGACTAGGAAAACCATGCAGTTTATTAGGCTACAGATGAAATATGTTATGACAAACTTCACAGAGTGGTGAAAGTGTACGGTGATGAGCTTGATTCTCGTTTCTAATAAGTATCAAGGGTCTTATTCTAGTGACATGATGATCGATGATTGGCTACTGTTTGACAAATAAAAATAATCTCGCTCTTTTGTCCATAACAATCTTATCTTGTAGGTAGCCTACCCACACTATATGTAAATCTGGTGTAAATCTGTCCTTTGGTCGGATGAGTCCAAATTTTCGATTTTTCTTCTCCAACCGGTGTCTTTGTGAGACGCAGAGTAGGTGAACGGATGATCTCCGCATGTGTGTTTCCCACTGTGAAGCATGGTGGAGGAGGTGTGATGTGTGGGGGTGCTTTGCTTGTGGAGTGTCAGTGATTTATTTAGAATTCTAGGCACACTTAACCAGCATGGCTTCCACAACATTCTGCAGCGATACGCCATCCCATCTGGTTTATCGCTTAGTGGGACTATCATTTGTTTTTCAACAGGACAATGACCCAACACACCCCCAGGCTGTGTAAGGGCTATTTGACCAAAAAGGAGAGTGATAGAGTGCTGCATCAGATGACCTGGTCTCCACAGTCACCCGACCTCAACCAAATTGAGGTACTTTGGAAATAGAAAGAGAGAAAATGCTGAATTGGGTAGTTGGAAAAAGAAAACAGACACTGTCAATTTCACTTTGCATTTACAATTTTCTGTTTACAATTTGGCATTTTCCATTTACCATGTTCATTTCAAATTTCTGTTTACCATTTCAAATTTTTGATTAACAATTTTCTATTTTCATTTTAACTTTGCAATTGAATTGTGGAATGAATGAATCATGCACACTGATATAAAAATATAAATGCATTTATAATTTTCATGTTCCTATTTACCATTTCATTTTAAAGTGGCGCTGATCATCCTCCAAACATTTTGCTTGTGGATGGCCTAAACAAAGTAACTATTAATCTGTCTTTAAGTGTGATAACAACATATCTTTATTTGGAGATCACTATAAATGTATAACAGTGATAAACTGTCACAAACTGTTAGCCTACTTTTGTTTTTACATGGAATGTCCTCCAACGCCCTCTGCTGAGGTGCACATACTGTCATTTGATACACCGCCGACAATCATGCTATTTTACACAGGAGATTTGTTTTCCTTCCTCCCATTCGTCGGTAAATATTCCTTGGCAGCCGAACCCGTTGCAGCCAGGGAAACGATTCCATCCAATGTCCATGAAATAATCCAATCTCCTAGAGAGGTAATGTCTGCTCTACTGTAGGGTACAAATGAAGTGGAATATACAAACAGCCAAACTATAGACAACACAACTCGCCAACCATTTACGTAGACCAAAATGGCTTCTACAATCAGTAAAGGTTGACTTTGGGTAATATTTAAGTCCATGAGCTCCGAGAGGTAAAGAATGCATTTTTTTTAAATGAGTAAGGTTCTTATGAAATGTCCATGAAAAAGGGATTAGTTACAATCCATGAGTCAAGCTCTGGTTATACCAATTGCTTTACATATTTAAGTCTGAGTTTCCTTCTGACAGAGCAGCCAGCTTAAACTCAAAGGGGATTGAAGCTTTGGAAAATTGAAGTGACTGTTAAAAGTAGACTTTGAGTGATGTTAGTTTCCAAAACACATTTACTCATCCTCGTGTAACACAGTAAAATAGGTGTGAAGCATGACAATGTATAAAACCCCATTTTACCACTGTCTCCTCCTATGATGCATTGTGCATCCTTTGATGCTGTGTTTTGCATCATACAGGAATGATGTCTGTATTTTGGAAGACACATATCTTGAGAACTTGATTGCTAACTAGCAAAATGTTTGTGGACTATGTCAACAATGGACTAATGAAACAAATACCAAAATATCATTTTTAGCTGTATTTTTGCTTTAAGTTGCAGTGGAGCACCTACATTAGCAAAACATTACAAAGGTAGACCATACACCTCGAGTTAAAATTTGGCTTAAAATTAACCATGACTGATATTTGCACTCCTATCAAGCATACTTTAGTTACTGAAAATGTAATTTTATCCCAACAGGCTCAACTCCAAATGTGATGCTTTTAGAACACCAAGAAAAGCCTTTAAATGTTTAAAATATATTTCTAGCTCAGCTTGTTTTTTACATGGAGTTTTCAGGTTGTCAAACCAAGAACAGTTGCAGTTTCCTAAAGCCTCAACATGCTGCTATAGGAAACTCCAAAACTGAAATCCCAGTATTTTCCAGATATTTTCATTTTCTTATGCAGCCATGAGGAAGAAAGAAGAAAACAAGCTGAAGGACTGCTGAAGAACGATAAATAGAAGGAATTCCTTCCTGGTCATAACTTATTCGGTACACAAACGCTACATCCAGGGATGCATTCCAAGTAAACCGTCACGCATTATCTCTTGCTAAAATCAATGCCATAGTGCTGTACCATACATATCCACTGGGTTTATATTTGGTGACATTCAGTGTACCTCTTTGAGGCTTGTAATAATTACACACTGATGTTTCTACACATTACATGTTCAAAAATACTAACATTACCTCACATTACTCTGTTATGCAGCCTACTAGCAATACAAATAAATCGATGCAGTTCTTGCAAAAACAATAACAACAAAAAATCCATGCAGCTCTATGCAAATGTACTATGGTCTACTCTCTACTGTATCTAAAAAAGCTCTCGATACAAAGCTCATTATATAGTTGTCTGTTTTGTTTTATACGGCATCTTACTGATATGAAAAGCATAGCCATAGAATGAGGAGTAACGTTCTCATCTGCTGTTGGGAGTCGTGTTGCATGAATACACCTGACCTCATCTTTTGTGTCTGTGAGGGATACAAAGAGGATTGAACACAATCTTAAAATAGAATGGAAAGATATCCGTTTCAACAACTATGCTTTTATAGGGTTACTTTATATGTGATTATGACGCAAGGTTTTCTCTGAGCCTTACAAAGTAAGTCACGAACATAATACTTAAAAGCAGACTTGTATTTGCTAAAGCACGGATAGAGAGCAGTATCAGAAGAATGCAGGCATGGAACTGGATAGTTGACGTGATGCCCCTTTTTTTCACAAATATAACTGAACTTGGTTAAATTATTTTAACATATTACTAAAAGCTTTGATTTTTAACTTGGATTCATGCAATGTCTTATTTGCTTTCTTACTATTTTCAACCAGACGTGGTAATTGTCCAATGGTGTGACTGTCCCTGGTAAGGTTTTGGAACTTTGAACCAAGTGAATTAATGGATGAAAAAAATATTCCCAACAACCTACAACGGTACTTATGACACAGATGTGTATTTCAAGAAACAGTAGTCCCCAAGTCCATTCATGATATTTAAAAATTGTTCTGATTGATTAAATGTTGTCCCCAAAAGCAATGTCCACTTGGTGTGACACAATTTTGTGATTAAAGAGCCAGCATTTGGGCACAATTGCGTGGGGAGGGTTCTCTTGCAATGAGGAAGTACGAAGACATTGCTGAAGCCCATGGTCTGAACAGATTGTAAACTTTGTCAGAAATATTTATCAGAAATACTGCACTTTTCTGCCATTGCCATAAAAGGGGTAATTTTCTTAGTCCTTTGGTGTGATGCCTTTTGAATGTTTAATTGAAAATAATATTGTTTTGACAATTGAAGTATAAAAAGCAACATGCTGTGGTGAAATCAAATGGTGTACTTACTGTTAACAATAAGGCCAAAAATAGACCATACAATCTGAGATTTCCACTGACATCTGGCTCTGTCTCTGCTGCCTGGGAAGGGACTGGTTCTTTTACCTGGCCGTAGTGATGGTGCAGGCAGATATTGGGGACTGTCTGTGGTTCTCCCATTCCTGGTTCTCACTCCCTGCATTAGATCATTCATCCCCTTGATGCCTCTCTGTCGGTCCCACCAGTCTGTCTCAGTGGTCCTCCGATGGTGTTCTGGTGAGAAGCATGGCACACCTAGGCAACAATGCCTAGGTGTGCCATGCCTTTGTTGCCTAGGTGTTGTGTTTCTCAAACCCTGTCATTGGCTCCATTGTGTGGTATCCTCCAACTGAACACCTCTCTTGAGCGGCTCCTTGGCTCCTCCTCACACTGTGGCCAGGTACACCTCAATGTTGTGGGGGTCTACCCGAGTGATCCTGTCAGCAACATATTCTTGTCTCGAGGATGAAGCCATGCAAGTCTTAGTACACACGGTCGTTACAGTGAAACTGGTAATGGCTCGTTAAATCAGTTATGGTTCCTTTGATCGTAACAACGTTACTTGGATAACTGAGGAAATTCTAGAGCTAATACATGCCAATGAGCACTGACCTTCGGGGATGCGTGCATTTATCAGACCCAAGACTAGGGCTGTGGCGTTCACAAAATGTCATCAGCCGGTGATTGTCAAGCAAATAACTGTAGGTCTCACGGTAATTTACCGTTCATTAACATAAACGCATTTAGCATCTCCTGGCTTCCACACATAGCCTACAAGCCACTGATATAGACCTTTGGAACATCTACATTTTAAAAAGAATCCATAAAATAAATCCATGTAATATAGCCTACACCTTCACAATAAATTCATTTTTTGTGTTAGACAGGTCTAAAGAAGCATGATATAAAGAAAAGGCAGTCTATTTCAGAAGAACAGAATAGCATACTGAGTTGTCCTTATGTTAGGCCCTGATCTGGCTATGCCATATGGCTGGGCTACACTAGTTAATTTAGCAGACAAGATTTGCTTAGAATTCCATGGCATTGTTTTAGATTATTTTATAGTATGAAGAATACAATTGAACAAAGCTGAATAAAATAGAAAGGATATTTTCTACAAACGTTTTGAGGGAGTGCACACATGCGGCTATTCTGTGATGAACAGTTAACAAATAAATAGGTACTCCCATATGCTTAATTTAGCATTATTAATGTAACTTTAGCTGTTCTACAAAAAAAAGCTGATAGAGGCCATCCCTCTGTTTTCTCGTGTAATTCCATAGCCTTTAGAAATGTTGCACAACATGAGCTCATGGGCTCTCATGAAGAGTTTGATTTGATTTTCGAAACATTTGCATTGATGTCAGAGTGATTAGAGGGACAATAGAGTGCTGAGTACCAGGCAGTTAGCAAGTCTGGTAGGATACTAATGACCATCAGCAGCATCGGAGCTTGGAGAAGCCTAATTACCGTGACTAAACAGTCACGTGGAATTTAACTGCCTTCATGACTGGTGACCTCCAGTGTGACAGTAATATGGTCCCCGCAACAGACCTACCCAAAACCCATGCGGGGTAGTCTCTGGCATCATGGTTTGTTGACCCCATTAGTGGCCCTGAAGTCTCATTCGAATGTGTGCCCTATCAACTTTCAATGGTACTTTCTGTGCATACCATGTTGACTACGGGTTCAATTCCAGGGAGGAAGCCTAAGAAATGGCTACCACATCCAAGGAAGGCACCAGGCACGTAAATTACCCACTCCGACTCGGGGAGGCAGTGACAAAAAATAATAATACAGGACTCTTTCGAGGCCCTGTAATTGGAATGAATACCCTTAAATAATTGAATGAGGATCCATTATTGATGTTTAGAAGTTGCATATACAATGGTTAGATTATTTCGGGAAAGTGTAAAAATTTGACTGCCTCTATTGTCCATCGGTGTGACATAATGTCCAATAGGGTGACGCCAAATGAACATAAAGAAAGGTGTTGTCTTGAACAAAATGTTAAAATAATCGTGAAGCTTGAGGCAGGTAACATCATCATAATATGCAACTGAGCTAATTACTTTTTTTAATCTAGGTTTAATAAAATTACTCAAAATGTAATAGGGAGACACTTGGTTATCATCATTATCCAAGTAAATTGTGTTTTTCAATTGAAATTCCAGAATCTGATTACTGATTTAAAGACAGAAGTAACTAATAATGACAAAACATAATGTTCTTGCCTATTTGGGAACCATTAAAACTATACAGTGCATTCTGAAATTATTCAGACCCCTTCCCTTTTTCCACATTATGTTATGTTACAGCCTTATTCTAAAATGGATTAAATACATTTTTTTCCTCACCAATCTACACACAATAACCCATAATGACAAAGCGAGAACATGTTTTTAGAAATGTTTGCAAATGTATTAAAAATGAAAACCAGAAATACCTTATTTACAGAAGTACTCAGACGCTTTGCTATGAGACTCGAAATTGAGCTCAGGTGCATCCTGCATCTTGAAAAGCGGTGATGTCGAGGTGCGTGAAATAAGTAATACGGCAGATATATGTTTGGTGCTGTCAATAATTGATGCTGTGAAATTTGGGGAATAGCTCTCAAGATTAGCAAATGCTGTCATGATCACTTGGTTGGTACAGGCGAGCACATCAGCGGTGGAGTTTGAATGTTTGCTCTCTGTCTCATGGCAATAACGTTAGTTGCAGTTTTTAGCTGTATATAGTCAGCTAGCTAACTAGTTGGTTGTTTTGTCTTGTTTCTACCAATGCAATTCACGTGGAAATGGCCCAAGCTGCTTGCTATAGGTAGCTAGATAGTTACTCTGTCAGGCAAGAAAAGTTGTGTGTAGCGGGAAATTTGGGATGCACTCATGACGTGTCAAGCTCAGCTGTCACTTTCATTTGCTAGCCATACAGACAAGCAGCCAGACAACCAGCTCTGTAGCTTGTTTCTCAGGCAAGAAAGCGTTAGAAATAGGACTAAACAAGCAACTGGTTAGCTGGCTATTTAAACAAATATCCAACTCAATATCATATGAGCTCTACTGCGCGGGCATCTACCCTAACACAACAGCTAAGCTGTTAAATAATAGAAAAATTAGGCAATGTATAGCCTATGAATATCTGCACGTAGCAAACATGACAAACCATAGCCTAAGCTCAACAGATAAACACAAATTACTTTAACCTTCATTTTGGTGCTTAGTTAGCTGATTGTCTGTATGGCTAGCTAGTGAAAGTGATAGCTGAGGTTGACGCTTCGTGAGTGCATCCCACCAAATTTACCGCTACACACATATTTTCTTGCCTGACAGACTAACTAGCTAGCTAGCTATAGCAAGCAGCTTGGGCCGTTTCCATATGAATTACATCGGTAGAAACAAGACAAAATAACCAACTAGTTAGCTGTATCACCAACCAACATATACAGTGGTTGCTCAACTAAAGATTTTGAGATTATGCTGCGGGATTTAGAGGTAATTTGTGGTTTAGTACGGTACCCTGTATACAGCCTCTTTCACAGTGAAAAGACGTGTCCGCTTCGGTGCCATCCTTTTGATGAAGTGAGTCTTTTTTTGAAAAGTAAAATGACAGCCTACCCTGTTTCCGGTTTCTGGTTGATAACAACAGCCCCGCAAATACCACAACAGGTTGTTTGCAAATTAGTTTTGCCATATTGACAGATATTATTGTTTGAAAAACAAGGCCGTTCGCGGTCTCTACAGTCATTTTTTTAAAGGCTGTCGACGGCTGCTATGGGTTCTAAAGAGTTCAATTGTATACATGTTTTTTAATCAAAGGTGGCCACATAACATTTTGAATTGTTTAGACAGTTTATTGCAACTATATGTTTTTTTACTTACATTTTTAAATGAATTTGTTTGTTTGCCATAATGTCAACTACTATCAAAATCTCAATGTATCAACCCTTTAGAGTTGACCTTACAGATTTACTTGACAATATGCACACATATATAGAACCTTTTCGTTCTTTGGTTAAAATGGAAGAACCCTTTTCATAAAAAGGGGCTAGCTATGTTGCCGCTGAACCCAAATATCATTGCTACTGATGTCAGCAACTGCATGTAAGTTGGTCTTCTGCATCATAATAATTATGTCTGCACAGCATTTTTCCTTCATTCTTGCAGGTATAAGATTGACTCATGTTTATGCTGCTTTTCTCTTCTTCTCAGGAACCAGCCAGGACATAACCCATACAGTACTGTTCCATAAAGAATGTATAAACCCTCTGAAGGCATTCAGAGTCACCAAGATTGGCATGGGCCATCATTCAAACAAAGTGCCTCCCTGCCCACCAGTACATATTTCCAAACAATGTTTGCATTCCCTAAACTGTTTGTTTGAGTGTGACTATAATGACACTAGCATATAAAAACTGTTGGTATTCTTTTGTGCATTATTTTATTATTCAATATATACTTTTCGTATTAATATTACTATTCTATTAGTAGTAGCCATAATTCATAAATGGCACCGTAAAGGGTTCTATATGGAACCATTTGGTTCGGTGAAAAGGAACCCTTAGAGTTTTATTTGGTTCAGTGAAGAAGAACCCTACAAAAGAGTTCCATATATGAAGCAATCAATAGAACCAATTTTGGTTCTATATGGAACTCTTTTTCTGAAAGTGTGCCATTCTGCCAACCAATGGCTCCAAATTCCTCAATTTATGATAACTGTCACGCCTGCTCTTGCTCCCCCTCTCTGGCCCTCGAGGGCACCAGGCTGCCCTTCATTACGCACACCTGTCACCATCATTACGCGCATCTGTGCTCATTGTACTCACCTGGACTCCTTCACGTTGTCGATTGCTCCCTCTATATCTGTCTGTTCCTCAGTTTTGTTCCCCGTGTCAACATTATTGTCGTAATGTTGTTTTGTTCCCCCTGTCCAGACACTGTCCTTCCTCTGTTTGATGTCTGTTTTCCATTAAATGTTCACTCCCTGTACTTGCTTCTTGTCTCCAGCATCGGTCCTTACAGATAACCATCAGTTGATTTGGTAGTGCACACACTTACACCCATAAAATCCAACATACATAGTGTACATACATTGTCCTGAACTGAACATGCTAACATTTACATTACATTTTTGTCATTTAGCAGACACTGTTATTCAGAGCGACTTACAGTGAGTGCAATCATCTTAAGATCGCTAGGTGAGACAACCACATACTGTGAGTGTCTGACACACTTAAACTCAATTTTATCTCACTGTTGGTAAGGTAATGCTTTCCCTTTGAGTTCTAATCCTGTTTACCTTAAAGATTATGTCTCTGTCATAGCTACCAGTCCTGAGACCAGCTTTATCAGTACTGAACCTTGACTATTCATGTGCATTTGCAGGCCAAGTAGCTTGTGCTATTTTGCAGATTATGAGTGCTTTAACCTGGGTCTTAGAACTTCTGTACCCTGCATCTTTTGAAATCCACTACTTATTCTCTTGAATATATATATATATATTTTTTAAACCTTCACAAATATTTGCTGATGTTTTGTGTGGACATGAGATCAGGACTTGGTTACTTCCATAATTCTAAGAGATTGAATGTTTAATCAATCACCGATTTCAACACATCTCAACCATTCCAAACTATTTTCAACATCCAACAACAGAATTTGACTCCGACAAACAATCTTTATCACCAACAATATTCAATATTGCATTTGCCTGGACTTCCTCAAAACATTGAGTCTCCTTTGTGTATATGCAGTGATCTTTCACCACTAATGTGCCTATCTGTGAGAAATCTGGGCCAAATGTTCTCTGGTTCTTATGCATAAGATTCATTACATGGCCTTAGGAGGGGCTGTCTAATCTGTTCCTACTTGAATTAACTGATCTCTATCTAACAGCTATTTAAGTATTGTCAAGAATAAGACTGCTATATGATTTAAGATTGACAGTGGATGGTGGTTGGTGGGACTCCATTGAAATCCAAGAAAAGCATGACTGGGTCGTGGAGGCCAATATAAATGGTGCAGTAATCAGTAATGTCACAGATCATCATTTTTTATAGTGGCATCTGGGAATCTGGTCAATGGTCCTATTCTTAATATACTGTACAGTGCCTTCAGAAAGTATTCATACCCCTTAGTCAACATTTTGTGTTACAGGCTGAATTCCAAATGTATTGAATATATTTTTCTCACCCATGTACACACAATACCCCAAAATGACAAAGTGAAAATATGTTTTTAGAAAGTTTAGCAAATTTATTGAAAATGAAATACAGAACTATCAAATGTACATCAATATTCACACCCCTGAGTGTGACAATACATGTTAGAATCACCTTTGGTAGTGATTACAGCTTTGAGTCTTTCTGGGTAAGTCCTTAAGAGCTTGCACAGCTGGATTGCACAAAATTTTTCCCATTATTATTTTTAACATTCTTCAAGCTCTGTCAAATGGTTTGTTGATCATTGCTGTATCCCCCTTTCGACACCAAAATGTTTAATTGTCAAAGACTCCAGCCACCCAAGTTATAGATTGTTCTCTCTGCTACCGGAGCTCCAACTCTAGGTCCAAGAGGCTTCTAACCAGCTTCTACCCCCAAGCCATAAGACTCTTGAACATCTAATCAAATGGCTACCAATTCTATTTGCATTCTATTGTATGTCCCTCTCAGGATATGAATAAGTAATAACCACGATAAGACATCTGTACTATTAATTCCCAGTTCATGATCGACATACAGTACAGATGGTATAGTGATGAAAAATGAATTGTCAAAAATATTGTCAAGAATGAAAATGATAAAGTTAAGAGATCAAGATCAATTCTCTGTTTTATTTAAGACACATACTGTACCTTTGTGCAACATAACGTGACATGGGACATTTTAAGTACACTTCTACTTTCCATCCAACACCTGCTTCTATTTTAAGATGGCCTAGCGTCTGCTATGAAATCCCTGGGTAATTCCACAGAGTTAGAGCAGTTCTCAGGAGATTAATGTCCATGTCCAGACACTTACCTGTCAACCAACCTGATAAGATTATTCCAATGGCTGGCTGGAATGCACTTCCTCTACTGTTGGTGTATCCACACAGTGTCATGCCTCGTCTTGGAAATGTCATCTGCCATGTGGTAAACATAACTTTATGTATCGTTTGTTGTCCTAAGTACATCCCATGCTGATCAATTTGTCTCTTGTCACGTTGACGTGCAATATATCCTCAATAAATAAATACAATATCAGATATCAGCATTCCAATATCATGCATTCAACATGACATTGTTTGTCAGGAGGAAACAACAATTAGACAAATATTTAACTGGATTTAAAAACGGTTCCGTGGATTTCCTTTGCCACCCGCTATTCCGATTACGGAATGTTTACCTCTGAATTTACCATTCTAATTGCTTGTTGCAAGTCAATTTGTTTTCTGAGAAAGTTGTTCTAATTGGATAAAATGATGAGAGCCTTCAATCATATGGTAGCAGTGTACAGTGTTCAACAGAGTTCATACAGGGGACATGACCTCTGAAAACAACATTTTGAAGGTTGATTTCCCTGTATCTGAAAAATAATCAATTGTATTCATGAGAGGTTAATCTTGAGTTATTGATAATTAACGATCACTATGCACAAGACTTTGAATGGATTGTCTCCAGGCAACCATATAGATTGGAAGCAGGATATTTGTTTCATGGGGAAGGTACATCCACACAATACTCATACGTTCAGCAGTATTGAGCTGCTTACAAATACCACCCTGGGTTAGCATGAAGGGAAACATTATTTTCTCTTGACACTTCTCAATGTTTTGATATCAGTGCATCTGATAATAGGGCAATATCAGCAAGAGCATGAAGGTAGCTATTCCCAGGCAATATGTTCTGGTCTAACCCAAGTAAGGTACAGTGATATTCTCGATAGACATAGCACAGTTAACCCTAATCCCAATGTCCTCTAAACCATTATGTAATCATGACGTGTTATGCTCTGGAAAGCACTGGACAACGTTTGTGGGTGCAACTGCCACTTTCATTAGTAGGGTCAGTGTCCACCTCAGGTTGCAGTGCATCAAATCAAAATCAGGTAATTCAATTCTGATTAAAACAATCTAAATTGCATGCATGAACTGACACTACAGGATTTGAATTTGTATAGGTTATGCTAGGCAAGGACCAAGGTATTCAGTTAAATGTTGATTGTGTTCAAAAATAAAACCTTGGCAAGGGAAAGCACAGTAGCCATGCTGTCTGTCAGTGTTGTGAGCTACCTGTTCATGGTAACTGAATGGTAACCATTAATGCAGAAGGGTGTCACACTGACTCCTGTGAATGATGTCTGTCATTCTCCCTGGCACTTTCAAAAGGGCACACACACCTGAAATGAAACCCATTTAAAATAGACATTTCAATTTGAAACATTTTATTCATTTTCAATTACATCTCACAGAGATACGTTTTGTTTGTTAATACAATAGTATTAAAACAGTTATGCAACACCTATCAAGCACAACTCAGCCACAACTTGAAATATCTTGATTACGAACCATGGAGAAAGAGTTGAGTTAATCGAAAATGTTTGAGAAAATCTTCCCCAGGTACTGTATCAATGCACATTAACATGTTTTCTGTGTATTTCTGCATATTGATCCAAGATGTCTGTGATGGTCATATTTTTATTGAAACTTTATTTAACTAGTCAAGTCAGTTAAGAACAAATTCTTATTTACAATGACGGCCAACCCCGGCCAAACCCTCCCCTGACCCGGGCGACGCTGGGCCAATTGTGCGCCGCCCTTTGACACTGTTAAATGTTGACGATAGCACGTGAATTTTCTTTCACTGCTGAATGTTGATGGCCACCAGACATATCATACTGTCACTGTGCTTCATTGAGGAATTAAAGGACAACCTCGGAGTGAACCATGGTCATTTCCACAGTTCTTACAGAACATTTACAAGAACAAACAAACAGGTCACAACAAAACACAGGGATTAGGCACACATAGGCAAGGTACTGTATCTCTACCATTAGAAAAGGACATAATGTCATTCTAAACAGAAGCTTGACACGGCCCTGGGGAACTAAACATTTTGATTTGTAATTACCGAGGGACGTAACAAACATCATTAAGGGGTACGTTTGCGCCTTCGTTTCATTACTTCCATATTTCCGCCATATAAATATCTCATGTAGATTGTTCTAAGGATTGACAATCTTCTCAGATGTAAAAGCCTATCCTTTCGGCATAAAATCTAGACATAAAACACTCAAAAGCTTGGTTGTCAAATTAATTAAAAAAATGCATACAATAAGGCAATGCAGCTGCGTTGAATACTCTAAATAGTTAGCTGTTGATTTCACATTCTTGAGAAGTGAATAGTACACGTAAAACACATCCTTTGCTGAGTACTTGACTCTGAAAGCTAGAGGTCATTAAAGGCATTACATGTTTAAGTCTTATAAAGTCAACTTTGAAAGTATAAAAAACATAACTGCACAAATCTTGCATGGAGCTGAGCTGAAATGGCCCTTTGAGTTAAGACCTGAAAAAGACAAAAACACTCATCAACAAACACATAGTACCTGTGGGATTCATTGCTATGAGACAACATTTTGTTGAAGGCACTCTGGAAACCTTGAATCGATTCTACCAAAAGTGAATCCTGTGAATGGTGAAAGACAAAAACAGTTCTCTCTTACTGGACATCTTTGGTATCCTGATGGGGCCACTGCTGCTGCCATCCCCTCCATCACTCAGGGCTTTGATCTCAATGAGGTAGTCCTCACCAGAGGGGACTTGCAGCGCCATGCTGGTCCTATTGGTCTCCACAACGTTGGTCTTCCCAAGCCAGTTCTGACGGTACAGCACCTAGAGACGGGAGAGGGAATATCATGGTATCTGATATCAATAATACTAATTTAAGTGACACAGTAGTTTGACATAAATGAGAAATGAATCGTTTTTGGATAATGCTACTGTATTGTTTAAAAAAAAATTGGGAAAGAGGAGCTATTTTTTTGAAAAAATACAAAAGTATTTTCTTGTGCAGCCAAATAGTCTTAGGAAATTGTATTTGTATTTTTCTGAAGCACCTTTCTAGAGGATGACATGAATTGCACATTATAGTGTGAGGTGCTGGTGTGACCCCCGTGGCGCACCATGGAGGCTAGTGTCTGAGTGTGGACCTTCACAGGCACTCAGCTGCTTCCTCACCTTCTCTTTCATATCTCTGAGCCATATCAGATCAATCAATTAGCAAAATGTGCTCCGTTGTAAATTAATACTTTAAAAGAAACCAGGACCTTTTCTGAGTCATAATCCTCTGCTGAATGCTCTCAGAGTTCAGATACTCAAAATGACATGAAACGCTTCCTGTTACGCAGGTTCAAACACTTTTTACTACTGAGCATTGAGGGATCAAAAGGCAGGAAAGAATGGATCCTCAGGGCGTTCCACCATTAGGGACGCCATTAGGGAAAGTGTTGCCTCAACAGCTATCCACAAGGACACATTTTGTGTGTTTCCATATCAAAACTTGGCAGACCTTCAATCAAACATACTCAGTGGAAACCCAGAACAATGGAGAAACCGATTTGTTTTGTGTCATAACACCAGGAACAGTCTTTTTAGTTTTGTACGGATTGTCCACAAAATTTTGTATGGACAATCCACATGTGACACTGGAAGTGCTGAGGTTTATACTTCCACTGCGATCAGGGAGACATTAATAGATAAGACAGCTGTTGAGGTAAGCCAACAAACTGCATTTGTTTCCTAGTTTTCAAAGATTCTGCTATTACACTGACAACACTCACCTTGTATCCTGTCACCTCAGACTCATTTCCCATTGCCTTGACATGCTCCCAACTCAAAAAGATCTTGGAGTTTGTCAAGTTCCACTCAATATTCCCTGGAGGTTGACTTGGTGCTGAAAGATATGCAATCATAAAGCCACCCAAATTAATCACGTACAATTCCGTCAATAGCTGAAATTACTTCAAAATTACTTTCTCACTTTAAACATCCCCATAATCACTGCTGTTTGAAGGAACTATCCACTGGACACACACTGGTTGAATCAATGTTGTTTCCATGTAGGGCTGGGCGATATGGCCAAAATATCAAATCAAGGTATCTTTAAAAAAAAAATGGACGCTATTCTATGTTTTGGAATAATAAAATGTCTACGTTTGCTTTATGGGTAGTGCAGGACCCTAGGGTGGCAACACATACATTCTAAGTGATTTCCATGGGTCTTTCTCCATTCTAATTGTTTTATACTATTCGATTAAACTTCAACCCAAAATATTTTTCCGCATTTATCAACTTTTGCATTTCTTGCACTCATTTGAGATGTTGCAATTGTGATTTGACTTGCGATTTAGTGCAAAACACTTGGGTGAACTGTTGTTTTCATGGAAATAGAATGAGTATTCTAATTCTATAGGCACTTTGAATACAGTGTTGTTTGACATGACGCTGAACATAGATGCCAGGGAGGAGTTATTGTAACAGGGTAGGAACCAAACTGTTGATTATATGTTTCCTAGGGGACCCTGTAATCTTCGGATTCAATGCATATTCTCATATTCATGCTTTGTGTATTCCTCTTTGATTTGTAAGATACTGTTGCACAAACAACATGCGGATTTAGGTCTACACCATCACTGGTATTATCAGGCTGTAAAGCTAATTACGTTTGCTCTGACTCAGTACATTTATTAGCTAGCTAGCTGCTAATCGCTAGTTAGCTGTCTAACAAGATGTAGGCCAAACTTGCAAAAAAAATACAAACTAGCTATTTGCAGATGTAAGAAACACAAACTAACAATGTAATTATAGAATGCTAATGTATTTATATTTAGAAGCAAAGTGAAAACGGCGTCGTAATCATCAACATTGTTGCATGTGCTGCATTGACCACGCAGACTGAACGCAAGTTTCTCGTGGTCGAGGAACAACATTTGCGCTCCTTGAGTAACAGTCAGTGTTGCCAACTCCTCAGTAAGGAAAGTAGCGATTGGCTGTCCTAAAAGTCGCAAAATGACGTCATTACCTAATTTGCATAATTGTCCATGTGCATGTAATTGTGATGGACGTCGTAGGAGAGAGGAATAATGTCGTGGGAGAGACAAAAAGTGAGTAAAAAACACCCTAAATATGTTTAGAACTACAAATGAACTTTCTTCTGTCGATTCTTGTTTTTTTAAATGTCACAATTCCAACCAGCCTCCTTTATCCAGGCTTGGGACCGGCAAAAGTAACCCAAAAGAGACACTGGCGGAGTTACTTCGTTTTTTTATTACATTTTTAATGATTTTTGTTTAGTTTTTTTGTTTAGTTTTTTACATTTACATCCTGCTCTGAATGTAAGCCTTCCCACATGCACGATTTATTTGCAGTCTGGACGCGGAGGGGTGAACATCTCCTGCTCTGACTGCTGCCCGAGGACTGGGCCTGTGAGGCCTGTGAGTGCTTTGGGATGGGGGGTGGGGCCCACGGCAGCACCAGCTGCTCGTTTAGAAGAGTAAGAACGTTACGTGCTTTCACGTCAGATTCTCCAAAAGTCTCCAATAACACCAGAAAAAGTCGCTAGATTTGTCGCTAGTCACTTTTTTGAAAATGTGTCGCTAGAGGGGTCTGAATACTCGCTAAATATAGCGACAAAGTTGCTAAGTTGGCAATACTGGTGACGGTGCGGGCTAGGAAAGTGCCATGGAGAAATGACTCAAGTAGTGAAGTAAACTCTAAAAATGGATGTTACACACGGCACATCACATTTAACAAAACAAACATTCAAATCCCGTTATAGAAGGTAAAGTAAAAACCCAAACCAGTCTGTGCATCAATACCGGTATATAGTAAAATATGGTATACTGCCCAGCCCTATTTCCACGTAACCAACGTGGAATAGATGTTGAACTGACGTCTGCACCCAGTGGGTCTCGAATAGAAGATAACACAAGAAGGAGGGAGAGCTGATTGCCTTGTGATAGAGTTAGTAGTTGAATAATTGCATCTTTCTCTGATAAGCTCATAAACACGCCTCCTCTCCCTGAGTTGTCAAGGTAAACAGCATCTTTTTTGATTTATTAAAAAGCCCCAAAAGTGAATCTTCTTATCAACTGTATGCAAGAATGTGCTATGTGTTGCCTTAAAAATGTAGCATTCTCTGTGTTGGTCTTGCCAACACCAATTGTCTCACCTCTGAGAAGCAGAGGTTACATCATGTAGGTCTGATATCTGATTGGAGGTTAACTTTACAGTAATACTATTGGTCAACAACTCAGGTTTTGAATCCAACCAACTCAGATGCTTCTATCTCTTATTTGTTCCTGACCTGCTGTGGTGAGACACTCTTTCTTTCTCTCTCCACACCATGGACTTTTGGGGCATGGCCTTTCAGGCTATGATTTCTGTCTCTCTCACTGACCATGTTTAGAATAATGCCTTGTAATGCTTGTTAATGCCTTGTAACTTAAGCTTTATGCCTTGAATGTGAATCCATTCATTTTACAAAGTAGTTAAATACACTTGTATTTGGAATCCAGTCTCCGACCTTCATTTGCCTATTACTGTAACTCAACTCTTGCATATTGCTAATAATCTTTATGGAGTCAGATAAACATTTAAATAGGCTAGTTGCATAGTCTTATTAGTCGCATGTGATGTATAATATACACATAAAACATTTCTGGCCAGTACACTGCTAATTCACATGTTTGTAGGTATGACATAATCCAATTCCATTCGTTAGTCTTGCAGTTAACATGAAGTCAAAACTTTACCCAGATGATGATGTTTCAGCAGTGCTGTTGATGTAGAGTATTCACAGAGGCTCTAAAGCCATTGAAGTTGTACTGTATACTGCTGCATTCCACCACAATTCCATTCATGTTAACCTCTGCTGGATATACAGGCTTCATTTTCGTGAAAGCAAACTTGTAAAGAGAAAAATGCTCAAATTGCATGTGACAACTGTTCCATATTAGAGAATACTCACGTGGTTTCTTGGTGGTGACGTTGACTGCGGGGCTAGAAGGCCCTGCTCCAGCGCTGTTCTGAGCCCTGACTGAGATCAGATACACAGTACTGCCCTTGAGTCCAGAGAGAAGGGCTGCAGTGTCTGTGACCCTCACCATCTCAGCATCACTATCCTGCATCCCCTCCTCCCAACAAAGGACCTGGAACCAAAGACATGAAGGTTATTCCAGACCTCCTGACAGCATTAAAACAGGATTAGAGACACCTCCAGCACCGTTGTTTGTGGACCTGATAACCAGGTTCACAATGGGGGTCAAGCAACCTGGGCCTTCTCTACAGCAAGACAGTCCTGGGCTATACTAAGGGGAAAATGGGCAAGGATCCTCAGGGTGTTCCGCCATTAGGGACAATGTTGGTTGTGGAGGAAATTGATATATGATGTTCACACTTGTGAGGGGTGATTTATAGAACACTACTCAGGCAGGGAAGCAGCCAGCGTATTAGGCTCCTTGGGAGACTGGAATAGCTGTGGACAGACCTCTTCACTCTAGATTAGATGGTGAGAAATATACCTTTGTATCCCAAGGTATTTTTCGGTGTAGGGGAAATTTCACGTTTTTGCCATTGGCAGTTCTATTTAAATGCATGCCAACCTATTGCTGAGTCAATCATCGTGAGGATAATACTGTATCTATCATGCTGTTTTCTGCTCTCTACCAGCATCATGATTCTTCTGATATTTTTCATACCTCATATCCAATGATCTTCCAACTGCTGGCTGTCTGGGTAATGGGTTCCCAATACACCTCGATTTCAGAGGCTGACAGCGTCCGGGTCCACACTCTGGACGGGGGTTCAGAGGGCTCTAAGCATGACAAATTTAGACCAAGGACATTATCAAGAATGGTAAACATACAAGTCAAACTAACCCAAAGCTTCCATTTCATCAGCATCTTGAGAAATAGTCAAAATAACTAACCTTCCTCTGCGGAATACACTACAACCACATGGCTAGACGGGCCTTCTCCTTTGTTGTTGTAGACTCCAACTTTCACCTCAAATTGTGAGAGGGGTGGGATGCTGTCGTTCCTGAAGGTGTATCTTGATGCATCAGGTGAAGCCAGCACAGTCTGCTTCCATGTGCTTGTACCAAGAGGACGAAAAGCCACAACATATCCAAATTCCTCTCCACTCTGTAGCTCCTCTGGTATTGGCTATGAGACAGAGACAATTTGACTGCATAAATTGTAGCAATTCTTATCCCTTCACATTGGTTGAACTGAATATCAAATTACTACCTGAACTGGAAGTGTCAAATTCTGAACAGTGAAATACCACAACCCCAACATAATACATTATATCCAAAGATATACACAGTATATACACATTCTGCATGATAAGTTAATTCCCTTTAAGAGACCCACAGAAACACGCATTCTGAGACATCGTCCTAGATTTATGCACAAACAATTTCCACCATCTCTGCATCTGCATTTTGATTTACACACCAGGGGAGCCGTTTGGAACAGGCAAATAGCTAGGCAAGACAGCTCTTCTTTTAATTTAAACCCATTTAATTGAAGTCGCATCGCCATAGAGAATTCTGTCAAAACCCCACTCATGTCAGAAGAGTGATTTGAAATGTACATATTTGTAGGTATTGTATCTTGTAATTGTCCTTGACATACAAGGAAAAACAAAGAAATAATTTTTAAAAGTAAATGAAGAACAGTAATCTGTCATAATAAAGATATTCTATAAATCTGTGATGATCAGCAAGCTTACCTCCCATTGGATAACCAGTTCTCCTCGCCTTCCTCCTCCTCCACTCACATTACCTGGTGCTACTTCAGGAACTGGATGGACAAAAACAACAACAGTGTCCAATATAAGTGTGTGTATTCCTTGGAGCAAAGGCATGTATTTGAATCCCTACTACTCCGAAACCATACAGAAGCCTTGATATCACTATCATAGTGCCCCTCATCCCAGTACGGTTTCAAAGCAAAGGCTTAGCTTTTTGATGTAATTAAATTAGGGTTGATACAGGCACGAGCGCCAGTGCACGCTACTGCTGTTACTACAGTGTATCACACTGCAGAAATACTCTTCCCTTGTGATTCAGTGGGCCAGGCGGAAGCACTCTGCTAACCCACTCAGAATAGACACTTTCAAGTCATTGCCTTATGGCATGCGTGGGTATTTCACACGGCTCCTGTTGATGCTGCTGACATGAATTAATAATGGCAGGAATTCCTGAGTGCTGATGTAAACAGCATCTAAATGCTTAAAAGGTATGATGCCTCCTGCTCGGGTAGTTCTAATCTGACAAGCAAAAGTTTCAAGTGTCAATATCCACATGGATAGATAGGCCACGTGGTCTAAACACATGAATAAATTATCTCTCACTTTCTTTTCCTATTAGGTAAATTATTAACATCTGTCTCTGTGTCAGTCAAATTGGAACAGAGCTGATTCTGTCTTCATTACACGTAATTAGCAATGAGAAAGGCACAATATCCAATGGACTGGCGTGAAAAGTGTATGTGGGTTCTACATGGTGAAATTCATCAGAGGCTGAACGGAACACTCAATGCAAAATGAAACTAATCAGACCGTTAAATTACATTTCCACTGTGGGGTTGATAGATTCACCACAAGAGGAAAAAGAGAAATGAGAATGTACCTGCCGCTTTTGTTCGAATCTGCTTGGATTGCATGCTGGGCTCTCCAACACCCACATTGTTGCTAGCCACCACCCTGAATTCGTAATCCACCCAGGGGTTCAAATCTATCACCGTTGCATGAAACATCTGTCCAGGCACAGAATCAGGAACTAGGATTAAAGAATTTAGAATTTAAATACATATTGATTCTCATCCACCAACAAAACACATTCATGTTATCAAAGACTGCCTGTGATACAATTAATGTCAATATAACTTATCCAAGAAAGCCCCCAAGATAACAAATGATTAAAGATAAATACTCCTGTTCACATCATTCATCCCCAAAGCTGACTGTTCCCACAGTATTCTGATAGTACAGACATTTTAAAGGAGAAATTACAAACTTCAGAAGCCTTTTTAAACCACAAATACACTACAAGTTCTACATTTCCTGCATTGTAAGCACGTTCTCCTGCAACAGGGTGATCAAATTAAGATCCTACATCTGTAAACAGTGTCTGTGAGGGATGGGCTGGCATTGTAGCTACCTGTCCTGACGGCCTGCCAGCCTATGGAGAAGGGGGTCCTGGCCTGGATGTTGTATGTGGTGACAGGGCTGTGGTTGTCAGGCCCAGACTCCCAGGAGAGCTGGGCAGTGGAGTCAGTGATTTCCCCCACAATAAGGCCCTCTGGGGCACCGGGAGGCCCTGAAATAACCAGCAGCACAGGGACCGAACAGGAAGACAAGGACAACCACTGTCAAATAGTTCTATTGTGTCAGCCAAAAAAGGATGGCAAGGTTAGAGCAGTCTGCCCACAAAAGAGAGAGACATTTAATATTTCACACAGCAGAGATAAAGATCCTTCAGTTGATGAGGGGAAATACAAAAGGATTCCAAAACGAAGGAGAAGAGGAAAATTTATGCATTGATTTTCAGATGCTCCTGTAGTCATTATTTAACACTGAATGAATGTCACCCAGAATAGTTGGCTGAAGTAAAGGGAATTAATAGAACGGGTGATCATGTCTGAGGTTGTCTAATTCCTCTTTAGATGGGTGCTACCCTAGATATGGTATATCTTTATGGGTGCTACAGCATGCCAGTAAATCAAAGTATCATCACAGGGAGGAAGTGCGTGCGTACCTCTGACAATCAGGTGGGCTGCTGCTGAGACACTGTCCACCACAGTGTGTACCATGCACACATACTTCCCAGAATGCTTTAGCTGAATATTCCTGACCATCAGATCACCAGCTGATCCCTGATGACAATAGAACAGAAAAAGTGTGCAATTTCACAACAATACTAGTGTCTCAAAATACAGTCATTCAATGTATATTTTTTCCAAATGCGTAGCACCGTTCATACCACTTATACAGTATACAATATGCTAGATTTTTTTTATCCCATGTATGCTATTTCAGTAGCAGAAAGGTCAGGCTACATACAACAGTGAGAGAAACAAGCAGGTAGGAACATTGGAGTGACACTGATTTCAACACTCCTTGCGTAAAAAACAAAAAAACACTTCCTGAAGTTTAAGAGCTCTGCCAAATCAGGCTCACAGTGAAAATGTCAGTGTTATACAGGCCGTTTTAGTGCAGGGTCTTTGTGTGCTCAGCAGACCAGAGGATAAATCCTGTAGTCAGACAGATTTGTGTGCCTTTGTTCACTGGAGTGTCAGGTGATTTACTCATAAGATCAGCAACAGACTGGTTGTTTTAATCTTCATGTCCACAGGTTTTACCTGGCCAGGTCTCCATGTTAAATGCCTTAGTCTTGTCTGAGATGAACAGTGCCTTCACAAAGTAATCATACCCCTTGACTTATTCCACATTTTGTTGTGTTACAGTCGGGATTCTAAATGGATTCAATATTTGTTTTTCTCCCCCATCTACACACAATACCCCATAATGGCAAAGTGAAAACATGTTTTTAGAAATGTTTGCAAATTTATTGAAAATAAAACACAGAAATATTCACACCGCTAAGTCAATACATGTTACAATCACCTTTGGCAGCGATTACAACTAAGAGTCTTTCTGGTCTCTAAGAGCTTTGCACACCTGGATTGTGTCATATTTGCACATTACAATTTTGTTTTATTCTTCAAGTTCTGTCAAATTGGTTGTTGATCATTACTAGACAGCAATAGATTTTCAAGCCGATTTAATTCTAAATTGTAACTAGGCCACTTAGGAACAATTCAATGTTGTCTTGGTAAACAACTCCAGTGTATGTTTGGCCTTGTGTTTTAGGTTATTGTCCTGCTGAAAGGTGAATTTGCCTCCCAGTGTCTGTTGGAAAGCAGTCTGAACCAGGTTTTCCTCTAGGATTTTTTCCTGTGCTTACCTCTATTCTGTTTATTTTATCCTAAAAAAACACTAGTTCTAGCCAATGACAAGCATACCCATAACATGATTCCGCCGCCGCCACCACAATGTTTAATGTGTTGTGTTGGATTTGCCCCAAACATAACACTGTGTATTCAGGACATAGTGCATTTCTTTGCCAAATTATTTGCAGTTTTAATTTAGTGCATTATTGCAAACAAGATACATGTGTTGGAATATTTTGTATTCTGTATAGGCTTCCTCCTTTTAATTTTGTCATTAAGGTTAGTATTGTGGAGTAACTACAATGTTGTTGATCCATCTTCAGTTCTCCTATCACAGCCATTAAACTCTTTAACTGTATTAAAGTCACCAATAGCCTCATGGTGAAATCCCTGAGCGGTTTCTTTCCTGGTTATTGTGGTTACATTTCTGTTTAAAATTCACTGCTCGACTGAGATAATAAAGATAATTGTATGTGTGAGGTACAGAGATGAGGTAGTCATTCAAAAATAATATTAAACACTATTATTGCACATATAGTGAGTCCATGCAACTTATTTGACTTGTTAAGCAAATATTTCCTCCTGAATGTATTAAGGCTTGGCATAACATAGAGGTGGAATACTTATTGACTCAAGACATTTCAGCTTTCCTTTTTAATTAATTAGTAAAAATGTGTAAAAACATAATTCCACTTTGACATTATGGGGTATTGTGTGTTGGCCAGTGACACCAAATCTCAATTTAATCCATTTTAAATGTAACACAAGAAAATGTGGAAAAAGTCAAGGGGTGTGAATACTTTCTGAACGCACTGTAGGTGTTGATGTAATGATACTGTACAATTCAGGATGCTTGTGTGCGGAGGTTGTAAATATTCTAACATGTTCATATAAGGTGTAGCTTTACTGTCCAAGCTATGAAGCTTGTGAGAAGAGACAACTGTGCGCTGTCTCCTGTACAGTACAGGTAGCAGGTACATACCACTCCTATCATCTCAAAGTGGTCCTGTCTGTTGAAATCGATGAACTTGCCGTTGAAGAACCACTTAAAGGTGGGATCCAGGGAGGAGTCTCCAGACACTTCACATGGCAACACGATGCTCTCTCCCACAGTGGCATCCACACTCAGCGGTGGAACTGTTATCTTGGTTGGCTCTATTTGAGAACACAGTAAAACAAAACACACAGGGTCATGTTTACCTTGAAAATGAATATAAACCTGCTGCTGGACAAAATGTACTTTAGACAAGATGGTTCAATGCAGAGGCAGCCTTCCCTACTACTAGTGTAACAAATTGATCTTAAATTGCTCCCATTGAGAAGTGTCTTCCTCTCAATCCTATTACATGTTTTTTCATGATGTTTTATTGATATAGTCTTGAGACTGAATAATTCAACTAAATGCAATCATGGTGTCAAATTAAGGAAAAAAATCCATGTATAACCATCAGTTATGAGAACAGCCAAATTGAAATATGCAGCAGCAGTAATTTTAAAATTAACATGCAATGTTTGACTTGGATGGAACAGAACATCTCTCTCCTCACTACTATAGATATAAGGATTTTCTACCCTCCGCTGTGTGACCAATAACTCACAGCTGACAAAACCAAGGATGAGTTATGTTTCTGTCAAACCAGCAGGAACATAAAACAACTATACATTTCATTATCAATTTCATGCTTGGCTTAGTTTTTTTCTTCTCTCTAAACAGGTTTAAACCATCTGCTTAAAAGGTAGTGAAATCTGTGTCCGGAAAAGTACCTTTCACCACCAGAGTAGCAGTACTGCTTGATGTCCCAAAGGGGTTCCTGGCCACACAGGTGTACCTCCCTCCGTCTGATTCGCTGATGTTGCTGATACGGAGAGTTCCATCCTCCATGATGGTCCGTCTGACAAGAATGAAAGAACAGACAACTGTTGTTATCAGGATCAATAATGATTTGATAGCCCTCACTGGGTTATATAGGGATTCTAAATACTATATTAGTGATTTATAAATGAGGATAAGCATACAATTACATCAACACTTTCATATCACATCCATTCCTAAATCCATGCTGTAGTTTGAAAGACAACTATTTCATGAATAAAAACGTAATTATCTGGAAGATTGAATTCTCTACAAGCACATTTGCAGAGAGCAATTATCTTAGTTGAAGCAGAACAGATTTGCTGTAGGGTCACCATGCTATTGACAGCACAAAAGATTAAATGCGTATTTTAATAGGATACACAGCGGGACACTAAGGCCAAAATGAGGACAGGGGAAGGAGAAGAGAGCAGAATAACGGGGAGAGATGATTCACTAATGGGAATCTTTACCTGCAGCCTTAACGTTCTACAACATGTGAGTGATTCCTCACATAATCAGGACAAAAAAAGACCATGGTTTTAGAAATGTTCACAAAACACAATCCATAGAATGGGTCTTTGGAGGGATGTTGGCACACACAGAGTGTACAAAACATTAGGAACACCTTCCTAATATTGAGTTGCACCCACTTTTTCCGTCAGAACAGCCTCAATTCGTTGGGCCATAGATTCTATAAGGTGTCGAAGGAATTCCACAGGGATGCTGGCCTGTGTTGACCCCACAGTTGTGTCAAGTTGGCTAGATGTTGTTTGGGTGGTGGACCATTCATGATACACACAGGAAACTGTTGAGTGTGAAAAACCCAGCAGCCTGGCAGTTTTGGACACACTCAAACCAGGTGCGCCTGGCACCTACTACCATACCCAGTGCAAAGGAACTTAAATATAAGACTCCTGAGTGGCGCATCTCAGTGCTAGAGGTGTCAATACAGATCCTGGTTCGAACCCAAGCTGTATCTCAACCGGCTGTGATTGAGAGTCCCATAGGAAGGCGCACAATTGGCCCAGCGTTGCCCGGGTTAGGGGAGAGTTTGTCCTGGGTAGGCAGTCATTGTAAAATAAGAATTTGTTAATATCTGACTTGCCTAGTTAAATAAAAGGTTATTAAAAAATATATATACACGTTGTCTTGCCCATTCACCCTCTGAATGGCACACATACACAATCCATGTCTCAATTGTCTCAAGGCTTAAAAATAATTTTTTAATCTGTCGACTCCCCTTCATCTACACCAGTGGTTCCCAAACTTTTTATGGTCCCATACCCCTTCAAATATTCAACCTCCAGCTGCGTGCCCCCTCTAGCACCAGGGTCAGCGCACTTTCGAATGTTGTTTTTTGTCATCATTGTAAGCCTGCTACACATACACACTATACGATACATTTATTAAACATAAGAATGAGTGTGAGTTTTTGTCACAACCCTACTCGTGGGAAGTGACAAAGAGCTCCAATAGGACCAGGGCACAAATAATAACATAATAATAATCAATAATATTTCTCTTTATTTAACTATCTTACATATAAACCTTATTTGTTCATCGAAAAATGTGAATCACTCACCACAGGTTAATGAGAAGGGTGTGCTTGAAAGGATGCATATAACTCTGCAATGTTGGGTTGTATTGGAGAGAGTCTCAGTCTTAAATTATTTTCCACACACAGTCTGTGTTTGTATTTAGTTTTTTTATGCTAGTGAAGGCCGAGAATCCACTCTCACATAGGTACGTGGTTGCAAAGGGCATCAGTGTCTTAACAGTGCGATTTACCAAGGCAGGATACTCTGAGCACAGCCCAATCCAGAAATCTGTCAGTGGCTTCTGATTAAATTCCATTTTCACACAAGAGGCTCTCTTGTTCAGATATCGGTAAGTGGACTGGAGGCAGGGCATGAAAGGGATAATGAATCCAGTTGTTTGTGTCATCCGTTTTAGGACCTGCGTAATTGCGCACCCAACTCACTCATGTGCTTCGCTATATCACATTTGACATTGTAGGTAAGCTTGAGTTCATTTGCACACAAAAAATCATACAATGATGGAAAGACCTGTGTGTTGTCCTTGTTAATGCAGACAGAGAAGAGCTCCAACTTCTTAAATCATAGCCTCAATTTTGTCCCGCACATTGAACATAGTGGCGGAGAGTGCCTGTAATCCTAGATTCAGATCATTCAGGCGAGAAAAAACATCACCCAGATAGGCCAGTCATGTGAGAAGCTCGTCATCATGCAAGCGGTCAGAAGAGTGAAAATGATGGTCAGTAAAGAACTTTAAGCTTGTCTCTCAATTTAAAAAAACGTGTTCATACTTTGCCCCTTGATACCCAGCGCCACTTCTGTATGTAAAAGCGTTACATGGTCGCTGCCCATATCATTGCATAGCGCAGAAAATACAGGAGAGTTCAGGGGCCTTGCTTTAACAAAGTTAACCATTTTCACTGTAGTGTCCAAAACGTCTTTCAAGCTGTCAGGCATTTCCTTGGCAGCAAAAGCCTCTCGGTGGATGCTGCAGTGTACCCAAGTGACGTCGGGAGCAACTGCTTGCACGTGCGTTACCACTCAACTATGCTCCCTGTCATGGCTTTTGTGCCATCAGTACAGATACCAACATGAGCAACAGCTACTTTTGACTACATACGGACCGTTAGTGGAATTCCTGCGAGAGAGTAACGGTTAATGTGATTGGTTGTTAATTATTTAACCGCCTGCTACCGACCCCCCTCAGCTCCCAGCTGTGCCCTGGACACCATTTTTGAATTGATCACCCCGTATCTAGCTTCAGAGTTTGTACTGTTAGGTGACCTAAACTGGGATATGCTTAACACCCCGACAGTCCTACAATCTAAGCTAGATGCCCTCAATCTCACACAAATCATCAAGGAACCCACCAGGTACAACCCTAAATCCGTAAACACGGGCACCCTCATAGACATTATCCTGACCAACTTGCCCTCCAAATACACCTCTGCTGTCTTCAATCAAGATCTCAGCGATCACTGCCTCATTGCCTGTATCCGCGGTCAAACGACCACCCCTCATCACTGTCAAACGCTCCCTAAAACACTTCTGCGAGCAGGCCTTTCTAATTGACCTGGCCCGGGTATCCTGGAAGGATATTGATCTCATCCCGTCAGTTGAGGATACCTGGTCATTCTTTAAAAGTAACTTCCTCACCATCTTAGATAAGCATGCCCCGTTCAAAAAATGCAGAACTAAGAACAGATATAGCCCTTGGTTCACTCCAGACCTGACTGCCCCCGACCAGCACAAAAGCATCCTGTGGCGGACTGCAATATCACCGAATAGTCCCAGCGATATGCAACTGTTCAGGGAAGTCAGGAACCAATACACACAGTCAGTCAGGAAAGCAAAGGCTAGCTTTTTCAAGCAGAAATTTGCATCCTGTAGCTCTAACTCCAAAAAGTTCTGGGACACTGTAAAGTCCATGGAGAATAAGAGCACCTCCTCCCAGCTGCCCACTGCACTGAGGCTAGGTAACACGGTCACCACCGATAAATCCATGGTAATCGAAAACTTCAACAAGCATTTCTCAACGGCTGGCCATGCCTTCCACCTGGCTACTCCAACCTCGGCCAACAGCCCCCCCCGCGCAGCTACTCGCCCAAGCGTCCCCAGCTTCTCCTTTACCCAAATCCAGATAGCAGATGTTCTGAAAGAGCTGCAAAACCTGGACCCATACAAATCAGCTGGGCTTGACAATCTAGACCCTCTATTTCTGAAACTATCCGCCGCCATTGTCGCAACCCCTATTACCAGCCTGTTCAACCTCTCTTTCATATCATCTGAGATCCCCAAGGATTGGAAAGCTGCCACGGTCATCCCCCTCTTCAAAGGGGGGGACACCCTGGACCCAAACTGTTACAGACCTATATCCATCCTGCCCTGCCTATCTAAGGTCTTTGAAAGCAAAGTTAATAAACAGATCACTGACCATCTCGAATCCCACCGTACCTTCTCCGCTGTGCAATCCGGTTTCCGAGCCGGTCACAGGTGCACCTCAGCCACGCTCAAGGTACTGAATGATATCATAACCGCCATCGATAAAAGACAGTACTGTGCAGCCGTCTTCATCGACCTGGCCAAGGCTTTCGACTCTGTCAATCACCATATTCTTATCGGAAGACTCAGTAGCCTCGGTTTTTCTGATGACTGCCTTGCCTGGTTCACCAACTACTTTGCAGACAGAGTTCAGTGTGTCAAATCGGAGGGCATGTTGTCCGGTCCTCTGGCAGTCTCTATGGGGGTACCACAGGGTTCAATTCTCGGGCCGACTCTTTTCTCTGTATATATCAATGATGTTGCTCTTGCTGCGGGCAATTCCCTGATCCACCTCTACGCAGATGACACCATTCTGTATACTTACATTTACATTACATTTAAGTCATTTAGCAGACACTCTTATCCAGAGCGACTTACAAATTGGTGCATTCACCTTATGATATCCAGTGGAACAACCACTTTACAATAGTGCATCTAACTCTTTTAAGGGGGGGAGGGGGTTAGAAGGATTACTTTATCCTATCCTAGGTATTCCTTAAAGAGGTGGGGTTTCAGGTGTCTCCGGAAGGTGGTGATTGACTCCGCTGACCTGGCGTCGTGAGGGAGTTTGTTCCACCATTGGGGTGCCAGAGCAGCGAACAGTTTTGACTGGGCTGAGCGGGAACTGTACTTCCTCAGAGGTAGGGAGGCGAGCAGGCCAGAGGTGGATGAACGCAGTGCCCTTGTTTGGGTGTAGGGCCTGATCAGAGCCTGAAGGTACTGAGGTGCCGTTCCCCTCACAGCTCCGTAGGCAAGCACCATGGTCTTGTAGCGGATGCGAGCTTCAACTGGAAGCCACTTCTGGCCCTTCCTTGGACACTGTGCTATCTAACCTCCTAACGAGCTTCAATGCCATACAACACTCCTTCCGTGGCCTCCAACTGCTCTTAAACGCTAGTAAAACCAAATGCATGCTTTTCAACCGTTCGCTGCCTGCACCCGCCCGCCCGACTAGCATCACCACCCTGGACGGTTCCAACCTAGAATATGTGGACATCTATAAATACCTAGGTGTCTGGCTAGACTGTAAACTCTCCTTCCAGACTCATATTAAACATCTCCAATCAAAAATCAAATCAAGAATCGGCTTTCTATTTCGCAACAAAGCCTCCTTCACTCACGCCGCAAAACTTACTATCCTATCGATCCTCGACTTCGGCGATGTCATCTACAAAATAGCTTCCAATACTCTACTCAGCAAACTAGATGCAGTTTATCATAGAGCCATCCATTTTGTTACTAAAACACCTTATGCCACCCACCACTGAGACCTGTATGCTCTAGTCGGCTGGCCCTCGCTGCATATTCCTCGCCAGACCCACTGGCTCCAGGTCATCTATAAGTCCATGCTAGGTAAAGCTCCGCCTTATCTCAGTTCACTGGTCACGATAACAACACCCACCCGTAGCACGCGCTCCAGCAGGTATATCTCACTGATCATCCCAAAAGCCAACACCTCATTTGGCCACCGTTCCTTCCAGTTCTCTGCTGCCTGTGACTGGAACGAATTGCAAAAATGGCTGAAGTTGGAGACTTATTTCCCTCACCAACTTTAAACATCTGCTATCTGAGCAGCTAACCGATCGCTGCAGCTGTACATAGTCCATCTGTAAACAGCCCACCCAATTTACCTACCTCATCCCCTTACTGTTTTTATTTATTTACTTTTCTGCTCTTTTGCACACCAGTATCTCTACTTGCACATTGATCATCTGATGATTTATCACTCCAGTGTTAATCTGCTAAATTGTAATTATTTGCTCCTATGGCCTATTTATTGGCTACCTCCTCATACCTTTTGCACACAATGTATATAGACAAATTTTTCCCCTACTGTGTTATTGTTTATTGTTTACTCCATGTGTAACTCTGTGTTGTTGTCTGTTCACACTGCTATGCTTTATCTTGGCCAGGTCGCAGTTGTAAGTGAGAACTTGTTCTCAACTAGCCTACCTGGTTAAATAAAGGTGAAATAAAATAAAATAAATAAATACAAATTGGACTAGTCTACCTGTATTTGACATTGCGTTGTTATTTCGCTGAACACTAGATGGTTTAATTAAAGGCTACTCAGGCGAGAAAAAACCCTTACCCAAATGTATAGCCCCGTTGGAAAATATAAACTGTTTGACTGTTTGAAAATGTTATAGACTGTTTGAAAATGTGAATAAAAAAGTAATGTGAATCACATTTTTATTTGGCGTACCCCCGACGGCATTGTGCGTACCCCTGAAGTACAGAGCATGCAGTAAAGCTTCGTATGCCACCGATTTTTGCTTTGTAGCACCTACAGATGAAACATTATGGACTTAAAGGCCTGGGTGAGGCCAAAATGTTATAAATATGCCAAATTTGATTAATTATTTCTCAATTATGCTTTTAGATACAAATGTAATGTAAAAATATGTAAAAATTCCTTCCTCCAAAGGACCATTCTATGTATTCAATTTCATGAAAATCCACCATGTGTGAGATCCTATCGAAACACTAAAATACATTTCCAAAAGGTAATGAAAGCAGATAGGACTAGAGAGCCGTCTCTCTTGTAGCTGGGTGTATGGACTCAGTGAGAAACCAAGGAAACTAGAGCAACAATGGTTGAAAGGCACATGACTGAAATACTAATCAGGGACCATTTAGAGCTGGGCAATTTTTTTCTCTCTATTACGATAAATTGACTGAAGTATCACAATAACGATAAATGGAAGGATAAGTTTATAACATAAACGTGTGCACCGGTTAGCCTACACTTTAAAAGGTGCTATCTAGAACCTAAAAGGGTTCTTCCTCTGTCCCCATTAGAGAACCCTTTGAAGAACCATTTTCGGTTCCAGTTAGATCCTTTTTGGTTCCAGGTAGAACCCTATTGGGTTGCATGTAGAACCCCTTCCACAGAGGGTTCTACATGGATCAGCAGGTAGCTTAGTGGTTAGAGCATTGGACTAGTAACCGAAAGGTTGCACGATCGAATCCCCGAGCTGACAAGGTGAAAATCTGTCGCACTGCCCCTGAACAAGGTAGTTAACCCACTGTTCCCCGGTAGGCCGTCATTGAAAATAAGAATTTGTTCTTAACTGACTTGCCTAGTTAAAAAAGGGGTTCTCCTATGGAGACAGCCAAAGACTCCTTTTGGAACCCTTTTTTCTAAGAGTGTACTTTTGGATTATTACCGTACCCTTAGAACTACTACTACTACTTTGAATGTTGTAACTATCCATTGTAGCCGACATAATCAGACTTACAGTATTTCATTGAAAACTTCACATTTCACTAGTATAGGCTACTTATGACAGTAAAATGTCCTCGATAAATGGTTGGTACGGTTGGTGTCGAACATTTTTCTGTTTATCGTCCCAGCTCTAGGACCATTGTTCTCTTTGATAATATTGACTTAGTCTATTTGCGACATAATCCCCAATTATGTAAAGTGTAAACTAGATTAAAAAGTGGTTTATGTCATACATCACAAAAGCAACCTCATAACACAGCAGTGGTTTCTCTTCATTGTTTGCCATATTCCACAAACACCAGAGGCCACGGGTACCTAATGCTTGTACGTTATTTTAGAACGAACACAATGTAAACACATGCATAAATGATGCTGAGAACGCCTAGCTATCGTGCCCTTCTGTTTCAGCAAATCAAACACAAAGGCTGTGAGCTGCAAGCTCAGAAATCAAACAATTTCACTGCAGCTCTTAAAAATAAATACGTATTCACTCCAGCTGAGCTGAGAACCAGAGAGCATATCTGACACAGGGTGCTTTGCGCTGATTTATTGACAAAAATATCAAACATTGAGTGATGGAGGCGCGTTGAGAACATGACCTGAGGGGCAATGAGCTGCAAAACAAATACAAAACGTAAAGAACTATCTGCTTTAAGAAAGAAACGCCGTTCCACGCCGTGCATTTTCTATTCTCGTCCAGATGCACAGCCTGTGTAATCACTTCTTTCTCCTTTTCCCCATGACCGCTCCGTGGAATATGATACAGTAACTAATCAATCGCTCTGCTCACATGTTGAGGCAGGACCACTGAGTTACGGAAATACTATGGAAATGTGGCAGCACATATTGATTCGGGCCACAGCCCTAAAGCAGGAGACTAAGGAGAATAACATAGCAGTATCACCAAGGCTCCTGTTCACAATCCGTCTGACTCAACCACACCACCCAAATTAAAGATGCAGAATTGGAGGGAGTATATGCCGGGGTGCGAGAGGAGCACAATAAACAGAATACTGCTGGTGAGAATAAGCTCTCACCTTTTCCCCCTCTCCTTCTCTCAACCACTCACGCACACATACACACACACAAACGCGCGCACACACACACACACACACACACACACACCAGTATATAGCTGCTGAGTGAGATTAGAGCGTAAATCATAACATGGGTGACTCATAAGGTAGGCAGTAGTATACTGGACATACACTGAGTATACCAAACATTAAGAACACCTTCCCAATATTGCTCGGCATGCCCTTTTGCCCTCAGAACAGCCTCAATTTGTCACGGCATGGACTCTACAAGTTGTCGAAAGCATTCCACAGGGATGCTGGCCCATGCTGACGTTAATGCTTCCCACAGTTGTGTCAAGTTGGCTGGGTGTCCTTTGGGTGGTGGACCACCCTTGATACGTGAAACTGTTGAGCGTGATAAATCCAGCAGCCTTGCAGTTCTTGACACAAACCGGTTTGCCTGGGAACTACTACCATAACACGTTCAAAGGCACTTCAAATCTTTTGTCTTGCCCATTCACCCTCTGAATGGCACCCATGCATAATTCATGTCTCATTTGTCTCAAGGCTTCAAAATCTTTAACCTGTATCCTACCCTTCATCTAAACTGATGGAAGTGGATCAAACAAGTGACATCAATTATGGGATCATAGCTTTCACCTGAATTCACCTAGTCAGTCTGTGTCATGGAAAGAGCAGGTGTTCTTAATGTTTTGTATACTCAGTGTATTATTCTCCCGCCCAGGCCTCTCCAACCCTGTTCCTGGAGAGCTACCCTCCTGTAGGTTTTCACTTCAAACCCAGTTGTAACTAACCTGGTTCAGCTTATCAACCAGCTAATTACTAGAAGCAGGTGCGCTAGATTAGGGTTGGAGCAAAAACCTACAGGATGGTAGCTCTCCAGGAACAGGGTTGGAGAGGCCTGCTCCAGCCATTGGTCCACAGCGTACTCTTGGCCGGAGTCTTTCTTCCAGATGACTGCAGGGCCACATTTAGTACAGTAATTCCCCTGAGGTTAGAGTAGCTTCAGCAGCAGGGCCATGCTGCAGTGACACCATCCACACAACCCTTCTGGGGCTATGACCAGTACCTCAAATAAACTTGTGAGCTGTGAACCCGTGAAGCTGTGAGGCTTACATGAGAGGTTACAAGGAAGCATCTATAGCCACTGCCGAATACAAGATTGAAAGACCAAGGTCAAAATCAACATAAAGCCCCTACCCTAACTGTCACAGAACATCCCTGAATTCAGAGACATACAGAGAGCGATACAGTTCTTTGACATCAGCAAAAAGAGAGCGTGTTAGCACCAAAAAAAAACACTCGTCAACGTCAGTCCTCGTAAGTAGAGACATAGGGTTGAGTCCTATAGAGGCTCGCACGGCCCCAGGAGAAGGGCCCTTTTACACGTGCCATCAATGGCATGAGCAGCGACGCGTACTGTTACTACGGCTGTTACTGTACCTTGTGCTGTCCTTCAGAAACTCTCCCCCTCTCCGCCAGGAGATGGAGGCCCTAGGGGACGCGTGGGGACGGCACTCCATGACCACCTCCCCCCCTCTCTGGATCAGCATGGACTTCTTCACAGGACTGCTGGAGAAGTCGGGTGAAGAGGCTGTATGGGGAACAGAACAAACCCTGTTGCTACCATTCTGTTCTCGTTGACAAGGCACAGCAGCTAGCTATCGCATGTACTGTATGCATTAGCCAAACTGTCAAACGCATCCTAGTCAATTATATAAATTGTATTTCATGAAAAACCACTGGTTGGCTTTCTTTATCAAGTAAATATGCAAATGTACCTAAAAACCATGGCTCTGCTAATATTCACTGTTTTTGTTAATTTTCTTCTGGAGTTGGTTCTGCCTACTGACAGTGATTCTGCACAAATGTCTTGACCTTGCGGTGTCTCTGGCTTCAACTTTCTTAATAAGACAGAACAAACACTCCAGACTAGAGTCCTCCAGACATGCTTACCTACAACTTTGAGTTCAGCGCTGGCATAGATGACGCCATGTTCGTTCTCTGCCAGACACTGGTACATACCAGAGTCCAACAGGTTGATCCTGGATACGGCCAATCGTCCACCTTCTACCAGTATCCTGTCCTGGTGACAAGAGCGATACACCCTCATTAACACACTTTAGCATGGGATGTGTGAAAAAACTACACTTAAATGGATACTTTTAGAAATGCATAACCTAGGAAGATTAGTATCTGAACAATACAAATATTCATACAAACTGTCAACTACAATTTAGATATTTTGGCCATGTAGATTTAGCAACAAAAAAAACCTGTCAATCAGGATTTTTCTGCAGTGTAATATGGATATCATCTATCTTATGATAGTGTGACCTTTGCAGCAAACCTTGTGACGGGTAGACTTTTGAAATAATAACCGGCTTAATGTTTGATCTCATGCCTTTGATCTGAGATGAAAAGGGGTCTTAAGATGGGTAGAGTAGTTCTTAATGGAATATAACAATGACACATACAAATGCTCAGTACAATGTTTAGCAAGTCATTCTCACCTCCAGCACCAAGGGCTCCCCGTTCTTCAGCCATCTGTACACAGGTTCAGGCTTACCGCTCGCCTTGCACTCCCACTGGAGATTAGCCTCGATGGCCATATGAACATCTTTCAACGTCTGGACCCACTGCAGATGTTCAACACCTGGAGAATAAAGAACACGATTTAGTAACAAAATGTCAGGCTTTATATTGACAGTTCCAATAAAAAACTGTTTTG